>NW_027590157.1:370666-741333 GCF_964213995.1 Mustelus asterias
GGAGTGAGAGGGGCCGCGTAAGCAGGAGTGAGAGGGGCCGCGTAAGCAGGAGTGAGAGGGGCAGCGTAAGCAGGAGTGAGAGGGGCAGCGTAAGCAGGCTTGAGCGGGGCATCGTAAGCTGGAGTGAGAGGGGGAGCGGAAGCAGGAGTGAGAGGGGGAGCGTAAGCAGGAGTGAGAGGGGCAGCAGAATCAGGAGTGAGAGGGTCAGCGGAATCAGGAGGGAGAGGGGCAGCTTATGCAGGAGGGAGAGGGGCAGCTTATGCGTGAGTGAGAATGGCAGCGTATGCAGCAGTGAGAATGGCAGCGTAAGCAGGAGTGAGAGGGGCAGCTTATGCGGGAGTGAGAGGGGCAGCTTATGCAGGAGTGAGAGGGGCAGCGTAAGCAGGAGTGAGAGGGACGCGTAAGCAGGAGTGAGAGTGGAGGCGTAAGCAGGAATGAGAGAGGAAGCGTAAGCTGGAATGAGAGGGGCAGCTTATGCAGGAGTGAGAGGGGCAGCTTATGCAGGAGTGAGAGGGGCAGCGTAAGCAGGAGTGAGAGGGGCAGCGTAAGCAGGAGTGAGAGGGGCAGCTTATGCTGGAGTGAGAGGGGCAGCGCATGCAAGAGTGAGAGGGGCAGCGGAATCATGAGTGAGAGGGGCAGCTTATGCAGGAATGAGAGCGACAGCGTAAGAAGGAGTGAGAGGGGCAGCGTAAGCCGGAGTGAGAGGGGCAGCGTAAGCCGGAGTGAGAGGGGCAGCGTAAGCAGGAGTGAGAGGGGCAGCGTAAGCAGGAGTGAGAGGGCAGCGTAAGCAGGAGTGAGAGGGGCAGCGTAAGCAGGAGTGAGAGGGGCAGGAGTGAGAGGGGCAGGAGTGAGAAGGGCAGCTTCTGCAGGAGTGTGAGGGGAGGCGTAAGCAGGAATGAGAGAGGCACCGTATGCTGGAGTGAGAGGGGCAGCTTATGCAGGAGAGAGAGGGGCAGCTTATGCAGGAGTGAGAGGGACAGCGGAAGCAGGAGTGAGAGGGGAGGCGTAAGCAGGAATGAGAGGGGCAGCGTAAGCTGGAGTGAGAGGGGCAGCTTATGCAGGAGTGAGAGGGGCAGCGTATGCAGGAGTGAGAGGGGCAGCGTATGCAGGAGTGAGAGGGGCAGCGTATGCAGGAGTGAGAGGGGCAGCTTATGCAGGAGTGAGAGGAGCAGCGTAAGCAGGAGTGAGAGGGGCCGTTGAAGCAGGAGTGAGTGGGGCAGCGTAAGCAAGAGTGAAGTGGGGCAGCGTATGCAGGAGTGAGAGGGGCAGCGTAAGCAAGAGTGAAGAGGGGCAGCGTAAGCAAGAGTGAAGAGGGGCAGCGTAAGCAGGAGTGAGAGGGGCAGCGTAAGGAGGAGTGAGCAGAGCAGCGGAAGCAGGAGTGAGAGGGGCGGCTTATGCAGGAGTGAGAGGGGCGGCTTATGCAGGAGTGAGAGGGGCAGCTTATGCAGGAGTGAGAGGGGCAGCTTATGCAGGAGTGAGAGGGGCAGCGTAAGCAGGAGTGAGAGGGGAGGCGTAAGCAGGAATGAGAGGGGCAGCGTAAGCTGGAGTGAGAGGGGCAGCTTATGCAGGAGTGAGAGGGGCAGCGTAAGCAGGAGTGAGAGGAGCAGCGTAAGCAGGAGTGAGAGGGGCAGCTTATGCAGGAGTGAGAGGGGCAGCTTATGCAGGAGTGAGAGGGGCAGCTTATGCAGGAGTGAGAGGGGCAGCTTATGCAGGAGTGAGAGGGGCAGCTTATGCAGGAGTGAGAGGGGCAGCTTATGCAGGAGTGAGAGGGGCAGCTTATGCAGGAGTGAGAGGGGCAGTTTATGCAGGAGTGAGAGGGGCAGCTTATGCAGGAGTGAGAGGGGCAGCTTATGCAGGAGTGAGAGGGGCAGCTTTTGCAGGAGTGAGAGGGGCAGCTTATGCAGGAGTGAGAGGGGCAGCTTATGCAGGAGTGAGAGGGGCAGCTTATGCAGGAGTGAGAGGGGCAGCTTATGCAGGAGTGAGAGGGGCAGCTTATGCAGGAGTGAGAGGGGCAGCTTATGCAGGAGTGAGAGGGGCAGCTTATGCAGGAGTGAGAGGTGCAGCGTAAGCAGGAGTGAGAGGGGCTGCTTATGCAGGAGTGAGAGGGGCTGCTTATGCAGGAGTGAGTGGGGCTGCGTAAGCAGGAGTGAGATGGTCAGCGTAATCTGGAGTGAGAGGGGCAGCCTATGCGGGAGCGAGAGGGGCCGCGTAAGCAGGAGTGAGAGGGGCCGCGTAAGCAGGAGTGAGAGGGGCAGCGTAAGCAGGAGTGAGAGGGGCAGCGTAAGCAGGCTTGAGCGGGGCATCGTAAGCTGGAGTGAGAGGGGGAGCGTAAGCAGGAGTGAGAGGGGGAGCGTAAGCAGGAGTGAGAGGGGCAGCAGAATCAGGAGTGAGAGGGTCAGCGGAATCAGGAGGGAGAGGGGCAGCTTATGCAGGAGGGAGAGGGGCAGCTTATGCGTGAGTGAGAATGGCAGCGTAAGCAGCAGTGAGAATGGCAGCGTAAGCAGGAGTGAGAGGGGCAGCTTATGCGGGAGTGAGAGGGGCAGCTTATGCAGGAGTGAGAGGGGCAGCGTAAGCAGGAGTGAGAGGGACGCGTAAGCAGGAGTGAGAGTGGAGGCGTAAGCAGGAATGAGAGAGGCAGCGTAAGCTGTAATGAGAGGGGCAGCTTATGCAGGAGTGAGAGGGGCAGCTTATGCAGGAGTGAGAGGGGCAGCGTAAGCAGGAGTGAGAGGGGCAGCGTAAGCAGGAGTGAGAGGGGCAGCTTATGCTGGAGTGAGAGGGGCAGCGCATGCAAGAGTGAGAGGGGCAGCGGAATCATGAGTGAGAGGGGCAGCTTATGCAGGAATGAGAGCGACAGCGTAAGAAGGAGTGAGAGGGGCAGCGTACGCCGGAGTGAGAGGGGCAGCGTAAGCCGGAGTGAGAGGGGCAGCGTAAGCAGGAGTGAGAGGGGCAGCGTAAGCAGGAGTGAGAGGGCAGCGTAAGCAGGAGTGAGAGGGGCAGCGTAAGCAGGAGTGAGAGGGGCAGGAGTGAGAAGGGCAGCTTCTGCAGGAGTGTGAGGGGAGGCGTAAGCAGGAATGAGAGGGGCACCGTATGCTGGAGTGAGAGGGGCAGCTTATGCAGGAGAGAGAGGGGCAGCTTATGCAGGAGTGAGAGGGACAGCGTAAGCAGGAGTGAGAGGGGAGGCGTAAGCAGGAATGAGAGGGCAGCGTAAGCTGGAGTGAGAGGGGCAGCTTATGCAGGAGTGAGAGGGGCAGCGTATGCAGGAGTGAGAGGGGCAGCGTATGCAGGAGTGAGAGGGGCAGCGTATGCAGGGGTGAGAGGGGCAGCGTATGCAGGAGTGAGAGGGGCAGCTTATGCAGGAGTGAGAGGAGCAGCGTAAGCAGGAGTGAGAGGGGCCGTTGAAGCAGGAGTGAGTGGGGCAGCGTAAGCAAGAGTGAAGTGGGGCAGCGTATGCAGGAGTGAGAGGGGCAGCGTAAGCAAGAGTGAAGAAGGGCAGCGTAAGCAAGAGTGAAGAGGGGCAGCGTAAGCAGGAGTGAGAGGGGCAGCGTAAGGAGGAGTGAGCAGAGCAGCGGAAGCAGGAGTGAGAGGGGCGGCTTATGCAGGAGTGAGAGGGGCAGCTTATGCAGGAGTGAGAGGGGCAGCGTAAGCAGGAGTGAGAGGGGAGGCGTAAGCAGGAATGAGAGGGGCAGCGTAAGCTGGAGTGAGAGGGGCAGCTTATGCAGGAGTGAGAGGGGCAGCGTAAGCAGGAGTGAGAGGAGCAGCGTAAGCAGGAGTGAGAGGGGCAGCTTATGCAGGAGTGAGAGGGGCAGCTTATGCAGGAGTGAGAGGGGCAGCTTATGCAGGAGTGAGAGGGGCAGCTTATGCAGGAGTGAGAGGGGCAGCTTATGCAGGAGTGAGAGGGGCAGCTTATGCAGGAGTGAGAGGGGCAGCTTATGCAGGAGTGAGAGGGGCAGCTTATGCAGGAGTGAGAGGGGCAGCTTATGCAGGAGTGAGAGGGGCAGCTTATGCAGGAGTGAGAGGGGCAGCTTTTGCAGGAGTGAGAGGGGCAGCTTATGCAGGAGTGAGAGGGGCAGCTTATGCAGGAGTGAGAGGGGCAGCTTATGCAGGAGTGAGAGGGGCAGCTTATGCAGGAGTGAGAGGGGCAGCTTATGCAGGAGTGAGAGGGGCAGCTTATGCAGGAGTGAGAGGGGCAGCTTATGCAGGAGTGAGAGGTGCAGCGTAAGCAGGAGTGAGAGGGGCTGCTTATGCAGGAGTGAGAGGGGCTGCTTATGCAGGAGTGAGAGGGGCTGCGTAAGCAGGAGTGAGATGGTCAGCGTAATCTGGAGTGAGAGGGGCAGCCTATGCGGGAGCGAGAGGGGCAGCGTAAGTTGGAGCAAGATGGGCAGCGCAAGCAGGAGCGAGAAGGCCAGCTTATGGAGGAGTGATAGCGGCAGCTTTCGCAGGAGTGAGAGCGGCAGCTTTCGCAGGAGTGAGAGGGGCCGCGTAAGCAGGAGTGAGAGGGGCCGCGTAAGCAGGAGTGAGAGTGGCCGCGTAAGCAGGAGTGTTAGGGGCTGCGTAAGCAGGAGTGAGAGGGGCCGCGTAAGCAGGAGTGAGAGGGGCCGCGTAAGCAGGGGTGAGAGGGGCCGCGTAAGCAGGAGTGAGAGGGGCCGCGTAAGCAGGAGTGAGAGGGGCCGCGTAAGCAGGAGTGAGAGGGGCCGCGTGAGCAGGAGTGAGAGGGGCAGCGTAAGCAGGAGCGAGAGGGGCCGCGTAAGCAGGAGCGAGAGGGGCCGCGTAAGCAGGAGTGAGAGGGGCAGCGTAAGCAGGAGTGAGAGGGGCAGCGGAATCAGGTGTGAGAGGGGCCGCGTAAGCAGGAGTGAGAGGGGCAGCGTAAGCAGGAGTGAGAGGGGCAGCTTATGCAGGAGTGAGAGGGGCAGCTTATGCAGTAGTGAGAGGGGCAGCTTATGCAGGAGTGAGAGGCAGCGTAAGCAGGAGTGAGAGGTGCAGCGTAAGCAGGAGTGAGAGGGGCAGCGTAAGCAGGAGTGAGAGGGGCAGCGTAAGCAGGAGTGAGAGGGGCAGCTTATGCAGGAGTGAGAGGAGCAGCGTAAGCAGGAGTGAGAAGGGCCGTTGAAGCAGGAGTGAGAGGGGCAGCGTAAGGAGGAGTGAGCAGAGCAGCGGAAGCAGAAGTGAGAGGGGCAGCGTAAGCAGGAGTGAGAGGGACAGCGTAAGTAGGAGTGAGAGGGGAGGCGTAAGCAGGAATTAGAGGGGCAGCGTAAGCTGGAGTGAGAGGGACAGCTGATGCAGGAGTGAGAGGGGCAGCGTAAGCAGGAGTGAGAGGGGCAGCTTATGCAGGAGTGAGAGGGGCAGCTTATGCAGGAGTGAGAGGGGCAGCTTATGCAGGAGTGAGAGGGGCAGCTTATGCAGGAGTGAGAGGGGCAGCTTATGCAGGAGTGAGAGGGGCAGCTTATGCAGGAGTGAGAGGGGCAGCTTATGCAGGAGTGAGAGGGGCAGCTTATGCAGGAGTGAGAGGGGCAGCTTATGCAGGAGTGAGAGGGGCAGCTTATGCAGGAGTGAGAGGGGCAGCTTATGCAGGAGTGAGAGAGGCAGCGTAAGCAGCAGTGAGAGGGGCAGCGTAAGCAGGAGTGAGAGGGGCAGCGTAAGCAGGAGTGAGATGGTCAGCGTAATCTGGAGTGAGAGGGGCAGCCTGTGCGGGAGCGAGAGGGGCAGCGTAAGTTGGAGCAAGATGGGCAGCGCAAGCAGGAGCAAGATGGGCAGCGTAAGCAGGAGCGAGAAGGCCAGCTTATGGAGGAGTGATAGCGGCAGCTTGCGCAGGAGTGAGAGCGGCAGCTTTCGCAGGAGTGAGAGGGGCCGCGTAAGCAGGAGTGAGAGGGGCCGCGTAAGCAGGAGCGAGAGGGGCCGCGTAAGCAGGAGTGAGAGGGGCCGCGTAAGCAGGAGTGAGAGGGGCAGCGTAAGCAGGAGTGAGAGGGGCAGCGGAATCAGGAGTGAGAGGGGCCGCGTAAGCAGGAGTGAGAGGGGCAGCGTAAGCAGGAGTGAGAGGGGCAGCTTATGCAGGAGTGAGAGGGGCAGCTTATGCAGTAGTGAGAGGGGCAGCTTATGCAGGAGTGAGAGGCAGCGTAAGCAGGAGTGAGAGGTGCAGCGTAAGCAGGAGTGAGAGGGGCAGCGTAAGCAGGAGTGAGAGGGGCAGCGTAAGCAGGAGTGAGAGGGGCAGCTTATGCAGGAGTGAGAGGAGCAGCGTAAGCAGGAGTGAGAAGGGCCGTTGAAGCAGGAGTGAGAGGGGCAGCGTAAGGAGGAGTGAGCAGAGCAGCGGAAGCAGGAGTGAGAGGGGCAGCGTAAGCAGGAGTGAGAGGGACAGCGTAAGCAGGAGTGAGAGGGGAGGCGTAAGCAGGAATTAGAGGGGCAGCGTAAGCTGGAGTGAGAGGGACAGCTGATGCAGGAGTGAGAGGGGCAGCGTAAGCAGGAGTGAGAGGGGCAGCTTATGCAGGAGTGAGAGGGGCAGCTTATGCAGGAGTGAGAGGGGCAGCTTATGCAGGAGTGAGAGGGGCAGCTTATGCAGGAGTGAGAGGGGCAGCTTATGCAGGAGTGAGAGGGGCAGCTTATGCAGGAGTGAGAGGGGCAGCTTATGCAGGAGTGAGAGGGGCAGCTTACGCAGGAGTGAGAGGGGCAGCTTATGCAGGAGTGAGAGGGGCAGCTTATGCAGGAGTGAGAGGGGCAGCTTATGCAGGAGTGAGAGGGGCAGCTTATGCAGGAGTGAGAGAGGCAGCGTAAGCAGCAGTGAGAGGGGCAGCGTAAGCAGGAGTGAGAGGGGCAGCGTAAGCAGGAGTGAGATGGTCAGCGTAATCTGGAGTGAGAGGGGCAGCCTGTGCGGGAGCGAGAGGGGCAGCGTAAGTTGGAGCAAGATGGGCAGCGCAAGCAGGAGCAAGATGGGCAGCGTAAGCAGGAGCGAGAAGGCCAGCTTATGGAGGAGTGATAGCGGCAGCTTGCGCAGGAGTGAGAGCGGCAGCTTTCGCAGGAGTGAGAGGGGCCGCGTAAGCAGGAGTGAGAGGGGCCGCGTAAGCAGGAGTGAGAGGGGCCGCGTAAGCAGGAGTGAGAGGGGCCGCGTAAGCAGGAGTGAGAAGGGCCGCGTAAGCAGGAGTGAGAGGGGCCGCGTAAGCAGGAGTGAGAGGGGCCGCGTAAGCAGGAGTGAGAGGGGCTGCGTAAGCAGGAGTGAGAGGGGCCGCGTAAGCAGGAGTGAGAGGGGCCGCGTAAGCAGGAGTGAGAGGGGCCGCGTAAGCAGGAGTGAGAGGGGCCGCGTAAGCAGGAGTGAGATGGGCCGTGGAAGCAGGAGTGAGAGGGGCCGCGTAAGCAGGAGTGAGAGGGGCCGCGTAAGCAGGAGTGAGAGGGGCAGCGTAAGCAGGAGTGAGGGGGCAGCGTAAGCAGGAGTGAGAGGGGCAGCGTAAGCAGGAGTGAGAGGGGCAGCGTAAGCAGGAGTGAGAGGGGCAGCGTAAGCAGGAGTGAGAGGGGCAGCGTTAGCAGGAGTGAGAGGGGCAGCGTAAGCGGGAGTGAGAGGGGCAGCTTATGCGGGAGTGAGAGGGGCAGCTTATGCGGGAGTGAGAGGGGCAGCTTATGCGGGAGTGAGAGGGGCCGCGTAAGCAGGAGTGAGAGGGGCAGCTTATGCAGGAGGGAGAGGGGCAGCTTATGCAGGAGTGAGAGGTGCAGCATAAGCAGGAGTGAGATGGGCAGCTGATGCGTGAGTGAGAATGGCAGCGTAAGCAGCAGTGAGAATGGCAGCGTAAGCAGGAGTGAGAGGGGCAGCTTATGCGGGAGTGAGAGGGGCAGCTTATGCGGGAGTGAGAGGGGCAGCTTATGCAGGAGTGAGAGGGGCAGCGTTAGCAGGCGTGAGAGGGGCAGCTTATGCAGGAGTGAGAGGGGCAGCTTATGCAGGAGTGAGAGGGGCAGCTGATGCAGGAGTGAGAGGGGCAGCTGATGCAGGAGTGAGAGGGGCAGCGTAAGCAGGAGTGAGAGGGGCAGCGTAAGCAGGAGTGAGAGGGGCAGCGTAAGCAGGAGTGAGAGGGGCAGCGTAAGCAGGAGTGAGAGGGGCACCGTAAGCAGGAGTGAGAGGGGCAGCTTATGCAGGAGTGAGAGGGGCAGCTTATGCAGGAGTGAGAGGGGCAGCGTAAGCAGGAGTGAGAGGGGAGGCGTAAGCAGGAATGAGAGGGGCAGCGTAAGCTGGAGTGAGAGGGGCAGCTTATGCAGGAGTGAGAGGGGCAGCGTAAGCAGGAGTGAGAGGAGCAGCGTAAGCAGGAGTGAGAGGGGCAGCTTATGCAGGAGTGAGAGGGGCAGCTTATGCAGGAGTGAGAGGGGCAGCTTATGCAGGAGTGAGAGGGGCAGCTTATGCAGGAGTGAGAGGGGCAGCTTATGCAGGAGTGAGAGGGGCAGCTTATGCAGGAGTGAGAGGGGCAGCTTATGCAGGAGTGAGAGGGGCAGCTTATGCAGGAGTGAGAGGGGCAGCTTATGCAGGAGTGAGAGGGGCAGCTTATGCAGGAGTGAGAGGGGCAGCTTATGCAGGAGTGAGAGGGGCAGCTTATGCAGGAGTGAGAGGGGCAGCTTTTGCAGGAGTGAGAGGGGCAGCTTATGCAGGAGTGAAAGGGGCAGCTTATGCAGGAGTGAGAGGGGCAGCTTATGCAGGAGTGAGAGGGGCAGCTTATGCAGGAGTGAGAGGGGCAGCTTATGCAGGAGTGAGAGGGGCAGCTTATGCAGGAGTGAGAGGGGCAGCTTATGCAGGAGTGAGAGGTGCAGCGTAAGCAGGAGTGAGAGGGGCTGCTTATGCAGGAGTGAGAGGGGCTGCTTATGCAGGAGTGAGAGGGGCTGCGTAAGCAGGAGTGAGATGGTCAGCGTAATCTGGAGTGAGAGGGGCAGCCTATGCGGGAGCGAGAGGGGCAGCGTAAGTTGGAGCAAGATGGGCAGCGCAAGCAGGAGCAAGATGGGCAGCGTAAGCAGGAGCGAGAAGGCAAGCTGATGGAGGAGTGATAGCGGCAGCTTTCGCAGGAGTGAGAGGGGCAGCTTATGCAGGAGTGAGAGAGGCAGCGTAAGCAGCAGTGAGAGGGGCAGCGTAAGCAGGAGTGAGAGGGGCAGCGTAAGCAGGAGTGAGATGGTCAGCGTAATCTGGAGTGAGAGGGGCAGCCTGTGCGGGAGCGAGAGGGGCAGCGTAAGTTGGAGCAAGATGGGCAGCGCAAGCAGGAGCAAGATGGGCAGCGTAAGCAGGAGCGAGAAGGCCAGCTTATGGAGGAGTGATAGCGGCAGCTTGCGCTGGAGTGAGAGCGGCAGCTTTCGCAGGAGTGAGAGGGGCCGCGTAAGCAGGAGTGAGAGGGGCCGCGTAAGCAGGAGTGAGAGGGGCCGCGTAAGCAGGAGTGAGAAGGGCCGCGTAAGCAGGAGTGAGAGGGGCCGCGTAAGCAGGAGTGAGAGGGGCCGCGTAAGCAGGAGTGAGAGGGGCCGCGTAAGCAGGAGTGAGAGGGGCCGCGTAAGCAGGAGTGAGAGGGGCCGCGTAAGCAGGAGTGAGAGGGGCCGCGTAAGCAGGAGTGAGAGGGGCCGCGTAAGCAGGAGTGAGAGGGGCCGCGTAAGCAGGAGTGAGAGGGGCCGCGTAAGCAGGAGTGAGATGGGCCGCGGAAGCAGGAGTGAGAGGGGCCGCGTAAGCAGGAGTGAGAGGGGCCGCGTAAGCAGGAGTGAGAGGGGCAGCGTAAGCAGGAGTGAGGGGGCAGCGTAAGCAGGAGTGAGAGGGGCAGCGTAAGCAGGAGTGAGAGGGGCAGCGTAAGCAGGAGTGAGAGGGGCAGCGTAAGCAGGAGTGAGAGGGGCAGCGTTAGCAGGAGTGAGAGGGGCAGCGTAAGCGGGAGTGAGAGGGGCAGCTTATGCGGGAGTGAGAGGGGCAGCTTATGCGGGAGTGAGAGGGGCAGCTTATGCGGGAGTGAGAGGGGCCGCGTAAGCAGGAGTGAGAGGGGCAGCTTATGCAGGAGGGAGAGGGGCAGCTTATGCAGGAGTGAGAGGTGCAGCATAAGCAGGAGTGAGATGGGCAGCTGATGCGTGAGTGAGAATGGCAGCGTAAGCAGCAGTGAGAATGGCAGCGTAAGCAGGAGTGAGAGGGGCAGCTTATGCGGGAGTGAGAGGGGCAGCTTATGCGGGAGTGAGAGGGGCAGCTTATGCAGGAGTGAGAGGGGCAGCGTTAGCAGGCGTGAGAGGGGCAGCTTATGCAGGAGTGAGAGGGGCAGCTTATGCAGGAGTGAGAGGGGCAGCTGATGCAGGAGTGAGAGGGGCAGCGTAAGCAGGAGTGAGAGGGGCAGCGTAAGCAGGAGTGAGAGGGGCAGCGTAAGCAGGAGTGAGAGGGGCACCGTAAGCAGGAGTGAGAGGGGCAGCTTATGCAGGAGTGAGAGGGGCAGCTTATGCAGGAGTGAGAGGGGCAGCGTAAGCAGGAGTGAGAGGGGAGGCGTAAGCAGGAATGAGAGGGGCAGCGTAAGCTGGAGTGAGAGGGGCAGCTTATGCAGGAGTGAGAGGGGCAGCTTATGCAGGAGTGAGAGGGGCAGCTTATGCAGGAGTGAGAGAGGCAGCGTAAGCAGCAGTGAGAGGGGCAGCGTAAGCAGGAGTGAGAGGGGCAGCGTAAGCAGGAGTGAGATGGTCAGCGTAATCTGGAGTGAGAGGGGCAGCCTGTGCGGGAGCGAGAGGGGCAGCGTAAGTTGGAGCAAGATGGGCAGCGCAAGCAGGAGCAAGATGGGCAGCGTAAGCAGGAGCGAGAAGGCCAGCTTATGGAGGAGTGATAGCGGCAGCTTGCGCAGGAGTGAGAGCGGCAGCTTTCGCAGGAGTGAGAGGGGCCGCGTAAGCAGGAGTGAGAGGGGCCGCGTAAGCAGGAGTGAGAGGGGCCGCGTAAGCAGGAGTGAGAGGGGCCGCGTAAGCAGGAGTGAGAAGGGCCGCGTAAGCAGGAGTGAGAGGGGCCGCGTAAGCAGGAGTGAGAGGGGCCGCGTAAGCAGAAGTGAGAGGGGCCGCGTAAGCAGGAGTGAGAGGGGCCGCGTAAGCAGGAGTGAGAGGGGCCGCGTAAGCAGGAGTGAGAGGGGCCGCGTAAGCAGGAGTGAGAGGGGCCGCGTAAGCAGGAGTGAGAGGGGCCGCGTAAGCAGGAGTGAGAGGGGCCGCGTAAGCAGGAGTGAGATGGGCCGCGGAAGCAGGAGTGAGAGGGGCCGCGTAAGCAGGAGTGAGAGGGGCCGCGTAAGCAGGAGTGAGAGGGGCAGCGTAAGCAGGAGTGAGGGGGCAGCGTAAGCAGGAGTGAGAGGGGCAGCGTAAGCAGGAGTGAGAGGGGCAGCGTAAGCAGGAGTGAGAGGGGCAGCGTAAGCAGGAGTGAGAGGGGCAGCGTTAGCAGGAGTGAGAGGGGCAGCGTAAGCGGGAGTGAGAGGGGCAGCTTATGCGGGAGTGAGAGGGGCAGCTTATGCGGGAGTGAGAGGGGCAGCTTATGCGGGAGTGAGAGGGGCCGCGTAAGCAGGAGTGAGAGGGGCAGCTTATGCAGGAGGGAGAGGGGCAGCTTATGCAGGAGTGAGAGGTGCAGCATCAGCAGGAGTGAGATGGGCAGCTGATGCGTGAGTGAGAATGGCAGCGTAAGCAGCAGTGAGAATGGCAGCGTAAGCAGGAGTGAGAGGGGCAGCTTATGCCGGAGTGAGAGGGGCAGCTTATGCGGGAGTGAGAGGGGCAGCTTATGCAGGAGTGAGAGGGGCAGCGTTAGCAGGCGTGAGAGGGGCAGCTTATGCAGGAGTGAGAGGGGCAGCTTATGCAGGAGTGAGAGGGGCAGCTGATGCAGGAGTGAGAGGGGCAGCGTAAGCAGGAGTGAGAGGGGCAGCGTAAGCAGGAGTGAGAGGGGCAGCGTAAGCAGGAGTGAGAGGGGCACCGTAAGCAGGAGTGAGAGGGGCAGCTTATGCAGGAGTGAGAGGGGCAGCTTATGCAGGAGTGAGAGGGGCAGCGTAAGCAGGAGTGAGAGGGGAGGCGTAAGCAGGAATGAGAGGGGCAGCGTAAGCTGGAGTGAGAGGGGCAGCTTATGCAGGAGTGAGAGGGGCAGCGTAAGCAGGAGTGAGAGGAGCAGCGTAAGCAGGAGTGAGAGGGGCAGCTTATGCAGGAGTGAGAGGGGCAGCTTATGCAGGAGTGAGAGGGGCAGCTTATGCAGGAGTGAGAGGGGCAGCTTATGCAGGAGTGAGAGGGGCAGCTTATGCAGGAGTGAGAGGGGCAGCTTATGCAGGAGTGAGAGGGGCAGCTTATGCAGGAGTGAGAGGGGCAGCTTATGCAGGAGTGAGAGGGGCAGCTTATGCAGGAGTGAGAGGGGCAGCTTATGCAGGAGTGAGAGGGGCAGCTTATGCAGGAGTGAGAGGGGCAGCTTTTGCAGGAGTGAGAGGGGCAGCTTATGCAGGAGTGAGAGGGGCAGCTTATGCAGGAGTGAGAGGGGCAGCTTATGCAGGAGTGAGAGGGGCAGCTTATGCAGGAGTGAGAGGGGCAGCTTATGCAGGAGTGAGAGGGGCAGCTTATGCAGGAGTGAGAGGGGCAGCTTATGCAGGAGTGAGAGGTGCAGCGTAAGCAGGAGTGAGAGGGGCTGCTTATGCAGGAGTGAGAGGGGCTGCTTATGCAGGAGTGAGAGGGGCTGCGTAAGCAGGAGTGAGATGGTCAGCGTAATCTGGAGTGAGAGGGGCAGCCTATGCGGGAGCGAGAGGGGCAGCGTAAGTTGGAGCAAGATGGGCAGCGCAAGCAGGAGCAAGATGGGCAGCGTAAGCAGGAGCGAGAAGGCAAGCTTATGGAGGAGTGATAGCGGCAGCTTTCGCAGGAGTGAGAGGGGCAGCTTATGCAGGAGTGAGAGAGGCAGCGTAAGCAGCAGTGAGAGGGGCAGCGTAAGCAGGAGTGAGAGGGGCAGCGTAAGCAGGAGTGAGATGGTCAGCGTAATCTGGAGTGAGAGGGGCAGCCTGTGCGGGAGCGAGAGGGGCAGCGTAAGTTGGAGCAAGATGGGCAGCGCAAGCAGGAGCAAGATGGGCAGCGTAAGCAGGAGCGAGAAGGCCAGCTTATGGAGGAGTGATAGCGGCAGCTTGCGCAGGAGTGAGAGCGGCAGCTTTCGCAGGAGTGAGAGGGGCCGCGTAAGCAGGAGTGAGAGGGGCCGCGTAAGCAGGAGTGAGAGGGGCCGCGTAAGCAGGAGTGAGAGGGGCCGCGTAAGCAGGAGTGAGAAGGGCCGCGTAAGCAGGAGTGAGAGGGGCCGCGTAAGCAGGAGTGAGAGGGGCCGCGTAAGCAGGAGTGAGAGGGGCCGCGTAAGCAGGAGTGAGAGGGGCAGCGTAAGCAGGAGTGAGGGGGCAGCGTAAGCAGGAGTGAGAGGGGCAGCGTAAGCAGGAGTGAGAGGGGCAGCGTAAGCAGGAGTGAGAGGGGCAGCGTAAGCAGGAGTGAGAGGGGCAGCGTTAGCAGGAGTGAGAGGGGCAGCGTAAGCGGGAGTGAGAGGGGCAGCTTATGCGGGAGTGAGAGGGGCAGCTTATGCGGGAGTGAGAGGGGCAGCTTATGCGGGAGTGAGAGGGGCCGTGTAAGCAGGAGTGAGAGGGGCAGCTTATGCAGGAGGGAGAGGGGCAGCTTATGCAGGAGTGAGAGGTGCAGCATAAGCAGGAGTGAGATGGGCAGCTGATGCGTGAGTGAGAATGGCAGCGTAAGCAGCAGTGAGAATGGCAGCGTAAGCAGGACTGAGAGGGGCAGCTTATGCGGGAGTGAGAGGGGCAGCTTATGCGGGAGTGAGAGGGGCAGCTTATGCAGGAGTGAGAGGGGCAGCGTTAGCAGGCGTGAGAGGGGCAGCTTATGCAGGAGTGAGAGGGGCAGCTTATGCAGGAGTGAGAGGGGCAGCTGATGCAGGAGTGAGAGGGGCAGCGTAAGCAGGAGTGAGAGGGGCAGCGTAAGCAGGAGTGAGAGGGGCAGCGTAAGCAGGAGTGAGAGGGGCACCGTAAGCAGGAGTGAGAGGGGCAGCTTATGCAGGAGTGAGAGGGGCAGCTTATGCAGGAGTGAGAGGGGCAGCGTAAGCAGGAGTGAGAGGGGAGGCGTAAGCAGGAATGAGAGGGGCAGCGTAAGCTGGAGTGAGAGGGGCAGCTTATGCAGGAGTGAGAGGGGCAGCTTATGCAGGAGTGAGAGGGGCAGCTTATGCAGGAGTGAGAGAGGCAGCGTAAGCAGCAGTGAGAGGGGCAGCGTAAGCAGGAGTGAGAGGGGCAGCGTAAGCAGGAGTGAGGGGGCAGCGTAAGCAGGAGTGAGAGGGGCAGCGTAAGCAGGAGTGAGAGGGGCAGCGTAAGCAGGAGTGAGAGGGGCAGTGTAAGCAGGAGTGAGAGGGGCAGCGTTAGCAGGAGTGAGAGGGGCAGCGTAAGCGGGAGTGAGAGGGGCAGCTTATGCGGGAGTGAGAGGGGCAGCTTATGCGGGAGTGAGAGGGGCAGCTTATGCGGGAGTGAGAGGGGCCGCGTAAGCAGGAGTGAGAGGGGCAGCTTATGCAGGAGGGAGAGGGGCAGCTTATGCAGGAGTGAGAGGTGCAGCATAAGCAGGAGTGAGATGGGCAGCTGATGCGTGAGTGAGAATGGCAGCGTAAGCAGCAGTGAGAATGGCAGCGTAAGCAGGAGTGAGAGGGGCAGCTTATGCGGGAGTGAGAGGGGCAGCTTATGCGGGAGTGAGAGGGGCAGCTTATGCAGGAGTGAGAGGGGCAGCGTTAGCAGGCGTGAGAGGGGCAGCTTATGCAGGAGTGAGAGGGGCAGCTTATGCAGGAGTGAGAGGGGCAGCTGATGCAGGAGTGAGAGGGGCAGCGTAAGCAGGAGTGAGAGGGGCAGCGTAAGCAGGAGTGAGAGGGGCAGCGTAAGCAGGAGTGAGAGGGGCACCGTAAGCAGGAGTGAGAGGGGCAGCTTATGCAGGAGTGAGAGGGGCAGCTTATGCAGGAGTGAGAGGGGCAGCGTAAGCAGGAGTGAGAGGGGAGGCGTAAGCAGGAATGAGAGGGGCAGCGTAAGCTGGAGTGAGAGGGGCAGCTTATGCAGGAGTGAGAGGGGCAGCGTAAGCAGGAGTGAGAGGAGCAGCGTAAGCAGGAGTGAGAGGGGCAGCTTATGCAGGAGTGAGAGGGGCAGCTTATGCAGGAGTGAGAGGGGCAGCTTATGCAGGAGTGAGAGGGGCAGCTTATGCAGGAGTGAGAGGGGCAGCTTATGCAGGAGTGAGAGGGGCAGCTTATGCAGGAGTGAGAGGGGCAGCTTATGCAGAAGTGAGAGGGGCAGCTTATGCAGGAGTGAGAGGGGCAGCTTATGCAGGAGTGAGAGGGGCAGCTTATGCAGGAGTGAGAGGGGCAGCTTATGCAGGAGTGAGAGGGGCAGCTTATGCAGGAGTGAGAGGGGCAGCTTATGCAGGGGTGAGAGGGGCAGCTTTTGCAGGAGTGAGAGGGGCAGCTTATGCCGGAGTGAGAGGGGCAGCTTATGCAGGAGTGAGAGGGGCAGCTTATGCAGGAGTGAGAGGGGCAGCTTATGCAGGAGTGAGAGGGGCAGCTTATGCAGGAGTGAGAGGGGCAGCTTATGCAGGAGTGAGAGGGGCAGCTTATGCAGGAGTGAGAGGTGCAGCGTAAGCAGGAGTGAGAGGGGCTGCTTATGCAGGAGTGAGAGGGGCTGCTTATGCAGGAGTGAGAGGGGCTGCGTAAGCAGGAGTGAGATGGTCAGCGTAATCTGGAGTGAGAGGGGCAGCCTATGCGGGAGCGAGAGGGGCAGCGTAAGTTGGAGCAAGATGGGCAGCGCAAGCAGGAGCAAGATGGGCAGCGTAAGCAGGAGCGAGAAGGCCAGCTTATGGAGGAGTGATAGCGGCAGCTTTCGCAGGAGTGAGAGGGGCAGCTTATGCAGGAGTGAGAGAGGCAGCGTAAGCAGCAGTGAGAGGGGCAGCGTAAGCAGGAGTTAGAGGGGCAGCGTAAGCAGGAGTGAGATGGTCAGCGTAATCTGGAGTGAGAGGGGCAGCCTGTGCGGGAGCGAGAGGGGCAGCGTAAGTTGGAGCAAGATGGGCAGCGCAAGCAGGAGCAAGATGGGCAGCGTAAGCAGGAGCGAGAAGGCCAGCTTATGGAGGAGTGATAGCGGCAGCTTGCGCAGGAGTGAGAGCGGCAGCTTTCGCAGGAGTGAGAGGGGCCGCGTAAGCAGGAGTGAGAGGGGCCGCGTAAGCAGGAGTGAGAGGGGCCGCGTAAGCAGGAGTGAGAGGGGCCGCGTAAGCAGGAGTGAGAAGGGCCGCGTAAGCAGGAGTGAGAGGGGCCGCGTAAGCAGGAGTGAGAGGGGCCGCGTAAGCAGGAGTGAGAGGGGCCGCGTAAGCAGGAGTGAGAGGGGCCGCGTAAGCAGGAGTGAGAGGGGCCGCGTAAGCAGGAGTGAGAGGGGCCGCGTAAGCAGGAGTGAGAGGGGCCGCGTAAGCAGGAGTGAGAGGGGCCGCGTAAGCAGGAGTGAGAGGGGCCGCGTAAGCAGGAGTGAGATGGGCCGCGGAAGCAGGAGTGAGAGGGGCCGCGTAAGCAGGAGTGAGAGGGGCCGCGTAAGCCGGAGTGAGAGGGGCAGCGTAAGCAGGAGTGAGGGGGCAGCGTAAGCAGGAGTGAGAGGGGCAGCGTAAGCAGGAGTGAGAGGGGCAGCGTAAGCAGGAGTGAGAGGGGCAGCGTAAGCAGGAGTGAGAGGGGCAGCGTTAGCATGAGTGAGAGGGGCAGCGTAAGCGGGAGTGAGAGGGGCAGCTTATGCGGGAGTGAGAGGGGCAGCTTATGCGGGAGTGAGAGGGGCAGCTTATGCGGGAGTGAGAGGGGCCGCGTAAGCAGGAGTGAGAGGGGCAGCTTATGCAGGAGGGAGAGGGGCAGCTTATGCAGGAGTGAGAGGTGCAGCATAAGCAGGAGTGAGATGGGCAGCTGATGCGTGAGTGAGAATGGCAGCGTAAGCAGCAGTGAGAATGGCAGCGTAAGCAGGAGTGAGAGGGGCAGCTTATGCGGGAGTGAGAGGGGCAGCTTATGCGGGAGTGAGAGGGGCAGCTTATGCAGGAGTGAGAGGGGCAGCGTTAGCAGGCGTGAGAGGGGCAGCTTATGCAGGAGTGAGAGGGGCAGCTTATGCAGGAGTGAGAGGGGCAGCTGATGCAGGAGTGAGAGGGGCAGCGTAAGCAGGAGTGAGAGGGGCAGCGTAAGCAGGAGTGAGAGGGGCAGCGTAAGCAGGAGTGAGAGGGGCACCGTAAGCAGGAGTGAGAGGGGCAGCTTATGCAGGAGTGAGAGGGGCAGCTTATGCAGGAGTGAGAGGGGCAGCGTAAGCAGGAGTGAGAGGGGAGGCGTAAGCAGGAATGAGAGGGGCAGCGTAAGCTGGAGTGAGAGGGGCAGCTTATGCAGGAGTGAGAGGGGCAGCGTAAGCAGGAGTGAGAGGAGCAGCGTAAGCAGGAGTGAGAGGGGCAGCTTATGCAGGAGTGAGAGGGGCAGCTTATGCAGGAGTGAGAGGGGCAGCTTATGCAGGAGTGAGAGGGGCAGCTTATGCAGGAGTGAGAGGGGCAGCTTATGCAGGAGTGAGAGGGGCAGCTTATGCAGGAGTGAGAGGGGCAGCTTATGCAGGAGTGAGAGGGGCAGCTTATGCAGGAGTGAGAGGGGCAGCTTATGCAGGAGTGAGAGGGGCAGCTTATGCAGGAGTGAGAGGGGCAGCTTATGCAGGAGTGAGAGGGGCAGCTTATGCAGGAGTGAGAGGGGCAGCTTTTGCAGGAGTGAGAGGGGCAGCTTATGCAGGAGTGAGAGGGGCAGCTTATGCAGGAGTGAGAGGGGCAGCTTATGCAGGAGTGAGAGGGGCAGCTTATGCAGGAGTGAGAGGGGCAGCTTATGCAGGAGTGAGAGGGGCAGCTTATGCAGGAGTGAGAGGGGCAGCGTAAGCAGGAGTGAGAGGGGAGGCGTAAGCAGGAATGAGAGGGGCAGCGTAAGCTGGAGTGAGAGGGGCAGCTTATGCAGGAGTGAGAGGGGCAGCGTAAGCAGGAGTGAGAGGGGCAGCTTATGCAGGAGTGAGAGGGGCAGCTTATGCAGGAGTGAGAGGGGCAGCGTAAGCAGGAGTGAGAGGGGAGGCGTAAGCAGGAATGAGAGGGGCAGCGTAAGCTGGAGTGAGAGGGGCAGCTTATGCAGGAGTGAGAGGGGCAGCTTATGCAGGAGTGAGAGGGGCAGCTTATGCAGGAGTGAGAGAGGCAGCGTAAGCAGCAGTGAGAGGGGCAGCGTAAGCAGGAGTGAGAGGGGCAGCGTAAGCAGGAGTGAGATGGTCAGCGTAATCTGGAGTGAGAGGGGCAGCCTGTGCGGGAGCGAGAGGGGCAGCGTAAGTTGGAGCAAGATGGGCAGCGCAAGCAGGAGCAAGATGGGCAGCGTAAGCAGGAGCGAGAAGGCCAGCTTATGGAGGAGTGATAGCGGCAGCTTGCGCAGGAGTGAGAGCGGCAGCTTTCGCAGGAGTGAGAGGGGCCGCGTAAGCAGGAGTGAGAGGGGCCGCGTAAGCAGGAGTGAGAGGGGCCGCGTAAGCAGGAGTGAGAGGGGCCGCGTAAGCAGGAGTGAGAAGGGCCGCGTAAGCAGGAGTGAGAGGGGCCGCGTAAGCAGGAGTGAGAGGGGCCGCGTAAGCAGAAGTGAGAGGGGCCGCGTAAGCAGGAGTGAGAGGGGCCGCGTAAGCAGGAGTGAGAGGGGCTGCGTAAGCAGGAGTGAGAGGGGCCGCGTAAGCAGGAGTGAGAGGGGCCGCGTAAGCAGGAGTGAGAGGGGCCGCGTAAGCAGGAGTGAGAGGGGCCGCGTAAGCAGGAGTGAGATGGGCCGCGGAAGCAGGAGTGAGAGGGGCCGCGTAAGCAGGAGTGAGAGGGGCCGCGTAAGCAGGAGTGAGAGGGGCAGCGTAAGCAGGAGTGAGGGGGCAGCGTAAGCAGGAGTGAGAGGGGCAGCGTAAGCAGGAGTGAGAGGGGCAGCGTAAGCAGGAGTGAGAGGGGCAGCGTAAGCAGGAGTGAGAGGGGCAGCGTTAGCAGGAGTGAGAGGGGCAGCGTAAGCGGGAGTGAGAGGGGCAGCTTATGCGGGAGTGAGAGGGGCAGCTTATGCGGGAGTGAGAGGGGCAGCTTATGTGGGAGTGAGAGGGGCCGCGTAAGCAGGAGTGAGAGGGGCAGCTTATGCAGGAGGGAGAGGGGCAGCTTATGCAGGAGTGAGAGGTGCAGCATAAGCAGGAGTGAGATGGGCAGCTGATGCGTGAGTGAGAATGGCAGCGTAAGCAGCAGTGAGAATGGCAGCGTAAGCAGGAGTGAGAGGGGCAGCTTATGCGGGAGTGAGAGGGGCAGCTTATGCGGGAGTGAGAGGGGCAGCTTATGCAGGAGTGAGAGGGGCAGCGTTAGCAGGCGTGAGAGGGGCAGCTTATGCAGGAGTGAGAGGGGCAGCTTATGCAGGAGTGAGAGGGGCAGCTGATGCAGGAGTGAGAGGGGCAGCGTAAGCAGGAGTGAGAGGGGCAGCGTAAGCAGGAGTGAGAGGGGCAGCGTAAGCAGGAGTGAGAGGGGCACCGTAAGCAGGAGTGAGAGGGGCAGCTTATGCAGGAGTGAGAGGGGCAGCTTATGCAGGAGTGAGAGGGGCAGCGTAAGCAGGAGTGAGAGGGGAGGCGTAAGCAGGAATGAGAGGGGCAGCGTAAGCTGGAGTGAGAGGGGCAGCTTATGCAGGAGTGAGAGGGGCAGCGTAAGCAGGAGTGAGAGGAGCAGCGTAAGCAGGAGTGAGAGGGGCAGCTTATGCAGGAGTGAGAGGGGCAGCTTATGCAGGAGTGAGAGGGGCAGCTTATGCAGGAGTGAGAGGGGCAGCTTATGCAGGAGTGAGAGGGGCAGCTTATGCAGGAGTGAGAGGGGCAGCTTATGCAGGAGTGAGAGGGGCAGCTTATGCAGGAGTGAGAGGGGCAGCTTATGCAGGAGTGAGAGGGGCAGCTTATGCAGGAGTGAGAGGGGCAGCTTATGCAGGAGTGAGAGGGGCAGCTTATGCAGGAGTGAGAGGGGCAGCTTTTGCAGGAGTGAGAGGGGCAGCTTATGCAGGAGTGAGAGGGGCAGCTTATGCAGGAGTGAGAGGGGCAGCTTATGCAGGAGTGAGAGGGGCAGCTTATGCAGGAGTGAGAGGGGCAGCTTATGCAGGAGTGAGAGGGGCAGCTTATGCAGGAGTGAGAGGGGCAGCTTATGCAGGAGTGAGAGGTGCAGCGTAAGCAGGAGTGAGAGGGGCTGCTTATGCAGGAGTGAGAGGGGCTGCTTATGCAGGAGTGAGAGGGGCTGCGTAAGCAGGAGTGAGATGGTCAGCGTAATCTGGAGTGAGAGGGGCAGCCTATGCGGGAGCGAGAGGGGCAGCGTAAGTTGGAGCAAGATGGGCAGCGCAAGCAGGAGCAAGATGGGCAGCGTAAGCAGGAGCGAGAAGGCAAGCTTATGGAGGAGTGATAGCGGCAGCTTTCGCAGGAGTGAGAGGGGCAGCTTATGCAGGAGTGAGAGAGGCAGCGTAAGCAGCAGTGAGAGGGGCAGCGTAAGCAGGAGTGAGAGGGGCAGCGTAAGCAGGAGTGAGATGGTCAGCGTAATCTGGAGTGAGAGGGGCAGCCTGTGCGGGAGCGAGAGGGGCAGCGTAAGTTGGAGCAAGATGGGCAGCGCAAGCAGGAGCAAGATGGGCAGCGTAAGCAGGAGCGAGAAGGCCAGCTTATGGAGGAGTGATAGCGGCAGCTTGCGCAGGAGTGAGAGCGGCAGCTTTCGCAGGAGTGAGAGGGGCCGCGTAAGCAGGAGTGAGAGGGGCCGCGTAAGCAGGAGTGAGAGGGGCCGCGTAAGCAGGAGTGAGAGGGGCCGCGTAAGCAGGAGTGAGAAGGGCCGCGTAAGCAGGAGTGAGAGGGGCCGCGTAAGCAGGAGTGAGAGGGGCCGCGTAAGCAGGAGTGAGAGGGGCCGCGTAAGCAGGAGTGAGAGGGGCAGCGTAAGCAGGAGTGAGGGGGCAGCGTAAGCAGGAGTGAGAGGGGCAGCGTAAGCAGGAGTGAGAGGGGCAGCGTAAGCAGGAGTGAGAGGGGCAGCGTAAGCAGGAGTGAGAGGGGCAGCGTTAGCAGGAGTGAGAGGGGCAGCGTAAGCGGGAGTGAGAGGGGCAGCTTATGCGGGAGTGAGAGGGGCAGCTTATGCGGGAGTGAGAGGGGCAGCTTATGCGGGAGTGAGAGGGGCCGCGTAAGCAGGAGTGAGAGGGGCAGCTTATGCAGGAGGGAGAGGGGCAGCTTATGCAGGAGTGAGAGGTGCAGCATAAGCAGGAGTGAGATGGGCAGCTGATGCGTGAGTGAGAATGGCAGCGTAAGCAGCAGTGAGAATGGCAGCGTAAGCAGGACTGAGAGGGGCAGCTTATGCGGGAGTGAGAGGGGCAGCTTATGCGGGAGTGAGAGGGGCAGCTTATGCAGGAGTGAGAGGGGCAGCGTTAGCAGGCGTGAGAGGGGCAGCTTATGCAGGAGTGAGAGGGGCAGCTTATGCAGGAGTGAGAGGGGCAGCTGATGCAGGAGTGAGAGGGGCAGCGTAAGCAGGAGTGAGAGGGGCAGCGTAAGCAGGAGTGAGAGGGGCAGCGTAAGCAGGAGTGAGAGGGGCACCGTAAGCAGGAGTGAGAGGGGCAGCTTATGCAGGAGTGAGAGGGGCAGCTTATGCAGGAGTGAGAGGGGCAGCGTAAGCAGGAGTGAGAGGGGAGGCGTAA
This sequence comes from Mustelus asterias, assembly GCF_964213995.1. Classification (NCBI taxonomy): domain Eukaryota; kingdom Metazoa; phylum Chordata; class Chondrichthyes; order Carcharhiniformes; family Triakidae; genus Mustelus; species Mustelus asterias. The sequence continues at coordinate 392,322 of NW_027590157.1, forward strand.
GCAGGAATGAGAGGGGCAGCGTAAGCTGGAGTGAGAGGGGCAGCTTATGCAGGAGTGAGAGGGGCAGCTTATGCAGGAGTGAGAGGGGCAGCTTATGCAGGAGTGAGAGAGGCAGCGTAAGCAGCAGTGAGAGGGGCAGCGTAAGCAGGAGTGAGAGGGGCAGCGTAAGCAGGAGTGAGGGGGCAGCGTAAGCAGGAGTGAGAGGGGCAGCGTAAGCAGGAGTGAGAGGGGCAGCGTAAGCAGGAGTGAGAGGGGCAGTGTAAGCAGGAGTGAGAGGGGCAGCGTTAGCAGGAGTGAGAGGGGCAGCGTAAGCGGGAGTGAGAGGGGCAGCTTATGCGGGAGTGAGAGGGGCAGCTTATGCGGGAGTGAGAGGGGCAGCTTATGCGGGAGTGAGAGGGGCCGCGTAAGCAGGAGTGAGAGGGGCAGCTTATGCAGGAGGGAGAGGGGCAGCTTATGCAGGAGTGAGAGGTGCAGCATAAGCAGGAGTGAGATGGGCAGCTGATGCGTGAGTGAGAATGGCAGCGTAAGCAGCAGTGAGAATGGCAGCGTAAGCAGGAGTGAGAGGGGCAGCTTATGCGGGAGTGAGAGGGGCAGCTTATGCGGGAGTGAGAGGGGCAGCTTATGCAGGAGTGAGAGGGGCAGCGTTAGCAGGCGTGAGAGGGGCAGCTTATGCAGGAGTGAGAGGGGCAGCTTATGCAGGAGTGAGAGGGGCAGCTGATGCAGGAGTGAGAGGGGCAGCGTAAGCAGGAGTGAGAGGGGCAGCGTAAGCAGGAGTGAGAGGGGCAGCGTAAGCAGGAGTGAGAGGGGCACCGTAAGCAGGAGTGAGAGGGGCAGCTTATGCAGGAGTGAGAGGGGCAGCTTATGCAGGAGTGAGAGGGGCAGCGTAAGCAGGAGTGAGAGGGGAGGCGTAAGCAGGAATGAGAGGGGCAGCGTAAGCTGGAGTGAGAGGGGCAGCTTATGCAGGAGTGAGAGGGGCAGCGTAAGCAGGAGTGAGAGGAGCAGCGTAAGCAGGAGTGAGAGGGGCAGCTTATGCAGGAGTGAGAGGGGCAGCTTATGCAGGAGTGAGAGGGGCAGCTTATGCAGGAGTGAGAGGGGCAGCGTATGCAGGAGTGAGAGGGGCAGCTTATGCAGGAGTGAGAGGGGCAGCTTATGCAGGAGTGAGAGGGGCAGCTTATGCAGAAGTGAGAGGGGCAGCTTATGCAGGAGTGAGAGGGGCAGCTTATGCAGGAGTGAGAGGGGCAGCTTATGCAGGAGTGAGAGGGGCAGCTTATGCAGGAGTGAGAGGGGCAGCTTATGCAGGAGTGAGAGGGGCAGCTTATGCAGGGGTGAGAGGGGCAGCTTTTGCAGGAGTGAGAGGGGCAGCTTATGCCGGAGTGAGAGGGGCAGCTTATGCAGGAGTGAGAGGGGCAGCTTATGCAGGAGTGAGAGGGGCAGCTTATGCAGGAGTGAGAGGGGCAGCTTATGCAGGAGTGAGAGGGGCAGCTTATGCAGGAGTGAGAGGGGCAGCTTATGCAGGAGTGAGAGGTGCAGCGTAAGCAGGAGTGAGAGGGGCTGCTTATGCAGGAGTGAGAGGGGCTGCTTATGCAGGAGTGAGAGGGGCTGCGTAAGCAGGAGTGAGATGGTCAGCGTAATCTGGAGTGAGAGGGGCAGCCTATGCGGGAGCGAGAGGGGCAGCGTAAGTTGGAGCAAGATGGGCAGCGCAAGCAGGAGCAAGATGGGCAGCGTAAGCAGGAGCGAGAAGGCCAGCTTATGGAGGAGTGATAGCGGCAGCTTTCGCAGGAGTGAGAGGGGCAGCTTATGCAGGAGTGAGAGAGGCAGCGTAAGCAGCAGTGAGAGGGGCAGCGTAAGCAGGAGTTAGAGGGGCAGCGTAAGCAGGAGTGAGATGGTCAGCGTAATCTGGAGTGAGAGGGGCAGCCTGTGCGGGAGCGAGAGGGGCAGCGTAAGTTGGAGCAAGATGGGCAGCGCAAGCAGGAGCAAGATGGGCAGCGTAAGCAGGAGCGAGAAGGCCAGCTTATGGAGGAGTGATAGCGGCAGCTTGCGCAGGAGTGAGAGCGGCAGCTTTCGCAGGAGTGAGAGGGGCCGCGTAAGCAGGAGTGAGAGGGGCCGCGTAAGCAGGAGTGAGAGGGGCCGCGTAAGCAGGAGTGAGAGGGGCCGCGTAAGCAGGAGTGAGAAGGGCCGCGTAAGCAGGAGTGAGAGGGGCCGCGTAAGCAGGAGTGAGAGGGGCCGCGTAAGCAGGAGTGAGAGGGGCCGCGTAAGCAGGAGTGAGAGGGGCCGCGTAAGCAGGAGTGAGAGGGGCCGCGTAAGCAGGAGTGAGAGGGGCCGCGTAAGCAGGAGTGAGAGGGGCCGCGTAAGCAGGAGTGAGAGGGGCCGCGTAAGCAGGAGTGAGATGGGCCGCGGAAGCAGGAGTGAGAGGGGCCGCGTAAGCAGGAGTGAGAGGGGCCGCGTAAGCAGGAGTGAGAGGGGCAGCGTAAGCAGGAGTGAGGGGGCAGCGTAAGCAGGAGTGAGAGGGGCAGCGTAAGCAGGAGTGAGAGGGGCAGCGTAAGCAGGAGTGAGAGGGGCAGCGTAAGCAGGAGTGAGAGGGGCAGCGTTAGCAGGAGTGAGAGGGGCAGCGTAAGCGGGAGTGAGAGGGGCAGCTTATGCGGGAGTGAGAGGGGCAGCTTATGCGGGAGTGAGAGGGGCAGCTTATGTGGGAGTGAGAGGGGCCGCGTAAGCAGGAGTGAGAGGGGCAGCTTATGCAGGAGGGAGAGGGGCAGCTTATGCAGGAGTGAGAGGTGCAGCATAAGCAGGAGTGAGATGGGCAGCTGATGCGTGAGTGAGAATGGCAGCGTAAGCAGCAGTGAGAATGGCAGCGTAAGCAGGAGTGAGAGGGGCAGCTTATGCGGGAGTGAGAGGGGCAGCTTATGCGGGAGTGAGAGGGGCAGCTTATGCAGGAGTGAGAGGGGCAGCGTTAGCAGGCGTGAGAGGGGCAGCTTATGCAGGAGTGAGAGGGGCAGCTTATGCAGGAGTGAGAGGGGCAGCTGATGCAGGAGTGAGAGGGGCAGCGTAAGCAGGAGTGAGAGGGGCAGCGTAAGCAGGAGTGAGAGGGGCAGCGTAAGCAGGAGTGAGAGGGGCACCGTAAGCAGGAGTGAGAGGGGCAGCTTATGCAGGAGTGAGAGGGGCAGCTTATGCAGGAGTGAGAGGGGCAGCGTAAGCAGGAGTGAGAGGGGAGGCGTAAGCAGGAATGAGAGGGGCAGCGTAAGCTGGAGTGAGAGGGGCAGCTTATGCAGGAGTGAGAGGGGCAGCGTAAGCAGGAGTGAGAGGAGCAGCGTAAGCAGGAGTGAGAGGGGCAGCTTATGCAGGAGTGAGAGGGGCAGCTTATGCAGGAGTGAGAGGGGCAGCTTATGCAGGAGTGAGAGGGGCAGCTTATGCAGGAGTGAGAGGGGCAGCTTATGCAGGAGTGAGAGGGGCAGCTTATGCAGGAGTGAGAGGGGCAGCTTATGCAGGAGTGAGAGGGGCAGCTTATGCAGGAGTGAGAGGGGCAGCTTATGCAGGAGTGAGAGGGGCAGCTTATGCAGGAGTGAGAGGGGCAGCTTATGCAGGAGTGAGAGGGGCAGCTTTTGCAGGAGTGAGAGGGGCAGCTTATGCAGGAGTGAGAGGGGCAGCTTATGCAGGAGTGAGAGGGGCAGCTTATGCAGGAGTGAGAGGGGCAGCTTATGCAGGAGTGAGAGGGGCAGCTTATGCAGGAGTGAGAGGGGCAGCTTATGCAGGAGTGAGAGGGGCAGCTTATGCAGGAGTGAGAGGTGCAGCGTAAGCAGGAGTGAGAGGGGCTGCTTATGCAGGAGTGAGAGGGGCTGCTTATGCAGGAGTGAGAGGGGCTGCGTAAGCAGGAGTGAGATGGTCAGCGTAATCTGGAGTGAGAGGGGCAGCCTATGCGGGAGCGAGAGGGGCAGCGTAAGTTGGAGCAAGATGGGCAGCGCAAGCAGGAGCAAGATGGGCAGCGTAAGCAGGAGCGAGAAGGCAAGCTTATGGAGGAGTGATAGCGGCAGCTTTCGCAGGAGTGAGAGGGGCAGCTTATGCAGGAGTGAGAGAGGCAGCGTAAGCAGCAGTGAGAGGGGCAGCGTAAGCAGGAGTGAGAGGGGCAGCGTAAGCAGGAGTGAGATGGTCAGCGTAATCTGGAGTGAGAGGGGCAGCCTGTGCGGGAGCGAGAGGGGCAGCGTAAGTTGGAGCAAGATGGGCAGCGCAAGCAGGAGCAAGATGGGCAGCGTAAGCAGGAGCGAGAAGGCCAGCTTATGGAGGAGTGATAGCGGCAGCTTGCGCAGGAGTGAGAGCGGCAGCTTTCGCAGGAGTGAGAGGGGCCGCGTAAGCAGGAGTGAGAGGGGCCGCGTAAGCAGGAGTGAGAGGGGCCGCGTAAGCAGGAGTGAGAGGGGCCGCGTAAGCAGGAGTGAGAAGGGCCGCGTAAGCAGGAGTGAGAGGGGCCGCGTAAGCAGGAGTGAGAGGGGCCGCGTAAGCAGGAGTGAGAGGGGCCGCGTAAGCAGGAGTGAGAGGGGCAGCGTAAGCAGGAGTGAGGGGGCAGCGTAAGCAGGAGTGAGAGGGGCAGCGTAAGCAGGAGTGAGAGGGGCAGCGTAAGCAGGAGTGAGAGGGGCAGCGTAAGCAGGAGTGAGAGGGGCAGCGTTAGCAGGAGTGAGAGGGGCAGCGTAAGCGGGAGTGAGAGGGGCAGCTTATGCGGGAGTGAGAGGGGCAGCTTATGCGGGAGTGAGAGGGGCAGCTTATGCGGGAGTGAGAGGGGCCGCGTAAGCAGGAGTGAGAGGGGCAGCTTATGCAGGAGGGAGAGGGGCAGCTTATGCAGGAGTGAGAGGTGCAGCATAAGCAGGAGTGAGATGGGCAGCTGATGCGTGAGTGAGAATGGCAGCGTAAGCAGCAGTGAGAATGGCAGCGTAAGCAGGACTGAGAGGGGCAGCTTATGCGGGAGTGAGAGGGGCAGCTTATGCGGGAGTGAGAGGGGCAGCTTATGCAGGAGTGAGAGGGGCAGCGTTAGCAGGCGTGAGAGGGGCAGCTTATGCAGGAGTGAGAGGGGCAGCTTATGCAGGAGTGAGAGGGGCAGCTGATGCAGGAGTGAGAGGGGCAGCGTAAGCAGGAGTGAGAGGGGCAGCGTAAGCAGGAGTGAGAGGGGCAGCGTAAGCAGGAGTGAGAGGGGCAGCTTATGCAGGAGTGAGAGGGGCAGCTTATGCAGGAGTGAGAGGGGCAGCTTATGCAGGAGTGAGAGGGGCAGCGTAAGCAGGAGTGAGAGGGGAGGCGTAAGCAGGAATGAGAGGGGCAGCGTAAGCTGGAGTGAGAGGGGCAGCTTATGCAGGAGTGAGAGGGGCAGCTTATGCAGGAGTGAGAGGGGCAGCTTATGCAGGAGTGAGAGAGGCAGCGTAAGCAGCAGTGAGAGGGGCAGCGTAAGCAGGAGTGAGAGGGGCAGCGTAAGCAGGAGTGAGGGGGCAGCGTAAGCAGGAGTGAGAGGGGCAGCGTAAGCAGGAGTGAGAGGGGCAGCGTAAGCAGGAGTGAGAGGGGCAGTGTAAGCAGGAGTGAGAGGGGCAGCGTTAGCAGGAGTGAGAGGGGCAGCGTAAGCGGGAGTGAGAGGGGCAGCTTATGCGGGAGTGAGAGGGGCAGCTTATGCGGGAGTGAGAGGGGCAGCTTATGCGGGAGTGAGAGGGGCCGCGTAAGCAGGAGTGAGAGGGGCAGCTTATGCAGGAGGGAGAGGGGCAGCTTATGCAGGAGTGAGAGGTGCAGCATAAGCAGGAGTGAGATGGGCAGCTGATGCGTGAGTGAGAATGGCAGCGTAAGCAGCAGTGAGAATGGCAGCGTAAGCAGGAGTGAGAGGGGCAGCTTATGCGGGAGTGAGAGGGGCAGCTTATGCGGGAGTGAGAGGGGCAGCTTATGCAGGAGTGAGAGGGGCAGCGTTAGCAGGCGTGAGAGGGGCAGCTTATGCAGGAGTGAGAGGGGCAGCTTATGCAGGAGTGAGAGGGGCAGCTGATGCAGGAGTGAGAGGGGCAGCGTAAGCAGGAGTGAGAGGGGCAGCGTAAGCAGGAGTGAGAGGGGCAGCGTAAGCAGGAGTGAGAGGGGCACCGTAAGCAGGAGTGAGAGGGGCAGCTTATGCAGGAGTGAGAGGGGCAGCTTATGCAGGAGTGAGAGGGGCAGCGTAAGCAGGAGTGAGAGGGGAGGCGTAAGCAGGAATGAGAGGGGCAGCGTAAGCTGGAGTGAGAGGGGCAGCTTATGCAGGAGTGAGAGGGGCAGCGTAAGCAGGAGTGAGAGGAGCAGCGTAAGCAGGAGTGAGAGGGGCAGCTTATGCAGGAGTGAGAGGGGCAGCTTATGCAGGAGTGAGAGGGGCAGCTTATGCAGGAGTGAGAGGGGCAGCTTATGCAGGAGTGAGAGGGGCAGTATATGCAGGAGTGAGAGGGGCAGCTTATGCAGGAGTGAGAGGGGCAGCTTATGCAGAAGTGAGAGGGGCAGCTTATGCAGGAGTGAGAGGGGCAGCTTATGCAGGAGTGAGAGGGGCAGCTTATGCAGGAGTGAGAGGGGCAGCTTATGCAGGAGTGAGAGGGGCAGCTTATGCAGGAGTGAGAGGGGCAGCTTATGCAGGGGTGAGAGGGGCAGCTTTTGCAGGAGTGAGAGGGGCAGCTTATGCCGGAGTGAGAGGGGCAGCTTATGCAGGAGTGAGAGGGGCAGCTTATGCAGGAGTGAGAGGGGCAGCTTATGCAGGAGTGAGAGGGGCAGCTTATGCAGGAGTGAGAGGGGCAGCTTATGCAGGAGTGAGAGGGGCAGCTTATGCAGGAGTGAGAGGTGCAGCGTAAGCAGGAGTGAGAGGGGCTGCTTATGCAGGAGTGAGAGGGGCTGCTTATGCAGGAGTGAGAGGGGCTGCGTAAGCAGGAGTGAGATGGTCAGCGTAATCTGGAGTGAGAGGGGCAGCCTATGCGGGAGCGAGAGGGGCAGCGTAAGTTGGAGCAAGATGGGCAGCGCAAGCAGGAGCAAGATGGGCAGCGTAAGCAGGAGCGAGAAGGCCAGCTTATGGAGGAGTGATAGCGGCAGCTTTCGCAGGAGTGAGAGGGGCAGCTTATGCAGGAGTGAGAGAGGCAGCGTAAGCAGCAGTGAGAGGGGCAGCGTAAGCAGGAGTTAGAGGGGCAGCGTAAGCAGGAGTGAGATGGTCAGCGTAATCTGGAGTGAGAGGGGCAGCCTGTGCGGGAGCGAGAGGGGCAGCGTAAGTTGGAGCAAGATGGGCAGCGCAAGCAGGAGCAAGATGGGCAGCGTAAGCAGGAGCGAGAAGGCCAGCTTATGGAGGAGTGATAGCGGCAGCTTGCGCAGGAGTGAGAGCGGCAGCTTTCGCAGGAGTGAGAGGGGCCGCGTAAGCAGGAGTGAGAGGGGCCGCGTAAGCAGGAGTGAGAGGGGCCGCGTAAGCAGGAGTGAGAGGGGCCGCGTAAGCAGGAGTGAGAAGGGCCGCGTAAGCAGGAGTGAGAGGGGCCGCGTAAGCAGGAGTGAGAGGGGCCGCGTAAGCAGGAGTGAGAGGGGCCGCGTAAGCAGGAGTGAGAGGGGCCGCGTAAGCAGGAGTGAGAGGGGCCGCGTAAGCAGGAGTGAGAGGGGCCGCGTAAGCAGGAGTGAGAGGGGCCGCGTAAGCAGGAGTGAGAGGGGCCGCGTAAGCAGGAGTGAGAGGGGCCGCGTAAGCAGGAGTGAGATGGGCCGCGGAAGCAGGAGTGAGAGGGGCCGCGTAAGCAGGAGTGAGAGGGGCCGCGTAAGCAGGAGTGAGAGGGGCAGCGTAAGCAGGAGTGAGGGGGCAGCGTAAGCAGGAGTGAGAGGGGCAGCGTAAGCAGGAGTGAGAGGGGCAGCGTAAGCAGGAGTGAGAGGGGCAGCGTAAGCAGGAGTGAGAGGGGCAGCGTTAGCATGAGTGAGAGGGGCAGCGTAAGCGGGAGTGAGAGGGGCAGCTTATGCGGGAGTGAGAGGGGCAGCTTATGCGGGAGTGAGAGGGGCAGCTTATGCGGGAGTGAGAGGGGCCGCGTAAGCAGGAGTGAGAGGGGCAGCTTATGCAGGAGGGAGAGGGGCAGCTTATGCAGGAGTGAGAGGTGCAGCATAAGCAGGAGTGAGATGGGCAGCTGATGCGTGAGTGAGAATGGCAGCGTAAGCAGCAGTGAGAATGGCAGCGTAAGCAGGAGTGAGAGGGGCAGCTTATGCGGGAGTGAGAGGGGCAGCTTATGCGGGAGTGAGAGGGGCAGCTTATGCAGGAGTGAGAGGGGCAGCGTTAGCAGGCGTGAGAGGGGCAGCTTATGCAGGAGTGAGAGGGGCAGCTTATGCAGGAGTGAGAGGGGCAGCTGATGCAGGAGTGAGAGGGGCAGCGTAAGCAGGAGTGAGAGGGGCAGCGTAAGCAGGAGTGAGAGGGGCAGCGTAAGCAGGAGTGAGAGGGGCACCGTAAGCAGGAGTGAGAGGGGCAGCTTATGCAGGAGTGAGAGGGGCAGCTTATGCAGGAGTGAGAGGGGCAGCGTAAGCAGGAGTGAGAGGGGAGGCGTAAGCAGGAATGAGAGGGGCAGCGTAAGCTGGAGTGAGAGGGGCAGCTTATGCAGGAGTGAGAGGGGCAGCGTAAGCAGGAGTGAGAGGAGCAGCGTAAGCAGGAGTGAGAGGGGCAGCTTATGCAGGAGTGAGAGGGGCAGCTTATGCAGGAGTGAGAGGGGCAGCTTATGCAGGAGTGAGAGGGGCAGCTTATGCAGGAGTGAGAGGGGCAGCTTATGCAGGAGTGAGAGGGGCAGCTTATGCAGGAGTGAGAGGGGCAGCTTATGCAGGAGTGAGAGGGGCAGCTTATGCAGGAGTGAGAGGGGCAGCTTATGCAGGAGTGAGAGGGGCAGCTTATGCAGGAGTGAGAGGGGCAGCTTATGCAGGAGTGAGAGGGGCAGCTTATGCAGGAGTGAGAGGGGCAGCTTTTGCAGGAGTGAGAGGGGCAGCTTATGCAGGAGTGAGAGGGGCAGCTTATGCAGGAGTGAGAGGGGCAGCTTATGCAGGAGTGAGAGGGGCAGCTTATGCAGGAGTGAGAGGGGCAGCTTATGCAGGAGTGAGAGGGGCAGCTTATGCAGGAGTGAGAGGGGCAGCTTATGCAGGAGTGAGAGGTGCAGCGTAAGCAGGAGTGAGAGGGGCTGCTTATGCAGGAGTGAGAGGGGCTGCTTATGCAGGAGTGAGAGGGGCTGCGTAAGCAGGAGTGAGATGGTCAGCGTAATCTGGAGTGAGAGGGGCAGCCTATGCGGGAGCGAGAGGGGCAGCGTAAGTTGGAGCAAGATGGGCAGCGCAAGCAGGAGCAAGATGGGCAGCGTAAGCAGGAGCGAGAAGGCCAGCTTATGGAGGAGTGATAGCGGCAGCTTTCGCAGGAGTGAGAGCGGCAGCTTTCGCAGGAGTGAGAGGGGCCGCGTAAGCAGGAGTGAGAGGGGCCGCGTAAGCAGGAGTGAGAGGGGCCGCGTAAGCAGGAGTGTTAGGGGCTGCGTAAGCAGGAGTGAGAGGGGCCGCGTAAGCAGGAGTGAGAGGGGCCGCGTAAGCAGGGGTGAGAGGGGCCGCGAAAGCAGGAGTGAGAGGGGCCGCGTAAGCAGGAGTGAGAGGGGCCGCGTGAGCAGGAGTGAGAGGGGCCGCGTGAGCAGGAGTGAGAGGGGCAGCGTAAGCAGGAGCGAGAGGGGCCGCGTAAGCAGGAGCGAGAGGGGCCGCGTAAGCAGGAGCGAGAGGGGCCGCGTAAGCAGGAGTGAGAGGGGCAGCGGAATCAGGAGTGAGAGGGGCCGCGTAAGCAGGAGTGAGAGGGGCAGCGTAAGCAGGAGTAAGAGGGGCAGCTTATGCAGGAGTGAGAGGGGCAGCTTATGCAGTAGTGAGAGGGGCAGCTTATGCAGGAGTGAGAGGCAGCGTAAGCAGGAGTGAGAGGTGCAGCGTAAGCAGGAGTGAGAGGGGCAGCGTAAGCAGGAGTGAGAGGGGCAGCGTAAGCAGGAGTGAGAGGGGCAGCTTATGCAGGAGTGAGAGGAGCAGCGTAAGCAGGAGTGAGAAGGGCCGTTGAAGCAGGAGTGAGAGGGGCAGCGTAAGGAGGAGTGAGCAGAGCAGCGGAAGCAGGAGTGAGAGGGGCAGCGTAAGCAGGAGTGAGAGGGACAGCGTAAGCAGGAGTGAGAGGGGCAGCTTATGCAGGAGTGAGAGGGGCAGCTTATGCAGTAGTGAGAGGGGCAGCTTATGCAGGAGTGAGAGGCAGCGTAAGGAGGAGTGAGCAGAGCAGCGGAAGCAGGAGTGAGAGGGGCAGCGTAAGCAGGAATTAGAGGGGCAGCGTAAGCTGGAGTGAGAGGGACAGCTGATGCAGGAGTGAGAGGGGCAGCGTAAGCAGGAGTGAGAGGGGCAGCTTATGCAGGAGTGAGAGGGGCAGCTTATGCAGGAGTGAGAGGGGCAGCTTATGCAGGAGTGAGAGGGGCAGCTTATGCAGGAGTGAGAGGGGCAGCTTACGCAGGAGTGAGAGGGGCAGCTTACGCAGGAGTGAGAGGGGCAGCTTACGCAGGAGTGAGAGGGGCAGCTTATGCAGGAGTGAGAGGGGCAGCTTATGCAGGAGTGAGAGAGGCAGCGTAAGCAGCAGTGAGAGGGGCAGCGTAAGCAGGAGTGAGAGGGGCAGCGTAAGCAGGAGTGAGATGGTCAGCGTAATCTGGAGTGAGAGGGGCAGCCTGTGCGGGAGCGAGAGGGGCAGCGTAAGTTGGAGCAAGATGGGCAGCGCAAGCAGGAGCAAGATGGGCAGCGTAAGCAGGAGCGAGAAGGCCAGCTTATGGAGGAGTGATAGCGGCAGCTTGCGCAGGAGTGAGAGCGGCAGCTTTCGCAGGAGTGAGAGGGGCCGCGTAAGCAGGAGTGAGAGGGGCCGCGTAAGCAGGAGTGAGAGGGGCCGCGTAAGCAGGAGTGAGAGGGGCCGCGTAAGCAGGAGTGAGAAGGGCCGCGTAAGCAGGAGTGAGAGGGGCCGCGTAAGCAGGAGTGAGAGGGGCCGCGTAAGCAGGAGTGAGAGGGGCCGCGTAAGCAGGAGTGAGAGGGGCAGCTTATGCAGGAGTGAGAGGGGCAGCGTAAGCAGGAGTGAGAGGGGAGGCGTAAGCAGGAATGAATGGGGCAGCATAAGCAGGAGTGAGAGGGACAGCGTAAGCAGGAGTGAGAGGGGAGGCGTAAGCAGGAGTGAGAGGGGCACCTTATGCTGGAGTGAGAGGGGCAGCGTAAGCAGGATTGAGAGGGGCCGTTGAAGCAGGAGTGAGAGGGGCAGCGAAAGCAAGAGTGAAGAGGGGCAGCGTAAGCAGGAGTGAGAGGGGCAGCGTAAGGAGGTGTGAGCAGAGCAGCGGAAGCAGGAGTGAGAGGGGCAGCGGAATCATGAGTGAGCGGGGCAGCTTATGCAGGAATGAAAGCGACAGCGTAAGGAGTGAGAGGGGCAGCGTGAGCAGGAGTGAGAGGGGCAGCGTAAGCAGGACTGAGAGGGGCAGGAGTGAGAAGGGCAGCTTCTGCAGGAGTGTGAGGGGCAGCCTAAGCAGGAGTGAGAGGGGAGGCGTAAGCAGGAGAGAGAGGGGCAGCGTATGCAGGAGTGAGAGGGGCAGCGTATGCAGGAGTGAGAGGGGCAGCGTATGCAGGAGTGAGAGGGGCAGCTTATGCAGGAGTGAGACGGGCAGCTTATGCTGGAGTGAGAGGGGCAGCTTATGCTGGAGTGAGAGGGGCAGCGTATGCAGGAGTGGTTGGGGAAGCTTATGCAGGAGTGAGAGGGGCCTCGTAAGCAGGAGTGAGAGGAGCAGCGTAAGCAGGATTGAGAGGCGCCGTTGAAGCAGGAGTGAGAGGGGCAGCGTAAGCAAGAGTGAAGAGGGGCAGCGTAAGCATGAGTGAGAGGGGCAGCGTAAGCATGAGTGAGAGGGGCAGCGTAAGCATGAGTGAGAGGGGCAGCGTAAGCAGGAGTGAGGGGGCAGCGTAAGCATGAGTGAGAGGGGCAGCGTAAGCATGAGTGAGAGGGGCAGCGTAAGCAAGAGTGAAGAGGGGCAGCGTAAGCAGGAGTGAGAGGGGCAGCGTAAGGAGGAGTGAGCAGAGCAGCGGAAGCAGGAGTGAAAGGGGCAGCGGAATCATGAGTGAGAGGGGCAGCTTATGCAGGAGTAAGAGGGGCAGCGTAAGCAGGAGTGAGAGGGACAGCGTAAGCAGAAGTGAGAGGGGAGGCGTAAGCAGGAATGAGAGGGGCAGCGTAAGCTGGAGTGAGAGGGGCAGCTGATGCAGGAGTGAGAGGGGCAGCGTTAGCAGGAGTGAGAGGAGCAGCGTAAGCAGGAGTGAGAGGGGCAGCTTATGCAGGAGTGAGAGGGGCAGCTTATGCAGGAGTGAGAGGGGCAGCTTATGCAGGAGTGAGAGGGGCAGCTTATGCAGGAGTGAGAGAGGCAGCGTAAGCAGGAGTGAGATGGTCAGCGTAATCTGGAGTGAGAGGGGCAGCCTATGCGAGAGCGAGAGGGGCAGCGTAAGTTGGAGCAAGATGGGCAGCGCAAGCAGGAGCAAGATGGGCAGCATAGGCAGGAGCGAGAAGGCCAGCTTATGGAGGAGTAAGAGCGGCAGCTTGCGCAGGAGTGAGAGCGGCAGCTTTCGCAGGAGTGAGAGGGGCCGCGTAAGCAGGAGTGAGAGGGGCCGCGTAAGCAGGAGTGAGAGGGGCCGCGTAAGCAGGAGTGAGAGGGGCCGCGTAAGCAGGAGTGAGAGGGGCCGCGTAAGCAGGAGTGAGAGGGGCCGCGTAAGCAGGTGTGAGAGGGGCCGCGTAAGCAGGAGTGAGAGGGGCCGCGTAAGCAGGAGTGAGAGGGGCCGCGTGAGCAGGAGTGAGAGGGGCCGCGTGAGCAGGAGTGAGAGGGGCCGCGTGAGCAGGAGTGAGAGGGGCCGCGTAAGCAGGAGTGAGAGGGGCCGCGTAAGCAGGAGTGAGAGGGGCCGCGTAAGCAGGAGTGAGAGGGGCCGCGTAAGCAGGAGTGAGAGGGGCCGCGTAAGCAGGAGTGAGAGGGGCCGCGTAAGCAGGAGTGAGAGGGGCCGCGTAAGCAGGAGTGAGAGGGGCCGCGTAAGCAGGAGTGAGAGGGGCCGCGTAAGCAGGAGTGAGAGGGGCCGCGTAAGCAGGAGTGAGAGGGGCCGCGTAAGCAGGAGTGAGAGGGGCCGCGTAAGCAGGAGTGAGAGGGGCCGCGTAAGCAGGAGTGAGAGGGGCCGCGTAAGCAGGAGTGAGAGGGGCCGCGTAAGCAGGAGTGAGAGGGGCCGCGTAAGCAGGAGTGAGAGGTGCCGCGTAAGCAGGAGTGAGAGGTGCCGCGTAAGCAGGAGTGAGAGGGGCCGCGTAAGCAGGAGTGAGAGGGGCCGCGTAAGCAGGAGTGAGAGGGGCCGCGTAAGCAGGAGTGAGAGGGGCCGCGTAAGCAGGAGTGAGAGGGGCCGCGTAAGCAGGAGTGAGAGGGGCCGCGTAAGCAGGAGTGAGAGGGGCCGCGTAAGCAGGAGTGAGAGGGGCCGCGTAAGCAGGAGTGAGAGGGGCCGCGTAAGCAGGAGTGAGAGGGGCCGCGTAAGCAGGAGTGAGAGGGGCCGCGTAAGCAGGTGTGAGAGGGCCCGCGTAAGCAGGAGTGAGAGGGGCCGCGTAAGCAGGAGTGAGAGGGGCCGCGTAAGCAGGAGTGAGAGGGGCCGCGTAAGCAGGAGTGAGAGGGGGCGCGTAAGCAGGAGTGAGAGGGGCCGCGTAAGCAGGAGTGAGAGGGGCCGCGTAAGCAGGAGTGAGAGTGACCGCGTAAGCAGGAGTGAGAGGGGCCGCGGAACCAGGAGTGAGAGGAGCAGCGTAAGCAGGAGTGAGAGGGGCAGCGTAAGCAGGAGTGAGAGGGGCAGCGTAAGCAGGAGTGAGAGGGGCAGCGTAAGCAGGAGTGAGAGGGGCCGCGTAAGCAGGAGTGAGAGGGGCCGCGTAAGCAGGAGTGAGAGGGGCCGCGTAAGCAGGAGTGAGAGGGGCCGCGTAAGCAGGAGTGAGAGGGGCCGCGTAAGCAGGAGTGAGAGGGGCCGCGTAAGCAGGAGTGAGAGGTGCCGCGTAAGCAGGAGTGAGAGGTGCCGCGTAAGCAGGAGTGAGAGGGGCCGCGTAAGCAGGAGTGAGAGGGGCCGCGTAAGCAGGAGTGAGAGGGGCCGCGTAAGCAGGAGTGAGAGGGGCCGCGTAAGCAGGAGTGAGAGGGGCCGCGTAAGCAGGAGTGAGAGGGGCCGCGTAAGCAGGAGTGAGAGGGGCCGCGTAAGCAGGAGTGAGAGGGGCCGCGTAAGCAGGAGTGAGAGGGGCCGCGTAAGCAGGAGTGAGAGGGGCCGCGTAAGCAGGAGTGAGAGGGGCCGCGTAAGCAGGTGTGAGAGGGCCCGCGTAAGCAGGAGTGAGAGGGGCCGCGTAAGCAGGAGTGAGAGGGGCCGCGTAAGCAGGAGTGAGAGGGGCCGCGTAAGCAGGAGTGAGAGGGGGCGCGTAAGCAGGAGTGAGAGGGGCCGCGTAAGCAGGAGTGAGAGGGGCCGCGTAAGCAGGAGTGAGAGTGACCGCGTAAGCAGGAGTGAGAGGGGCCGCGGAACCAGGAGTGAGAGGAGCAGCGTAAGCAGGAGTGAGAGGGGCAGCGTAAGCAGGAGTGAGAGGGGCAGCGTAAGCAGGAGTGAGAGGGGCAGCGTAAGCAGGAGTGAGAGGGGCAGCGTAAGCAGGAGTGAGAGGGGCAGCGTAAGCAGGAGTGAGAGGGGCAGCGTAAGCAGGAGTGAGAGGGGCAGCGTAAGCAGGACTGAGAGGGGCAGCGTAAGCAGGGCTGAGAGGGGCAGGAGTGAGAAGGGCAGCTACTGCAGGAGTGTGAGGGGCAGCCTAAGCAGGAGTGAGAGGGGCGGCATAAGCAGGAATGAGAGGGGCCACGTATGCTGGAGTGAGAGGGGCAGCTTATGCAGGAGTGAGAGGGGCAGCTCATGCAGGAGTGAGAGGGGCAGCTCATGCAGGAGTGAGAGGGACAGCGTAAGCAGGAGTGAGAGGGGAGGCGTGAGCAGGAATGAGGAGGGGCAGCGTAAGCTGGAGTGACACGGGCAGCTTATGCAGGAGTGAGAGGGGCAGCTTATGCAGGAGTGAGAGGGGCAGCGTAAGCAGGAGTGAGAGGGGCAGCGTAAGCAGGAGTGAGAGGGGCAGCGTAAGCAGGAGTGAGAGGGGCAGCGTAAGCAGGAGTGAGAGGGGCAGCGTAAGCAGGAGTGAGAGGGGCAGCGTAAGCAGGAGTGAGAGGGGCAGCGTAAGCAGGAGTGAGAGGGGCAGCTTATGCAGTAGTGAGAGGGGCAGCTTATGCAGGAGTGAGAGGCAGCGTAAGCAGGAGTGAGAGGTGCAGCGTAAGCAGGAGTGAGAGGGGCAGCGTAAGCAGGAGTGAGAGGGGCAGCGTAAGCAGGAGTGAGAGGGGCAGCTTATGCAGGAGTGAGAGGAGCAGCGTAAGCAGGAGTGAGAAGGGCCGTTGAAGCAGGAGTGAGAGGGGCAGCGTAAGGAGGAGTGAGCAGAGCAGCGGAAGGAGGAGTGAGAGGGGCAGCGTAAGCAGGAGTGAGAGGGACAGCGTAAGCAGGAGTGAGAGGGGACGCGTAAGCAGGAATTAGAGGGGCAGCGTAAGCTGGAGTGAGAGGGACAGCTGATGCAGGAGTGAGAGGGGCAGCGTAAGCAGGAGTGAGAGGGGCAGCTTATGCAGGAGTGAGAGGGGCAGCTTATGCAGGAGTGAGAGGGGCAGCTTATGCAGGAGTGAGAGGGGCAGCTTATGCAGGAGTGAGAGGGGCAGCTTATGCAGGAGTGAGAGGGGCAGCTTATGCAGGAGTGAGAGGGGCAGCTTATGCAGGTGTGAGAGGGGCAGCTTATGCAGGAGTGAGAGGGGCAGCTTATGCAGGAGTGAGAGGGGCAGCTTATGCAGGAGTGAGAGAGGCAGCGTAAGCAGGAGTGAGACGGGCTGCTTATGCAGGAGTGAGAGGGGCAGCGTAAGCAGGAGTGAGATGGTCAGCGTAATCTGGAGTGAGAGGGGCAGCCTGTGCGGGAGCGAGAGGGGCAGCGTAAGTTGGAGCAAGATGGGCAGCGCAAGCAGGAGCAAGATGGGCAGCGTAAGCAGGAGCGAGAAGGCCAGCTTATGGAGGAGTGATAGCGGCAGCTTGCGCAGGAGTGAGAGCGGCAGCTTTCGCAGGAGTGAGAGGGGCCGCGTAAGCAGGAGTGAGAGGGGCCGCGTAAGCAGGAGTGAGAGGGGCCGCGTAAGCAGGAGTGAGAGGGGCCGCGTAAGCAGGAGTGAGAGGGGCCGCGTAAGCAGGAGTGAGAGGGGCCGCGTATGCAGGAGTGAGAGGGGCCGCGTAAGCAGGAGTGAGAGGGGCCGCGTAAGCAGGAGTGAGAGGGGCCGCGTAAGCAGGAGTGAGAGGGGCCGCGTAAGCAGGAGTGAGAGGGGCCGCGTAAGCAGGAGTGAGAGGGGCCGCGTAAGCAGGAGTGAGAGGGGCCGCGAAAGCAGGAGTGAGAGGGGCCGCGTAAGCAGGAGTGAGAGGGGCCGCGTAAGCAGGAGTGAGATGGGCCGCGTGAGCAGGAGTGAGAGGGGCCACGTAAGCAGGAGTCAGAGGGGCCGCGTAAGCAGGAGTGAGAGGGGCAGCGTAAGCAGGAGTGAGGGGGCAGCGTAAGCAGGAGTGAGAGGGGCAGCGTAAGCAGGAGTGAGAGGGGCAGCGTAAGCAGGAGTGAGAGGGGCAGCGTAAGCAGGAGTGAGAGGGGCAGCGTTAGCAGGAGTGAGAGGGGCAGCGTAAACGGGAGTGAGAGGGGCAGCTTATGCGGGAGTGAGAGGGGCAGCTTATGCGGGAGTGAGAGGGGCAGCTTATGCGGGAGTGAGAGGGGCCGCGTAAGCAGGAGTGAGAGGGGCAGCTTATGCAGGAGGGAGAGGGGCAGCTTATGCAGGAGTGAGAGGTGCAGCATAAGCAGGAGTGAGATGGGCAGCTGATGCGTGAGTGAGAATGGCAGCGTAAGCAGCAGTGAGAATGGCAGCGTAAGCAGGAGTGAGAGGGGCAGCTTTTGCGGGAGTGAGAGGGGCAGCTTATGCGGGAGTGAGAGGGGCAGCTTATGCAGGAGTGAGAGGGGCAGCGTTAGCAGGCGTGAGAGGGGCAGCTTATGCAGGAGTGAGAGGGGCAGCTTATGCAGGAGTGAGAGGGGCAGCTTATGCAGGAGTGAGAGGGGCAGCGTAAGCAGGAGTGAGAGGGGCAGCGTAAGCAGGAGTGAGAGGGGCAGCGTAAGCAGGAGTGAGAGGGGCACCGTAAGCAAGAGTGAGAGGGGCAGCTTATGCGGGAGTGAGAGGGGCAGCTTATGCGGGAGTGAGAGGGGCCGCGTAAGCAGGAGTGAGAGGGGCCGCGTAAGCAGGAGTGAGAGGGGCAGCGTAAGCAGGAGTGAGAGGGGCAGCGTAAGCAGGCTTGAGCGGGGCATCGTAAGCTGGAGTGAGAGGGGGAGCGTAAGCAGGAGTGAGAGGGGGAGCGTAAGCAGGAGTGAGAGGGGCAGCAGAATCAGGAGTGAGAGGGTCAGCGGAATCAGGAGGGAGAGGGGCAGCTTATGCAGGAGGGAGAGGGGCAGCTTATGCGTGAGTGAGAATGGCAGCGTATGCAGCAGTGAGAATGGCAGCGTAAGCAGGACTGAGAGGGGCAGCTTATGCGGGAGTGAGAGGGGCAGCTTATGCAGGAGTGAGAGGGGCAGCGTAAGCAGGAGTGAGAGGGACGCGTAAGCAGGAGTGAGAGTGGAGGCGTAAGCAGGAATGAGAGAGGCAGCGTAAGCTGGAATGAGAGGGGCAGCTTATGCAGGAGTGAGAGGGGCAGCTTATGCAGGAGTGAGAGGGGCAGCGTAAGCAGGAGTGAGAGGGGCAGCGTAAGCAGGAGTGAGAGGGGCAGCTTATGCTGGAGTGAGAGGGGCAGCGCATGCAAGAGTGAGATGGGCAGCGGAATCATGAGTGAGAGGGGCAGCTTATGCAGGAATGAGAGCGACAGCGTAAGAAGGAGTGAGAGGGGCAGCGTAAGCCGGAGTGAGAGGGGCAGCGTAAGCCGGAGTGAGAGGGGCAGCGTAAGCAGGAGTGAGAGGTGCAGCGTAAGCAGGAGTGAGAGGGCAGCGTAAGCAGGAGTGAGAGGGGCAGCGTAAGCAGGAGTGAGAGGGGCAGGAGTGAGAAGGGCAGCTTCTGCAGGAGTGTGAGGGAGGCGTAAGCAGGAATGAGAGGGGCACCGTATGCTGGAGTGAGAGGGGCAGCTTATGCAGGAGAGAGAGGGGCAGCTTATGCAGGAGTGAGAGGGACAGCGTAAGCAGGAGTGAGAGGGGCAGCGTAAGCCGGAGTGAGAGGGGCAGCGTAAGCAGGAGTGAGAGGGGCAGCGTAAGCAGGAGTGAGAGGGCAGCGTAAGCAGGAGTGAGAGGGGCAGCGTAAGCAGGAGTGAGAGGGGCAGGAGTGAGAAGGGCAGCTTCTGCAGGAGTGTGAGGGGAGGCGTAAGCAGGAATGAGAGGGGCACCGTATGCTGGAGTGAGAGGGGCAGCTTATGCAGGAGAGAGAGGGGCAGCTTATGCAGGAGTGAGAGGGACAGCGTAAGCAGGAGTGAGAGGGGAGGCGTAAGCAGGAATGAGAGGGGCAGCGTAAGCTGGAGTGAGAGGGGCAGCTTATGCAGGGGTGAGAGGGGCAGCGTATGCAGGAGTGAGAGGGGCAGCGTAAGCAGGAGTGAGAGGGGCAGCGTAAGGAGGAGTGAGCAGAGCAGCGGAAGCAGGAGTGAGAGGGGCGGCTTATGCAGGAGTGAGAGGGGCGGCTTATGCAGGAGTGAGAGGGGCAGCTTATGCAGGAGTGAGAGGGGCAGCTTATGCAGGAGTGAGAGGGGCAGCTTTTGCAGGAGTGAGAGGGGCAGCTTATGCAGGAGTGAGAGGGGCAGCGTAAGCAGGAGTTAGAGGGGAGGCGTAAGCAGGAATGAGAGGGGCAGCGTAAGCTGGAGTGAGAGGGGCAGCTTATGCAGGAGTGAGAGGGGCAGCGTAAGCAGGAGTGAGAGGAGCAGCGTAAGCAGGAGTGAGAGGGGCAGCTTATGCAGGAGTGAGAGGGGCAGCTTATGCAGGAGTGAGAGGGGCAGCTTATGCAGGAGTGAGAGGGGCAGCTTATGCAGGAGTGAGAGGGGCAGCTTATGCAGGAGTGAGAGGGGCAGCTTATGCAGGAGTGAGAGGGGCAGCGTAAGCAGGAGTGAGAGGGGCAGCTTATGCAGGAGTGAGAGGGGCAGCTTATGCAGGAGTGAGAGGGGCAGCTTATGCAGGAGTGAGAGGGGCAGCTTTTGCAGGAGTGAGAGGGGCAGCTTATGCAGGAGTGAGAGGGGCAGCTTATGCAGGAGTGAGAGGGGCAGCTTATGCAGGAGTGAGAGGGGCAGCTTATGCAGGAGTGAGAGGGGCAGCTTATGCAGGAGTGAGAGGGGCAGCTTATGCAGGAGTGAGAGGGGCAGCTTATGCAGGAGTGAGAGGTGCAGCGTAAGCAGGAGTGAGAGGGGCTGCTTATGCAGGAGTGAGAGGGGCTGCTTATGCAGGAGTGAGAGGGGCTGCGTAAGCAGGAGTGAGATGGTCAGCGTAATCTGGAGTGAGAGGGGCAGCCTATGCGGGAGCGAGAGGGGCAGCGTAAGCAGGAGTGAGAGGGGCACCGTAAGCAGGAGTGAGAGGGGCAGCTTATGCGGGAGTGAGAGGGGCAGCCTATGCGGGAGTGAGAGGGGCCGCGTAAGCAGGAGTGAGAGGGGCCGCGTAAGCAGGAGTGAGAGGGGCAGCGTAAGCAGGAGTGAGAGGGGCAGCGTAAGCAGGCTTAAGCGGGGCATCGTAAGCTGGAGTGAGAGGGGGAGCGTAAGCAGGAGTGAGAGGGGGAGCGTAAGCAGGAGTGAGAGGGGCAGCAGAATCAGGAGTGAGAGGGTCAGCGGAATCAGGAGGGAGAGGGGCAGCTTATGCAGGAGGGAGAGGGGCAGCTTATGCGTGAGTGAGAATGGCAGCGTAAGCAGCAGTGAGAATGGCAGCGTAAGCAGGAGTGAGAGGGGCAGCTTATGCGGGAGTGAGAGGGGCAGCTTATGCAGGAGTGAGAGGGGCAGCGTAAGCAGGAGTGAGAGGGACGCGTAAGCAGGAGTGAGAGTGGAGGCGTAAGCAGGAATGAGAGAGGCAGCGTAAGCTGGAATGAGAGGGGCAGCTTATGCAGGAGTGAGAGGGGCAGCTTATGCAGGAGTGAGAGGGGCAGCGTAAGCAGGAGTGAGAGGGGCAGCGTAAGCAGGAGTGAGAGGGGCAGCTTATGCTGGAGTGAGAGGGGCAGCGCATGCAAGAGTGAGAGGGGCAGCGGAATCATGAGTGAGAGGGGCAGCTTATGCAGGAATGAGAGCGACAGCGTAAGAAGGAGTGAGAGGGGCAGCGTAAGCCGGAGTGAGAGGGGCAGCGTAAGCCGGAGTGAGAGGGGCAGCGTAAGCAGGAGTGAGAGGGGCAGCGTAAGCAGGAGTGAGAGGGCAGCGTAAGCAGGAGTGAGAGGGGCAGCGTAAGCAGGAGTGAGAGGGGCAGGAGTGAGAAGGGCAGCTTCTGCAGGAGTGTGAGGGGAGGCGTAAGCAGGAATGAGAGGGGCACCGTATGCTGGAGTGAGAGGGGCAGCTTATGCAGGAGAGAGAGGGGCAGCTTATGCAGGAGTGAGAGGGACAGCGTAAGCAGGAGTGAGAGGGGAGGCGTAAGCAGGAATGAGAGGGGCAGCGTAAGCTGGAGTGAGAGGGGCAGCTTATGCAGGAGTGAGAGGGGCAGCGTATGCAGGAGTGAGAGGGGCAGCGTATGCAGGAGTGAGAGGGGCAGCGTATGCAGGAGTGAGAGGGGCAGCTTATGCAGGAGTGAGAGGAGCAGCGTAAGCAGGAGTGAGAGGGGCCGTTGAAGCAGGAGTGAGTGGGGCAGCGTAAGCAAGAGTGAAGTGGGGCAGCGTATGCAGGAGTGAGAGGGGCAGCGTAAGCAAGAGTGAAGAGGGGCAGCGTAAGCAAGAGTGAAGAGGGGCAGCGTAAGCAGGAGTGAGAGGGGCAGCGTAAGGAGGAGTGAGCAGAGCAGCGGAAGCAGGAGTGAGAGGGGCGGCTTATGCAGGAGTGAGAGGGGCGGCTTATGCAGGAGTGAGAGGGGCAGCTTATGCAGGAGTGAGAGGGGCAGCTTATGCAGGAGTGAGAGGGGCAGCGTAAGCAGGAGTGAGAGGGGAGGCGTATGCAGGAATGAGAGGGGCAGCGTAAGCTGGAGTGAGAGGGGCAGCTTATGCAGGAGTGAGAGGGGCAGCTTATGCAGGAGTGAGAGGGGCAGCGTAAGCAGGAGTGAGAGGGCAGCGTAAGCAGGAGTGAGAGGGGCAGCGTAAGCAGGAGTGAGAGGGGCAGGAGTGAGAAGGGCAGCTTCTGCAGGAGTGTGAGGGGAGGCGTAAGCAGGAATGAGAGGGGCACCGTATGCTGGAGTGAGAGGGGCAGCTTATGCAGGAGTGAGAGGGGCAGCTTATGCAGGAGTGAGAGGGACAGCGTAAGCAGGAGTGAGAGGGGAGGCGTAAGCAGGAATGAGAGGGGCAGCGTAAGCTGGAGTGAGAGGGGCAGCTTATGCAGGAGTGAGAGGGGCAGCGTATGCAGGAGTGAGAGGGGCAGCGTATGCAGGAGTGAGAGGGGCAGCGTATGCAGGAGTGAGAGGGGCAGCTTATGCAGGAGTGAGAGGAGCAGCGTAAGCAGGAGTGAGAGGGGCCGTTGAAGCAGGAGTGAGTGGGGCAGCGTAAGCAAGAGTGAAGTGGGGCAGCGTAAGCAAGAGTGAAGAGGGGCAGCGTAAGCAAGAGTGAAGAGGGGCAGCGTAAGCAGGAGTGAGAGGGGCAGCGTAAGGAGGAGTGAGCAGAGCAGCGGAAGCAGGAGTGAGAGGGGCGGCTTATGCAGGAGTGAGAGGGGCGGCTTATGCAGGAGTGAGAGGGGCAGCTTATGCAGGAGTGAGAGGGGCAGCTTATGCAGGAGTGAGAGGGGCAGCGTAAGCAGGAGTGAGAGGGGAGGCGTATGCAGGAATGAGAGGGGCAGCGTAAGCTGGAGTGAGAGGGGCAGCTTATGCAGGAGTGAGAGGGGCAGCGTAAGCAGGAGTGAGAGGGGCAGCGTAAGCAGGAGTGAGAGGGACGCGTAAGCAGGAGTGAGAGTGGAGGCGTAAGCAGGAATGAGAGAGGCAGCGTAAGCTGGAATGAGAGGGGCAGCTTATGCAGGAGTGAGAGGGGCAGCTTATGCAGGAGTGAGAGGGGCAGCGTAAGCAGGAGTGAGAGGGGCAGCGTAAGCAGGAGTGAGAGGGGCAGCTTATGCTGGAGTGAGAGGGGCAGCGCATGCAAGAGTGAGAGGGGCAGCGGAATCATGAGTGAGAGGGGCAGCTTATGCAGGAATGAGAGCGACAGCGTAAGAAGGAGTGAGAGGGGCAGCGTAAGCCGGAGTGAGAGGGGCAGCGTAAGCCGGAGTGAGAGGGGCAGCGTAAGCAGGAGTGAGAGGGGCAGCGTAAGCAGGAGTGAGAGGGCAGCGTAAGCAGGAGTGAGAGGGGCAGCGTAAGCAGGAGTGAGAGGGACAGCGTAAGCAGGAGTGAGAGGGGAGGCGTAAGCAGGAATTAGAGGGGCAGCGTAAGCTGGAGTGAGAGGGACAGCTGATGCAGGAGTGAGAGGGGCAGCGTAAGCAGGAGTGAGAGGGGCAGCTTATGCAGGAGCGAGAGGGGCAGCTTATGCAGGAGTGAGAGGGGCAGCTTATGCAGGAGTGAGAGGGGCAGCTTATGCAGGAGTGAGAGGGGCAGCTTATGCAGGAGTGAGAGGGGTAGCTTACGCAGGAGTGAGAGGGGCAGCTTATGCAGGAGTGAGAGGGGCAGCTTATGCAGGAGTGAGAGGGGCAGCTTATGCAGGAGTGAGAGGGGCAGCTTATGCAGGAGTGAGAGAGGCAGCGTAAGCAGCAGTGAGAGGGGCAGCGTAAGCAGGAGTGAGAGGGGCAGCGTAAGCAGGAGTGAGATGGTCAGCGTAATCTGGAGTGAGAGGGGCAGCCTGTGCGGGAGCGAGAGGGGCAGCGTAAGTTGGAGCAAGATGGGCAGCGCAAGCAGGAGCAAGATGGGCAGCGTAAGCAGGAGCGAGAAGGCCAGCTTATGGAGGAGTGATAGCGGCAGCTTGCGCAGGAGTGAGAGCGGCAGCTTTCGCAGGAGTGAGAGGGGCCGCGTAAGCAGGAGTGAGAGGGGCCGCGTAAGCAGGAGTGAGAGGGGCCGCGTAAGCAGGAGTGAGAGGGGCCGCGTAAGCAGGAGTGAGAAGGGCCGCGTAAGCAGGAGTGAGAGGGGCCGCGTAAGCAGGAGTGAGAGGGGCCGCGTAAGCAGGAGTGAGAGGGGCCGCGTAAGCAGGAGTGAGAGGGGCCGCGTAAGCAGGAGTGAGAGGGGCTGCGTAAGCAGGAGTGAGAGGGGCCGCGTAAGCAGGAGTGAGAGGGGCCGCGTAAGCAGGAGTGAGAGGGGCCGCGTAAGCAGGAGTGAGAGGGGCCGCGTAAGCAGGAGTGAGAGGGGCCGCGTAAGCAGGAGTGAGAAGGGCCGCGTAAGCAGGAGTGAGAGGGGCCGCGTAAGCAGGAGTGAGAGGGGCCGCGTAAGCAGGAGTGAGAGGGGCCGCGTAAGCAGGAGTGAGAGGGGCCGCGTAAGAAGGAGTGAGAGGGGCTGCGTAAGCAGGAGTGAGAGGGGCCGCGTAAGCAGGAGTGAGAGGGGCCGCGGAAGCAGGAGTGAGAGGGGCCGCGTAAGCAGGAGTGAGAGGGGCCGCGTAAGCAGGAGTGAGATGGGCCGCGTAAGCAGGAGTGAGAGGGGCCGCGTAAGCAGGAGTGAGAGGGGCCGCGTAAGCAGGAGTGAGAGGGGCAGCGTAAGCAGGAGTGAGGGGGCAGCGTAAGCAGGAGTGAGAGGGGCAGCGTAAGCAGGAGTGAGAGGGGCAGCGTAAGCAGGAGTGAGAGGGGCAGCGTAAGCAGGAGTGAGAGGGGCAGCGTTAGCAGGAGTGAGAGGGGCAGCGTAAGCGGGAGTGAGAGGGGCAGCTTATGCGGGAGTGAGAGGGGCAGCTTATGCGGGAGTGAGAGGGGCAGCTTATGCGGGAGTGAGAGGGGCCGCGTAAGCAGGAGTGAGAGGGGCAGCTTATGCAGGAGGGAGAGGGGCAGCTTATGCAGGAGTGAGAGGTGCAGCATAAGCAGGAGTGAGATGGGCAGCTGATGCGTGAGTGAGAATGGCAGCGTAAGCAGCAGTGAGAATGGCAGCGTAAGCAGGAGTGAGAGGGGCAGCTTATGCGGGAGTGAGAGGGGCAGCTTATGCGGGAGTGAGAGGGGCAGCTTATGCAGGAGTGAGAGGGGCAGCGTTAGCAGGCGTGAGAGGGGCAGCTTATGCAGGAGTGAGAGGGGCAGCTTATGCAGGAGTGAGGGGGCAGCTGATGCAGGAGTGAGAGGGGCAGCGTAAGCAGGAGTGAGAGGGGCAGCGTAAGCAGGAGTGAGAGGGGCAGCGTAAGCAGGAGTGAGAGGGGCACCGTAAGCAGGAGTGAGAGGGGCAGCTTATGCAGGAGTGAGAGGGGCAGCTTATGCAGGAGTGAGAGGGGCAGCGTAAGCAGGAGTGAGAGGGGAGGCGTAAGCAGGAATGAGAGGGGCAGCGTAAGCTGGAGTGAGAGGGGCAGCTTATGCAGGAGTGAGAGGGGCAGCGTAAGCAGGAGTGAGAGGAGCAGCGTAAGCAGGAGTGAGAGGGGCAGCTTATGCAGGAGTGAGAGGAGCAGCTTATGCAGGAGTGAGAGGGGCAGCTTATGCAGGAGTGAGAGGGGCAGCTTATGCAGGAGTGAGAGGGGCAGCTTATGCAGGAGTGAGAGGGGCAGCTTATGCAGGAGTGAGAGGGGCAGCTTATGCAGGAGTGAGAGGGGCAGCTTATGCAGGAGTGAGAGGGGCAGCTTATGCAGGAGTGAGAGGGGCAGCTTATGCAGGAGTGAGAGGGGCAGCTTATGCAGGAGTGAGAGGGGCAGCTTTTGCAGGAGTGAGAGGGGCAGCTTATGCAGGAGTGAGAGGGGCAGCTTATGCAGGAGTGAGAGGGGCAGCTTATGCAGGAGTGAGAGGGGCAGCTTATGCAGGAGTGAGAGGGGCAGCTTATGCAGGAGTGAGAGGGGCAGCTTATGCAGGAGTGAGAGGGGCAGCTTATGCAGGAGTGAGAGGTGCAGCGTAAGCAGGAGTGAGAGGGGCTGCTTATGCAGGAGTGAGAGGGGCTGCTTATGCAGGAGTGAGAGGGGCTGCGTAAGCAGGAGTGAGATGGTCAGCGTAATCTGGAGTGAGAGGGGCAGCCTATGCGGGAGCGAGAGGGGCAGCGTAAGTTGGAGCAAGATGGGCAGCGCAAGCAGGAGCAAGATGGGCAGCGTAAGCAGGAGCGAGAAGGCCAGCTTATGGAGGAGTGATAGCGGCAACTTCGCAGGAGTGAGAGCGGCAGCTTTCGCAGGAGTGAGAGGGGCCGCGTAAGCAGGAGTGAGAGGGGCCGCGTAAGCAGGAGTGAGAGGGGCCGCGTAAGCAGGAGTGTTAGGGGCTGCGTAAGCAGGAGTGAGAGGGGCCGCGTAAGCAGGAGTGAGAGGGGCCGCGTAAGCAGGGGTGAGAGGGGCCGCGTAAGCAGGAGTGAGAGGGGCCGCGTAAGCAGGAGTGAGAGGGGCCGCGTAAGCAGGAGTGAGAGGGGCCGCGTGAGCAGGAGTGAGAGGGGCAGCGTAAGCAGGAGCGAGAGGGGCCGCGTAAGCAGGAGTGAGAGGGGCAGCGGAATCAGGAGTGAGAGGGGCCGCGTAAGCAGGAGTGAGAGGGGCAGCGTAAGCAGGAGTAAGAGGGGCAGCTTATGCAGGAGTGAGAGGGGCAGCTTATGCAGTAGTGAGAGGGGCAGCTTATGCAGGAGTGAGAGGCAGCGTAAGCAGGAGTGAGAGGTGCAGCGTAAGCAGGAGTGAGAGGTGCAGCGTAAGCAGGAGTGAGAGGGGCAGCGTAAGCAGGAGTGAGAGGGGCAGCGTAAGCAGGAGTGAGAGGGGCAGCTTATGCAGGAGTGAGAGGAGCAGCGTAAGCAGGAGTGAGAAGGGCCGTTGAAGCAGGAGTGAGAGGGGCAGCGTAAGGAGGAGTGAGCAGAGCAGCGGAAGCAGGAGTGAGAGGGGCAGCGTAAGCAGTAGTGAGAGGGACAGCGTAAGCAGGAGTGAGAGGGGAGGCGTAAGCAGGAATTAGAGGGGCAGCGTAAGCTGGAGTGAGAGGGACAGCTGATGCAGGAGTGAGAGGGGCAGCGTAAGCAGGAGTGAGAGGGGCAGCTTATGCAGGAGTGAGAGGGGCAGCTTATGCAGGAGTGAGAGGGGCAGCTTATGCAGGAGTGAGAGGGGCAGCTTATGCGGGAGTGAGAGGGGCAGCTTATGCGGGAGTGAGAGGGGCAGCTTACGCAGGAGTGAGAGGGGCAGCTTATGCAGGAGTGAGAGGGGCAGCTTATGCAGGAGTGAGAGGGGCAGCTTATGCAGGAGTGAGAGGGGCAGCTTATGCAGGAGTGAGAGAGGCAGCGTAAGCAGCAGTGAGAGGGGCAGCGTAAGCAGGAGTGAGAGGGGCAGCGTAAGCAGGAGTGAGATGGTCAGCGTAATCTGGAGTGAGAGGGGCAGCCTGTGCGGGAGCGAGAGGGGCAGCGTAAGTTGGAGCAAGATGGGCAGCGCAAGCAGGAGCAAGATGGGCAGCGTAAGCAGGAGCGAGAAGGCCAGCTTATGGAGGAGTGATAGCGGCAGCTTGCGCAGGAGTGAGAGCGGCAGCTTTCGCAGGAGTGAGAGGGGCCGCGTAAGCAGGAGTGAGAGGGGCAGCGTAAGCAGGAGTGAGAGGGGCAGCGTAAGCAGGCTTGAGCGGGGCATCGTAAGCTGGAGTGAGAGGGGGAGCGTAAGCAGGAGTGAGAGGGGGAGCGTAAGCAGGAGTGAGAGGGGCAGCAGAATCAGGAGTGAGAGGGTCAGCGGAATCAGGAGGGAGAGGGGCAGCTTATGCAGGAGGGAGAGGGGCAGCTTATGCGTGAGTGAGAATGGCAGCGTAAGCAGCAGTGAGAATGGCAGCGTAAGCAGGAGTGAGAGGGGCAGCTTATGCGGGAGTGAGAGGGGCAGCTTATGCAGGAGTGAGAGGGGCAGCGTAAGCAGGAGTGAGAGGGACGCGTAAGCAGGAGTGAGAGGGGAGGCGTAAGCAGGAATGAGAGAGGCAGCGTAAGCTGGAATGAGAGGGGCAGCTTATGCAGGAGTGAGAGGGGCAGCTTATGCAGGAGTGAGAGGGGCAGCGTAAGCAGGAGTGAGAGGGGCAGCGTAAGCTGGAGTGAGAGGGGCAGCGCATGCAAGAGTGAGAGGGGCAGCGGAATCATGAGTGAGAGGGGCAGCTTATGCAGGAATGAGAGCGACAGCGTAAGAAGGAGTGAGAGGGGCAGCGTAAGCCGGAGTGAGAGGGGCAGCGTAAGCCGGAGTGAGAGGGGCAGCGTAAGCAGGAGTGAGAGGGGCAGCGTAAGCAGGAGTGAGAGGGCAGCGTAAGCAGGAGTGAGAGGGGCAGCGTAAGCAGGAGTGAGAGGGGCAGGAGTGAGAAGGGCAGCTTCTGCAGGAGTGTGAGGGGAGGCGTAAGCAGGAATGAGAGGGGCACCGTATGCTGGAGTGAGAGGGGCAGCTTATGCAGGAGAGAGAGGGGCAGCTTATGCAGGAGTGAGAGGGACAGCGTAAGCAGGAGTGAGAGGGGAGGCGTAAGCAGGAATGAGAGGGGCAGCGTAAGCTGGAGTGAGAGGGGCAGCTTATGCAGGAGTGAGAGGGGCAGCGTATGCAGGAGTGAGAGGGGCAGCGTATGCAGGAGTGAGAGGGGCAGCGTATGCAGGAGTGAGAGGGGCAGCTTATGCAGGAGTGAGAGGAGCAGCGTAAGCAGGAGTGAGAGGGGCCGTTGAAGCAGGAGTGAGTGGGGCAGCGTAAGCAAGAGTGAAGTGGGGCAGCGTATGCAGGAGTGAGAGGGGCAGCGTAAGCAAGAGTGAAGAGGGGCAGCGTAAGCAAGAGTGAAGAGGGGCAGCGTAAGCAGGAGTGAGAGGGGCAGCGTAAGGAGGAGTGAGCAGAGCAGCGGAAGCAGGAGTGAGAGGGGCGGCTTATGCGGGAGTGTGAGGGGCGGCTTATGCAGGAGTGAGAGGGGCAGCTTATGCAGGAGTGAGAGGGGCAGCTTATGCAGGAGTGAGAGGGGCAGCGTAAGCAGGAGTGAGAGGGGAGGCGTAAGCAGGAATGAGAGGGGCAGCGTAAGCTGGAGTGAGAGGGGCAGCTTATGCAGGAGTGAGAGGGGCAGCGTAAGCAGGAGTGAGAGGAGCAGCGTAAGCAGGAGTGAGAGGGGCAGCTTATGCAGGAGTGAGAGGGGCAGCTTATGCAGGAGTGAGAGGGGCAGCTTATGCAGGAGTGAGAGGGGCAGCTTATGCAGGAGTGAGAGGGGCAGCTTATGCAGGAGTGAGAGGGGCAGCTTATGCAGGAGTGAGAGGGGCAGCTTATGCAGGAGTGAGAGGGGCAGCTTATGCAGGAGTGAGAGGGGCAGCTTATGCAGGAGTGAGAGGGGCAGCTTATGCAGGAGTGAGAGGGACAGCTTATGCAGGAGTGAGAGGGGCAGCTTATGCAGGAGTGAGAGGGGCAGCTTATGCAGGAGTGAGAGGGGCAGCTTCTGCAGGAGTGAGAGGGGCAGCTTATGCAGGAGTGAGAGGGGCAGCTTATGCAGGAGTGAGAGGGGCAGCTTATGCAGGAGTGAGAGGGGCAGCTTATGCAGGAGTGAGAGGGGCAGCTTATGCAGGAGTGAGAGGGGCAGCTTATGCAGGAGTGAGAGGGGCAGCTTATGCAGGAGTGAGAGGGGCAGCTTATGCAGGAGTGAGAGGGGCAGCTTATGCAGGAGTGAGAGGGGCAGCTTATGCAGGAGTGAGAGGGGCAGCTTATGCAGGAGTGAGAGGTGCAGCGTAAGCAGGAGTGAGAGGGGCTGCTTATGCAGGAGTGAGAGGGGCTGCTTATGCAGGAGTGAGAGGGGCTGCGTAAGCAGGAGTGAGATGGTCAGCGTAATCTGGAGTGAGAGGGGCAGCCTATGCGGGAGCAAGATGGGCAGCGCAAGCAGGAGCAAGATGGGCAGCGTAAGCAGGAGCGAGAAGGCCAGCTTATGGAGGAGTGATAGCGGCAGCTTTCGCAGGAGTGAGAGCGGCAGCTTTCGCAGGAGTGAGAGGGGCCGCGTAAGCAGGAGTGAGAGGGGCCGCGTAAGCAGGAGTGAGAGGGGCCGCGTAAGCAGGAGTGTTAGGGGCCGCGTAAGCAGGAGTGAGAGGGGCCGCGTAAGCAGGAGTGAGAGGGGCCGCGTAAGCAGGGGTGAGAGGGGCCGCGTCAGCTGGAGTGAGAGGGGCCGCGTAAGCAGGAGTGAGAGGGGCCGCGTAAGCAGGAGTGAGAGGGGCCGCGTGAGCAGGAGTGAGAGGGGCCGCGTGAGCAGGAGCGAGAGGGGCAGCGTAAGCAGGAGCGAGAGGGGCCGCGTAAGCAGGAGCGAGAGGGGCCACGTAAGCAGGAGCGAGAGGGGCAGCGTAAGCAGGAGTGAGAGGGGCAGCGGAATCAGGAGTGAGAGGGTCAGCGGAATCAGGAGGGAGAGGGGCAGGTTATGCAGGAGTGAGAGGGGCAGCTTATGCAGGAGTGAGAGGGGCAGCTTATGCAGGAGTGAGAGGGGCAGCGTAAGCAGGAGTGAGATGGGCTGCGTAAACATGAGCAAGATGGGCAGCGTAAGCAGGAGCGAGAAGGGCAGCTTATGCAGGAGTGAGAGGGGCAGCTAATGCAGGAGTGAGAGGTGCAGCATAAGCTGGAATGAGATGGGCAGCTTATGCGGGAGTGAGAATGGCAGCGTAAGCAGCAGTGAGAATGGCAGCGTCAGCGGGAGTGAGAGGAGCAGCTTATGCGGGAGTGAGAGGGGCAGCTCATGCAGGAGTGAGAGGGGCAGCGTTAGCAGGATTGAGACGGGAGGCGGAAGCAGGAATGAGAGGGGCAGCGTATGCAGGAGTGAGAGTGCCAGCTTATGCAGGAGTGAGAGGGGCAGCTTATGCAGGAGTGAGAGGGACAGCGTAAGCAGGAGTGAGAGGGGAGGCATAAGCAGGAGTGAGAGGGGCAGCGTAAGCAGGAGTGAGAGGGGCAGCTTATGCAGGAGTGAGAGAGGCAGCGTAAGCTGGAGTGAGAGGTGCAGCATAAGCAGGAGTGAGAGGGGCATCTTATGCAGGAGTGAGAGGGGCAGCTTATGCAGGAGTGAGAGGAGCAGCGTAAGCAGGAGTGAGAGGGGCCGTTGAAGCAAGAGTGAAGAGGGGCAGCTTATGCAGGAGTGAGAGGGGCAGCTTATGCAGGAGTGAGAGGGGCAGCGTAAGCAGGAGTGAGAGGGGAGGCGTAAGCAGGAATGAGAGGGGCAGCGTAAGCTGGAGTGAGAGGGGCAGCGTAAGCTGGAGTGAGAGGGGGAGCGTAAGCTGGAGTGAGAGGGGCAGCGTAAGCTGGAGTGAGAGGGGCAGCGTATGCAGGAGTGAGAGAGGCAGCGTAAGCAGGAGTGAGAGGGGCTGCGTAAGCAGGAGTGAGAGGAGCAGCGTAAGCAGAAGTGAGAGGAGCAGTGTAAGCAGGAGTGAGAGGGGCAGCTTATGCAGGAGTGAGAGAGGCAGCGTAAGCAGGAGTGAGAGGGGCAGCTTATGCAGGAGTGAGAGGGGCAGCTTATGCAGGAGTGAGAGAGGCAGCGTATGCAGGAGTGAGAGGGGCTGCTTTTGCAGGAGTGAGAGGGGCTGCTTATGCAGGAGTGAGAGGGGCTGCGTAAGCAGGAGTGAGATGGTCAGCGCAAGCAGGAGCAAGATGGGCAGCGTAAGCAGGAGCGAGAAGGCCAGCTTATGGAGGAGTGATAGCGGCAGCTTTCGCAGGGGTGAGAGCGGCAGCTTTCGCAGGGGTGAGAGCGGCCGCGTAAGCAGGAGTGAGAGGGGCCGCGTAAGCAGGAGTGAGAGGGGCCGCGTAAGCAGGAGTGAGAGGGGCCGCGTAAGCAGGAGTGTGAGGGGCCGCGTAAGCAGGAGTGTGAGGGGCCGCGTAAGCAGGAGTGTGAGGGGCCGCGTAAGCAGGAGTGTGAGGGGCCGCGTAAGCAGGAGTGAGAGGGGCCGCGTAAGCAGGAGTGAGAGGGGCCGCGTAAGCAGGAGTGAGAGGGGCCGCGTAAGCAGGAGTGAGAGGGGCCGCGTAAGCAGGAGTGAGAGGGGCCGCGTAAGCAGGAGTGAGAGGGGCCGCGTAAGCAGGAGTGAGAGGGGCCGCGTAAGCAGGTGTGAGAGGGGCCGCGTAAGCAGGAGTGAGAGGGGCCGCGTAAGCAGGAGTGAGAGGGGCCGCGTAAGCAGGAGTGAGAGGGGCCGCGTAAGCAGGAGTGAGAGGGGCCGCGTAAGCAGGAGTGAGAGGGGCCGCGTAAGCAGGAGTGAGAGGGGCCGCGTAAGCAGGAGTGAGAGGGGCCGCGTAAGCAGGAGTGAGAGGGGCCGCGTAAGCAGGAGTGAGAGGGGCAGCTTATGCGGGAGTGAGAGGGGCAGCTTATGCAGGAGTGAGAGGGGCGGCGTTAGCAGGAGTGAGAGGGGAGGCGTAAGCAGGAATGAGAGGGGCAGCGTATGCAGGAGTGAGAGTGGCAGCTTATGCAGGAGTGAGAGGGGCAGCGGAATCAGGAGTGAGAGGGTCAGCGGAATCAGGAGGGAGAGGGGCAGCTTATGCAGGAGTGAGAGGGGCAGCGTAAGCAGGAGTGAGATGGGCTGCGTAAGCAGGAGTGAGAGGGGCAGCTTATGCGGGAGTGAGAGGGGCGGCGTTAGCAGGAGTGAGACGGGAGGCGTAAGCAGGAATGAGGGGGGCAGCGTATGCAGGAGTGAGAGTGGCAGCTTATGCAGGAGTGAGAGGGGCAGCGTATGCAGGAGTGAGAGGGACAGCGTAAGCAGGAGTGAGAGGGGAGGCGTAAGCAGGAGTGAGAGGGGCAGCGTAAGCTGGAGTGAGAGGGGCAGCTTATGCAGGAGTGAGAGGGGCCGCGTAAGCAGGAGTGAGAGGGGCCGCGTAAGCAGGAGTGAGAGGGGCCGCGTAAGCAGGAGTGAGAGGGGCCGCGTAAGCAGGAGTGTGAGGGGCCGCGTAAGCAGCAGTGAGAGGGGCAGCGTAAGCAGGAGTGAGAGGGTCAGCGGAATCAGGAGGGAGAGGGGCAGCTTATGCAGGAGGGAGAGGGGCAGCTTATGCAGGAGTGAGAGGGGCAGCGTAAGCAGGAGTGAGATGGTCTGCGTAAGCAGGAGTGAGAGGGGCAGCTTATGCGGGAGTGAGAGGGGCAGCTTATGCAGGAGTGAGAGGGGCGGCGTTAGCAGGAGTGAGACGGGAGGCGTAAGCAGGAATGAGAGGGGCAGCGTATGCAGGAGTGAGAGTGGCAGCTTCTGCAGAAGTGAGAGGGGCAGCGTCAGCAGGAGTGAGAGGGACAGCGTAAGCAGGAGTGAGAGGGGAGGCGTAAGCAGGAGTGAGAGGGGCAGCGTAAGCTGGAGTGAGAGGGGCAGCGTAAGCTGGAGTGAGAGGGGCAGCGTAAGCTGGAGTGAGAGGGGCAGCTTATGCAGGAGTGAGAGGGGCAGCGTAAGCAGGAGTGAGAGGGGCAGCTTATGCAGGAGTGAGAGAGGCAGCGTAAGCAGGAGTGAGAGGTGCAGCTTATGCAGGAGTGAGAGGGGCAGCTTATGCAGGAGTGAGAGGTGCAGCATAAGCAGGAGTGAGAGGGGCAGCTTATGCAGGAGTGAGAGGGGCAGCTTATGCAGGAGTGAGAGGAGCAGCGTGAGCAGGAGTGAGAGGGGCCGTTGATGCAAGAGTGAAGAGGGGCAGCGGAAGCAGGAGTGAGAGGGGCAGCTTATGCGGGAGTGAGAGGGGCAGCGTAAGCAGGAGTGAGAGGGGAGGCGTAAGCAGGAATGAGAGGGGCAGCGTAAGCTGGAGTGAGAGGGGCAGCGTAAGCAGGAGTGAGAGAGGCAGCGTAAGCAGGAGCGAGAGGGGCTGCGTAAGCAGGAGTGAGAGGGGCTGCGTAAGCAGGAGTGAGAGGAGCAGCGTAAGCAGGAGTGAGAGGGGCAGCTTATGCAGGAGTGAGTGAGGCAGCGTAAGCAGGAGTGAGAGGGGCTGCTTATGCAGGAGTGAGAGGGGCAGCGTAAGCAGGAGTGAGCTGGTCAGCGTAATCTGGAGTGAGAGGGGCAGCCTATGCGGGAGCGAGAGGGGCAGCGTAAGTTGGAGCAAGATGGGCAGCGCAAGCAGGAGCAAGATGGGCAGCGTAAGCAGGAGCGGGAAGGCCAACTTATGGAGGAGTGAGAGCGGCAGCTTGCGCAGTAGTGAGAGTGGCAGCTTGCGCAGGAGTGAGAGGGGCCGCGTAAGCAGGAGTGAGAGGGGCCGTTGAAGCAGGAGTGAGAGGGGCAGCGTAAGCAAGAGTGAAGTGGGGCAGCGTATGCAGGAGTGAGAGGGGCAGCGTAAGCAAGAGTGAAGAGGGGCAGCGTAAGCAAGAGTGAAGAGGGGCAGCGCAAGGAGGAGTGAGCAGAGCAGCGGAAGCAGGAGTGAGAGGGGCGGCTTATGCAGGAGTGAGAGGGGCAGCTTATGCAGGAGTGAGAGGGGCAGCGTAAGCAGGAGTGAGAGGGGAGGCGTAAGCTGGAGTGAGAGGGGCAGCTTATGCAGGAGTGAGAGGGGCAGCGTAAGCAGGAGTGAGAGGAGCAGCGTAAGCAGGAGTGAGAGGGGCAGCTTATGCAGGAGTGAGAGGGGCAGCTTATGCAGGAGTGAGAGGGGCAGCTTATGCAGGAGTGAGAGGGGCAGCGTATGCAGGAGTGAGAGGGACAGCGTAAGCAGGAGTGAGAGGGGAGGCGTAAGCAGGAGTGAGAGGGGCAGCGTAAGCTGGAGTGAGAGGGGCAGCTTATGCAGGAGTGAGAGGGGCCGCGTAAGCAGGAGTGAGAGGGGCCGCGTAAGCAGGAGTGAGAGGGGCCGCGTAAGCAGGAGTGAGAGGGGCCGCGTAAGCAGGAGTGAGAGGGGCCGCGTAAGCAGCAGTGAGAGGGGCAGCGTAAGCAGGAGTGAGAGGGTCAGCGGAATCAGGAGGGAGAGGGGCAGCTTATGCAGGAGGGAGAGGGGCAGCTTATGCAGGAGTGAGAGGGGCAGCGTAAGCAGGAGTGAGATGGTCTGCGTAAGCAGGAGTGAGAGGGGCAGCTTATGCGGGAGTGAGAGGGGCAGCTTATGCAGGAGTGAGAGGGGCGGCGTTAGCAGGAGTGAGACGGGAGGCGTAAGCAGGAATGAGAGGGGCAGCGTATGCAGGAGTGAGAGTGGCAGCTTATGCAGAAGTGAGAGGGGCAGCGTCAGCAGGAGTGAGAGGGACAGCGTAAGCAGGAGTGAGAGGGGAGGCGTAAGCAGGAGTGAGAGGGGCAGCGTAAGCTGGAGTGAGAGGGGCAGCGTAAGCTGGAGTGAGAGGGGCAGCGTAAGCTGGAGTGAGAGGGGCAGCTTATGCAGGAGTGAGTGGGGCAGCGTAAGCAGGAGTGAGAGGGGCAGCTTATGCAGGAGTGAGAGAGGCAGCGTAAGCAGGAGTGAGAGGTGCAGCTTATGCAGGAGTGAGAGGGGCAGCTTATGCAGGAGTGAGAGGTGCAGCATAAGCAGGAGTGAGAGGGGCAGCTTATGCAGGAGTGAGAGGGGCAGCTTATGCAGGAGTGAGAGGAGCAGCGTGAGCAGGAGTGAGAGGGGCCGTTGATGCAAGAGTGAAGAGGGGCAGCGGAAGCAGGAGTGAGAGGGGCAGCTTATGCGGGAGTGAGAGGGGCAGCGTAAGCAGGAGTGAGAGGGGAGGCGTAAGCAGGAATGAGAGGGGCAGCGTAAGCTGGAGTGAGAGGGGCAGCGTAAGCAGGAGTGAGAGAGGCAGCGTAAGCAGGAGTGAGAGGGGCTGCGTAAGCAGGAGTGAGAGGGGCTGCGTAAGCAGGAGTGAGAGGAGCAGCGTAAGCAGGAGTGAGAGGGGCAGCTTATGCAGGAGTGAGTGAGGCAGCGTAAGCAGGAGTGAGAGGGGCTGCTTCTGCAGGAGTGAGAGGGGCAGCGTAAGCAGGAGTGAGCTGGTCAGCGTAATCTGGAGTGAGAGGGGCAGCCTATGCGGTAGCGAGAGGGGCAGCGTAAGTTGGAGCAAGATGGGCAGCGCAAGCAGGAGCAAGATGGGCAGCGTAAGCAGGAGCGGGAAGGCCAACTTATGGAGGAGTGAGAGCGGCAGCTTGCGCAGTAGTGAGAGTGGCAGCTTGCGCAGGAGTGAGAGGGGCCGCGTAAGCAGGAGTGAGAGGGGCCGTTGAAGCAGGAGTGAGAGGGGCAGCGTAAGCAAGAGTGAAGTGGGGCAGCGTATGCAGGAGTGAGAGGGGCAGCGTAAGCAAGAGTGAAGAGGGGCAGCGTAAGCAAGAGTGAAGAGGGGCAGCGTAAGCAGGAGTGAGAGGGGCAGCGTAAGGAGGAGTGAGCAGAGCAGCGGAAGCAGGAGTGAGAGGGGCGGCTTATGCAGGAGTGAGAGGGGCAGCTTATGCAGGAGTGAGAGGGGCAGCGTAAGCAGGAGTGAGAGGGGAGGCGTAAGCTGGAGTGAGAGGGGCAGCTTATGCAGGAGTGAGAGGGGCAGCGTAAGCAGGAGTGAGAGGAGCAGCGTAAGCAGGAGTGAGAGGGGCAGCTTATGCAGGAGTGAGAGGGGCAGCTTATGCAGGAGTGAGAGGGGCAGCTTATGCAGGAGTGAGAGGGGCAGCTTATGCAGGAGTGAGAGGGGCAGCTTATGCAGGAGTGAGAGGGGCAGCTTATGCAGGAGTGAGAGGGGCAGCTTATGCGGGAGTGAGAATGGCAGCGTAAGCAGCAGTGAGAATGGCAGCGTAAGCAGGAGTGAGAGGGGCAGCTTATGCAGGAGTGAGAGGGGCAGCGTTAGCAGGAGTGAGCGGGGCCGCGTAAGCAGGAGTGAGAGGGGCCGCGTAAGCAGGAGTGAGAGGGGCCGCGTAAGCAGGAGTGAGAGGGGCCGCGTAAGCAGGAGTGAGAGGGGCCGCGTAAGCAGGAGTGAGAGGGGCCGCGTAAGCAGGAGTGAGAGGGGCAGCGTAAGCAGGAGTGAGAGGGGCAGCGTAAACAGGAGTGAGAGGGGGAGCATAAGCAGGAGGGAGAGGGGCAGCTTATGCAGGAGTGAGAGGGGCAGCGTAAGCAGGAGTGCGATGGGCTGCGTAAACATGAGCAAGATGGGCAGCGTAAGCAGGAGTGAGAGGAGCAGCGTAAGCAGGAGTGAGAGGGGCAACTTATGCAGGAGTGAGACGGGCACCTTATGCAGGAGTGAGAGGGGCAGCTTATGCAGGAGTGAGAGGGGCAGCTTATGCAGGAGTGAGAGGGGCAGCGTTAGCAGGAGTGAGAGGGGCAGCGTTAGCAGGAGTGAAAGGGGCAGCTTATGCAGGAGTGAGAGGGGCAGCGTAAGCAGGAGTGAGAGGGACAGCGTATGCAGGAGTGAGCGGAGCAGTGTAAGCATGAGTGAGAGGGGCAGCGTAAGCAGGAGTGAGATGGGCAGCGGAAGCAGGAGTGAGAGGGGCAGCGTAAGATTGAGTGAGAGGGGCAACGTAAGCAGGAGTGAGTGGAGCAGCGTAAGCAGGACTGCGAGGTGCAGCGTAAGCAGGAGTGAGAGGGGCAGCGTCAGCAGGAGTGATAGGGGCAGCTCATGCTGCAGAGTGGCAGCTTATGCAGGCGTGAGTGGGGCAGCGTAAGCAGGAGTGAGAGGGGCAGCGTAAGCAGGAGTGAGAGGGACAGCGTAAGCAGGAGCAAGATGGGCAGCGTGAGCAGGAGCGAGAGGGGCAGCATAGGCAGGAGTGCGAGGGGTAACGTAAGCAGGAGTGAGAGGGGCGGTGTAAGCAGGCGTGAGAGGGGCAGGGCAAGCAGGAGTGAGAGGGGCAGCGTCAGCACGAGTGATCGGGGCAGCTCATGCTGCAGAGTGGCAGCTGATGCAGGAGTGAGAGGGGCAGCGGAAGCAGGAGCATGATGGGCAGCGTAAGCAGCAGTGATAAGGGCAGCTTATGCAGGAGTGAGAGGGACAGCGTAAGCAGGGGTGAGAGGGGCAGCGTAAGGAGGAGTGAGCAGAGCAGCGGAAGCAGGAGTGAGAGGGCCGCTTATGCAGGAATGAGAGGGACAGCGTAAGCAGGAGTGAGAGGGTCAGCGGTATCAGGAGTGAGAGGGGCAGCTTATGCAGGAGTGAGAGGGGCAGCTAATGCAGGAGTGAGAGGGGCAGCTTATGCAGGAGTGAGAGGGGCAGCTTATGCAGGAGTGAGAGGGGCAGCTTATGCAGGAGTGAGAGGAGCAGCGTAAGCAGGAGTGAGAGGGGCCGTTGAAGCAAGAGTGAAGAGGGGCAGCTTATGCAGGAGTGAGAGGGGCAGCTTATGCAGGAGTGAGAGGGGCAGCGTAAGCTGGAGTGAGAGGGGCAGCGTAAGCTGGAGTGAGAGGGGGAGCGTAAGCTGGAGTGAGAGGGGCAGCGTAAGCTGGAGTGAGAGGGGCAGCGTATGCAGGAGTGAGAGAGGCAGCTGATGCAGGAGTGAGAGGGGCTGCGTAAGCAGGAGTGAGAGGAGCAGCGTAAGCAGAAGTGAGAGGAGCAGCGTAAGCAGGAGTGAGAGGGGCAGCTTATGCAGGAGTGAGAGAGGCAGCGTAAGCAGGAGTGAGAGGGGCAGCTTATGCAGGAGTGAGAGGGGCAGCTTATGCAGGAGTGAGAGAGGCAGCGTATGCAGGAGTGAGAGGGGCTGCTTTTGCAGGAGTGAGAGGGGCTGCTTATGCAGGAGTGAGAGGGGCTGCGTAAGCAGGAGTGAGATGGTCAGCGCAAGCAGGAGCAAGATGGGCAGCGTAAGCAGGAGCGAGAAGGCCAGCTTATGGAGGAGTGATAGCGGCAGCTTTCGCAGGGGTGAGAGCGGCAGCTTTCGCAGGGGTGAGAGCGGCCGCGTAAGCAGGAGTGAGAGGGGCCGCGTAAGCAGGAGTGAGAGGGGCCGCGTAAGCAGGAGTGAGAGGGGCCGCGTAAGCAGGAGTGTGAGGGGCCGCGTAAGCAGGAGTGTGAGGGGCCGCGTAAGCAGGAGTGTGAGGGGCCGCGTAAGCAGGAGTGTGAGGGGCCGCGTAAGCAGGAGTGAGAGGGGCCGCGTAAGCAGGAGTGAGAGGGGCCGCGTAAGCAGGAGTGAGAGGGGCCGCGTAAGCAGGAGTGAGAGGGGCCGCGTAAGCAGGAGTGAGAGGGGCCGCGTAAGCAGGAGTGAGAGGGGCCGCGTAAGCAGGAGTGAGAGGGGCCGCGTAAGCAGGAGTGAGAGGGGCCGCGTAAGCAGGAGTGAGAGGGGCCGCGTAAGCAGGAGTGAGAGGGGCCGCGTAAGCAGGAGTGAGAGGGGCCGCGTAAGCAGGAGTGAGAGGGGCCGCGTAAGCAGGAGTGAGAGGGGCCGCGTAAGCAGGAGTGAGAGGGGCCGCGTAAGCAGGAGTGAGAGGGGCCGCGTAAGCAGGAGTGAGAGGGGCCGCGTAAGCAGGAGTGAGAGGGGCCGCGTAAGCAGGAGTGAGAGGGGCCGCGTAAGCAGGAGTGAGAGGGGCCGCGTAAGCAGGAGTGAGAGGGGCCGCGTATGCTGGAGTGAGAGGGGCAGCTTATGCAGGAGTGAGTGGGGCGGCGTTAGCAGGAGTGAGAGGGGAGGCGTAAGCAGGAATGAGAGGGGCAGCGTATGCAGGAGTGAGAGTGGCAGCTTATGCAGGAGTGAGAGGGGCAGCGGAATCAGGAGTGAGAGGGTCAGCGGAATCAGGAGGGAGAGGGGCAGCTTATGCAGGAGTGAGAGGGGCAGCGTAAGCAGGAGTGAGATGGGCTGCGTAAGCAGGAGTGAGAGGGGCAGCTTATGCGGGAGTGAGAGGGGCAGCTTATGCAGGAGTGAGAGGGGCGGCGTTAGCAGGAGTGAGACGGGAGGCGTAAGCAGGAATGAGAGGGGCAGCGTATGCAGGAGTGAGAGTGGCAGCTTATGCAGGAGTGAGAGGGGCAGCGTATGCAGGAGTGAGAGGGACAGCGTAAGCAGGAGTGAGAGGGGAGGCGTAAGCAGGAGTGAGAGGGGCAGCGTAAGCTGGAGTGAGAGGGGCAGCTTATGCAGGAGTGAGAGGGGCCGCGTAAGCAGGAGTGAGAGGGGCCGCGTAAGCAGGAGTGAGAGGGGCCGCGTAAGCAGGAGTGAGAGGGGCCGCGTAAGCAGGAGTGAGAGGGGCCGCGTAAGCAGGAGTGAGAGGGGCCGCGTAAACAGGAGTGAGAGGGGGAGCATAAGCAGGAGGGAGAGGGGCAGCTTATGCAGGAGTGAGAGGGGCAGCGTAAGCAGGAGTGCGATGGGCTGCGTAAACATGAGCAAGATGGGCAGCGTAAGCAGGAGTGAGAGGAGCAGCGTAAGCAGGAGTGAGAGGGGCAACTTATGCAGGAGTGAGACGGGCACCTTATGCAGGAGTGAGAGGGGCAGCTTATGCAGGAGTGAGAGGGGCAGCTTATGCAGGAGTGAGAGGGGCAGCGTTAGCAGGAGTGAGAGGGGCAGCGTTAGCAGGAGTGAAAGGGGCAGCTTATGCAGGAGTGAGAGGGGCAGCGTAAGCAGGAGTGAGAGGGACAGCGTATGCAGGAGTGAGCGGAGCAGTGTAAGCATGAGTGAGAGGGGCAGCGTAAGCAGGAGTGAGATGGGCAGCGGAAGCAGGAGTGAGAGGGGCAGCGTAAGATTGAGTGAGAGGGGCAACGTAAGCAGGAGTGAGTGGAGCAGCGTAAGCAGGACTGCGAGGTGCAGCGTAAGCAGGAGTGAGAGGGGCAGCGTCAGCAGGAGTGATAGGGGCAGCTCATGCTGCAGAGTGGCAGCTTATGCAGGCGTGAGTGGGGCAGCGTAAGCAGGAGTGAGAGGGGCAGCGTAAGCAGGAGTGAGAGGGACAGCGTAAGCAGGAGCAAGATGGGCAGCGTGAGCAGGAGCGAGAGGGGCAGCATAGGCAGGAGTGCGAGGGGTAACGTAAGCAGGAGTGAGAGGGGCGGCGTAAGCAGGCGTGAGAGGGGCAGGGCAAGCAGGAGTGAGAGGGGCAGCGTCAGCACGAGTGATCGGGGCAGCTCATGCTGCAGAGTGGCAGCTGATGCAGGAGTGAGAGGGGCAGCGGAAGCAGGAGCATGATGGGCAGCGTAAGCAGCAGTGATAAGGGCAGCTTATGCAGGAGTGAGAGGGACAGCGTAAGCAGGGGTGAGAGGGGCAGCGTAAGGAGGAGTGAGCAGAGCAGCGGAAGCAGGAGTGAGAGGGCCGCTTATGCAGGAATGAGAGGGACAGCGTAAGCAGGAGTGAGAGGGTCAGCGGTATCAGGAGTGAGAGGGGCAGCTTATGCAGGAGTGAGAGGGGCAGCTAATGCAGGAGTGAGAGGGGCAGCTTATGCAGGAGTGAGAGGGGCAGCTTATGCAGGAGTGAGAGGGGCAGCTTATGCAGGAGTGAGAGGAGCAGCGTAAGCAGGAGTGAGAGGGGCCGTTGAAGCAAGAGTGAAGAGGGGCAGCTTATGCAGGAGTGAGAGGGGCAGCTTATGCAGGAGTGAGAGGGGCAGCGTAAGCTGGAGTGAGAGGGGCAGCGTAAGCTGGAGTGAGAGGGGGAGCGTAAGCTGGAGTGAGAGGGGCAGCGTAAGCTGGAGTGAGAGGGGCAGCGTATGCAGGAGTGAGAGAGGCAGCTGATGCAGGAGTGAGAGGGGCTGCGTAAGCAGGAGTGAGAGGAGCAGCGTAAGCAGAAGTGAGAGGAGCAGCGTAAGCAGGAGTGAGAGGGGCAGCTTATGCAGGAGTGAGAGAGGCAGCGTAAGCAGGAGTGAGAGGGGCAGCTTATGCAGGAGTGAGAGGGGCAGCTTATGCAGGAGTGAGAGAGGCAGCGTATGCAGGAGTGAGAGGGGCTGCTTTTGCAGGAGTGAGAGGGGCTGCTTATGCAGGAGTGAGAGGGGCTGCGTAAGCAGGAGTGAGATGGTCAGCGCAAGCAGGAGCAAGATGGGCAGCGTAAGCAGGAGCGAGAAGGCCAGCTTATGGAGGAGTGATAGCGGCAGCTTTCGCAGGGGTGAGAGCGGCAGCTTTCGCAGGGGTGAGAGCGGCCGCGTAAGCAGGAGTGAGAGGGGCCGCGTAAGCAGGAGTGAGAGGGGCCGCGTAAGCAGGAGTGAGAGGGGCCGCGTAAGCAGGAGTGTGAGGGGCCGCGTAAGCAGGAGTGTGAGGGGCCGCGTAAGCAGGAGTGTGAGGGGCCGCGTAAGCAGGAGTGTGAGGGGCCGCGTAAGCAGGAGTGAGAGGGGCCGCGTAAGCAGGAGTGAGAGGGGCCGCGTAAGCAGGAGTGAGAGGGGCCGCGTAAGCAGGAGTGAGAGGGGCCGCGTAAGCAGGAGTGAGAGGGGCCGCGTAAGCAGGAGTGAGAGGGGCCGCGTAAGCAGGAGTGAGAGGGGCCGCGTAAGCAGGAGTGAGAGGGGCCGCGTAAGCAGGAGTGAGAGGGGCCGCGTAAGCAGGAGTGAGAGGGGCCGCGTAAGCAGGAGTGAGAGGGGCCGCGTAAGCAGGAGTGAGAGGGGCCGCGTAAGCAGGAGTGAGAGGGGCCGCGTAAGCAGGAGTGAGAGGGGCCGCGTAAGCAGGAGTGAGAGGGGCCGCGTAAGCAGGAGTGAGAGGGGCCGCGTAAGCAGGAGTGAGAGGGGCCGCGTAAGCAGGAGTGAGAGGGGCCGCGTAAGCAGGAGTGAGAGGGGCCGCGTAAGCAGGAGTGAGAGGGGCCGCGTATGCGGGAGTGAGAGGGGCAGCTTATGCAGGAGTGAGTGGGGCGGCGTTAGCAGGAGTGAGAGGGGAGGCGTAAGCAGGAATGAGAGGGGCAGCGTATGCAGGAGTGAGAGTGGCAGCTTATGCAGGAGTGAGAGGGGCAGCGGAATCAGGAGTGAGAGGGTCAGCGGAATCAGGAGGGAGAGGGGCAGCTTATGCAGGAGTGAGAGGGGCAGCGTAAGCAGGAGTGAGATGGGCTGCGTAAGCAGGAGTGAGAGGGGCAGCTTATGCGGGAGTGAGAGGGGCAGCTTATGCAGGAGTGAGAGGGGCGGCGTTAGCAGGAGTGAGACGGGAGGCGTAAGCAGGAATGAGAGGGGCAGCGTATGCAGGAGTGAGAGTGGCAGCTTATGCAGGAGTGAGAGGGGCAGCGTATGCAGGAGTGAGAGGGACAGCGTAAGCAGGAGTGAGAGGGGAGGCGTAAGCAGGAGTGAGAGGGGCAGCGTAAGCTGGAGTGAGAGGGGCAGCTTATGCAGGAGTGAGAGGGGCCGCGTAAGCAGGAGTGAGAGGGGCCGCGTAAGCAGGAGTGAGAGGGGCCGCGTAAGCAGGAGTGAGAGGGGCCGCGTAAGCAGGAGTGAGAGGGGCCGCGTAAGCAGGAGTGAGAGGGGCCGCGTAAGCAGCAGTGAGAGGGGCAGCGTAAGCAGGAGTGAGAGGGTCAGCGGAATCAGGAGGGAGAGGGGCAGCTTATGCAGGAGGGAGAGGGGCAGCTTATGCAGGAGTGAGAGGGGCAGCGTAAGCAGGAGTGAGATGGTCTGCGTAAGCAGGAGTGAGAGGGGCAGCTTATGCGGGAGTGAGAGGGGCAGCTTATGCAGGAGTGAGAGGGGCGGCGTTAGCAGGAGTGAGACGGGAGGCGTAAGCAGGAATGAGAGGGGCAGCGTATGCAGGAGTGAGAGTGGCAGCTTATGCAGAAGTGAGAGGGGCAGCGTCAGCAGGAGTGAGAGGGACAGCGTAAGCAGGAGTGAGAGGGGAGGCGTAAGCAGGAGTGAGAGGGGCAGCGTAAGCTGGAGTGAGAGGGGCAGCGTAAGCTGGAGTGAGAGGGGCAGCGTAAGCTGGAGTGAGAGGGGCAGCTTATGCAGGAGTGAGAGGGGCAGCGTAAGCAGGAGTGAGAGGGGCAGCTTATGCAGGAGTGAGAGAGGCAGCGTAAGCAGGAGTGAGAGGTGCAGCTTATGCAGGAGTGAGAGGGGCAGCTTATGCAGGAGTGAGAGGTGCAGCATAAGCAGGAGTGAGAGGGGCAGTTTATGCAGGAGTGAGAGGGGCAGCTTATGCAGGAGTGAGAGGAGCAGCGTGAGCAGGAGTGAGAGGGGCCGTTGATGCAAGAGTGAAGAGGGGCAGCGGAAGCAGGAGTGAGAGGGGCAGCTTATGCGGGAGTGAGAGGGGCAGCGTAAGCAGGAGTGAGAGGGGAGGCGTAAGCAGGAATGAGAGGGGCAGCGTAAGCTGGAGTGAGAGGGGCAGCGTAAGCAGGAGTGAGAGAGGCAGCGTAAGCAGGAGTGAGAGGGGCTGCGTAAGCAGGAGTGAGAGGGGCTGCGTAAGCAGGAGTGAGAGGAGCAGCGTAAGCAGGAGTGAGAGGGGCAGCTTATGCAGGAGTGAGTGAGGCAGCGTAAGCAGGAGTGAGAGGGGCTGCTTATGCAGGAGTGAGAGGGGCAGCGTAAGCAGGAGTGAGCTGGTCAGCGTAATCTGGAGTGAGAGGGGCAGCCTATGCGGGAGCGAGAGGGGCAGCGTAAGTTGAAGCAAGATGGGCAGCGCAAGCAGGAGCAAGATGGGCAGCGTAAGCAGGAGCGGGAAGGCCAACTTATGGAGGAGTGAGAGCGGCAGCTTGCGCAGTAGTGAGAGTGGCAGCTTGCGCAGGAGTGAGAGGGGCCGCGTAAGCAGGAGTGAGAGGGGCCGTTGAAGCAGGAGTGAGAGGGGCAGCGTAAGCAAGAGTGAAGTGGGGCAGCGTATGCAGGAGTGAGAGGGGCAGCGTAAGCAAGAGTGAAGAGGGGCAGCGTAAGCAAGAGTGAAGAGGGGCAGCGTAAGCAGGAGTGAGAGGGGCAGCGTAAGGAGGAGTGAGCAGAGCAGCGGAAGCAGGAGTGAGAGGGGCGGCTTATGCAGGAGTGAGAGGGGCAGCTTATGCAGGAGTGAGAGGGGCAGCGTAAGCAGGAGTGAGAGGGGAGGCGTAAGCTGGAGTGAGAGGGGCAGCTTAT
Source organism: Mustelus asterias (assembly GCF_964213995.1). NCBI lineage: Eukaryota > Metazoa > Chordata > Chondrichthyes > Carcharhiniformes > Triakidae > Mustelus > Mustelus asterias. The sequence goes on from NW_027590157.1 coordinate 436,181, forward strand.
GCAGGAGTGAGAGGGGCAGCGTAAGCAGGAGTGAGAGGAGCAGCGTAAGCAGGAGTGAGAGGGGCAGCTTATGCAGGAGTGAGAGGGGCAGCTTATGCAGGAGTGAGAGGGGCAGCTTATGCAGGAGTGAGAGGGGCAGCTTATGCAGGAGTGAGAGGGGCAGCTTATGCAGGAGTGAGAGGGGCAGCTTATGCAGGAGTGAGAGGGGCAGCTTATGCAGGAGTGAGAGGGGCAGCTTCTGCAGGAGTGAGAGGGGCAGCTTCTGCAGGAGTGAGAGGGGCAGCTTCTGCAGGAGTGAGAGGGGCAGCTTCTGCAGGAGTGAGAGGGGCAGCTTATGCAGGAGTGAGAGGGGCAGCTTATGCAGGAGTGAGAGGGGCAGCTTATGCAGGAGTGAGAGGGGCAGCTTATGCAGGAGTGAGAGGGGCAGCTTATGCAGGAGTGAGAGGGGCAGCTTATGCAGGAGTGAGAGGGGCAGCGTAAGCAGGAGTGAGAGGGGCTGCTTATGCTGGAGTGAGAGGGGCTGCTTATGCAGGAGTGAGAGGGGCTGCGTAAGCAGGAGTGAGATGGTCAGCGTAATCTGGAGTGAGAGGGGCAGCCTATGCGGGAGCGAGAGGGGCAGCGTAAGTTGGAGCAAGATGGGCAGCGCAAGCATAGAACATAGAACATAGAACATAGAACATTACAGCGCAGAACAGGCCCTTCGGCCCACGATGTTGCACCGACCAGTTAAAAAAAAAACTGTGACCCTCCAACCTAAACCAATTTCTTTTCGTCCATGAACCTATCTACGGATCTCTTAAACGCCCCCAAACTAGGCGCATTTACTACTGATGCTGGCAGGGCATTCCAATCCCTCACCACCCTCTGGGTAAAGAACCTACCCCTGACATCGGTTCTATAACTACCCCCCCTCAATTTAAAGCCATGCCCCCTCGTGCTGGATTTCTCCATCAGAGGAAAAAGGCTATCACTATCCACCCTATCTAAACCTCTAATCATCTTATATGTTTCAATAAGATCCCCTCTTAGCCGCCGCCTTTCCAGCGAAAACAATCCCAAATCCCTCAGCCTCTCCTCATAGGATCTCCCCTCCATACCAGGCAACATCCTGGTAAACCTCCTCTGCACCCTCTCCAAAGCCTCCACATCCTTCCTGTAATGTGGGGACCAGAACTGCACACAGTACTCCAAGTGCGGCCGCACCAGAGTTGTGTACAGTTGCAACATAACGCTACGACTCCTAAATTCAATCCCCCTACCAATAAACGCCAAGACACCATATGCCTTCTTAACAACCTTATCTACTTGATTCCCAACTTTCAGGGATCTATGCACACATACACCTAGATCCCTCCCTGCAGGAGCAAGATGGGCAGCGTAAGCAGGAGCGAGAAGGGCAGCTTTTGCAGGAGTGAGATGGGCAGCTTATGCGGGAGTGAGAATGGCAGCGTAAGCAGCAGTGAGAATGGCAGCGTAAGCAGGTGTGAGAGGGGCAGCTTATGCAGGAGTGAGAGGGGCAGCGTTAGCAGGAGTGAGAGGGGCCGCGTAAGCAGGAGTGAGAGGGGCCGCGTAAGCAGGAGTGAGAGGGGCCGCGTAAGCAGGAGTGAGAGGGGCCGCGTAAGCAGGAGTGAGAGGGGCAGCGTAAGCAGGAGTGAGAGGGGCAGCGTAAACAGGAGTGAGAGGGGGAGCATAAGCAGGAGGGCGAGGGGCAGCTTATGCAGGAGTGAGAGGGGCAGCGTAAGCAGGAGTGCGATGGGCTGCGTAAACATGAGCAAGATGGGCAGCGTAAGCAGGAGCGAGAAGGGCAGCTTATGCAGGAGTGAGAGGGGCAGCTAATGCAGGAGTGAGAGGTGCAGCTTATGCGGGAGTGAGAATGGCAGCATAAGCAGCAGTGAGAATGGCAGCGCAAGCAGGTGTGAGAGGGGCAGCTTATGCGGGAGTGAGACGGGCAGCGTTAGCAGGAGTGAGAAGGGCAGCGTTAGCAGGAGTGAGAGGGGCAGCGTTAGCAGGAGTGAGAGGGGCAGCGTTAGCAGGAGTGAGAGGGGCAGCTTATGCAGGAGTGAGAGGGGCAGCTTATGCAGGAGTGAGAGGGGCAGCTTATGCAGGAGTGAGAGGGGCAGCGTAAGCAGGAGTGAGAGGGGCTGCTTATGCTGGAGTGAGAGGGGCTGCTTATGCAGGAGTGAGAGGGGCTGCGTAAGCAGGAGTGAGATGGTCAGCGTAATCTGGAGTGAGAGGGGCAGCCTATGCGGGAGCGAGAGGGGCAGCGTAAGTTGGAGCAAGATGGGCAGCGCAAGCAGGAGCAAGATGGGCAGCGTAAGCAGGAGCGAGAAGGGCAGCTTTTGCAGGAGTGAGATGGGCAGCTTATGCGGGAGTGAGAATGGCAGCGTAAGCAGCAGTGAGAATGGCAGCGTAAGCAGGTGTGAGAGGGGCAGCTTATGCAGGAGTGAGAGGGGCAGCGTTAGCAGGAGTGAGAGGGGCCGCGTAAGCAGGAGTGAGAGGGGCCGCGTAAGCAGGAGTGAGAGGGGCCGCGTAAGCAGGAGTGAGAGGGGCCGCGTAAGCAGGAGTGAGAGGGGCAGCGTAAGCAGGAGTGAGAGGGGCAGCGTAAACAGGAGTGAGAGGGGGAGCATAAGCAGGAGGGAGAGGGGCAGCTTATGCAGGAGTGAGAGGGGCAGCGTAAGCAGGAGTGCGATGGGCTGCGTAAACATGAGCAAGATGGGCAGCGTAAGCAGGAGCGAGAAGGGCAGCTTATGCAGGAGTGAGAGGGGCAGCTAATGCAGGAGTGAGAGGTGCAGCTTATGCGGGAGTGAGAATGGCAGCATAAGCAGCAGTGAGAATGGCAGCGCAAGCAGGTGTGAGAGGGGCAGCTTATGCGGGAGTGAGACGGGCAGCGTTAGCAGGAGTGAGAAGGGCAGCGTTAGCAGGAGTGAGAGGGGCAGCGTTAGCAGGAGTGAGAGGGGCAGCGTTAGCAGGAGTGAGAGGGGCAGCTTATGCAGGAGTGAGAGGGGCAGCGTAAGCAGGAGTGAGAGGGACAGCGTATGCAGGAGTGAGCGGAGCAGTGTAAGCATGAGTGAGAGGGGCAGCGTAAGCAGGAGTGAGATGGGCAGCGGAAGCAGGAGTGAGAGGGGCAGCGTAAGATTGAGTGAGAGGGGCAACGTAAGCAGGAGTGAGTGGAGCAGCGTAAGCAGGACTGCGAGGTGCAGCGTAAGCAGGAGTGAGAGGGGCAGCGTCAGCAGGAGTGATAGGGGCAGCTCATGCTGCAGAGTGGCAGCTTATGCAGGCGTGAGTGGGGCAGCGTAAGCAGGAGTGAGAGGGGCAGCGTAAGCAGGAGTGAGAGGGACAGCGTAAGCAGGAGCAAGATGGGCAGCGTGAGCAGGAGCGAGAGGGGCAGCATAGGCAGGAGTGCGAGGGGTAACGTAAGCAGGAGTGAGAGGGGCGGCGTAAGCAGGCGTGAGAGGGGCAGGGCGAGCAGGAGTGAGAGGGGCAGCGTCAGCAGGAGTGATCGGGGCAGCTCATGCTGCGGAGTGGCAGCTGATGCAGGAGTGAGAGGGGCAGCGGAAGCAGGAGCATGATGGGCAGCGTAAGCAGCAGTGATAAGGGCAGCTTATGCAGGAGTGAGAGGGACAGCGTAAGCAGGGGTGAGAGGGGCAGCGTAAGGAGGAGTGAGCAGAGCAGCGGAAGCAGGAGTGAGAGGGCCGCTTATGCAGGAATGAGAGGGACAGCGTAAGCAGGAGTGAGAGGGTCAGCGGTATCAGGAGTGAGAGGGGCAGCTTATGCAGGAGTGAGAGGGGCAGCTAATGCAGGAGTGAGAGGGGCAGCTTATGCAGGAGTGAGAGGGGCAGCTTATGCAGGAGTGAGAGGGGCAGCTTATGCAGGAGTGAGAGGGGCAGCTTATGCAGGAGTGAGAGGGGCAGCTTATGCAGGAGTGAGAGGGGCAGCTTATGCAGGAGTGAGAGGGGCAGCGTAAGCAGGAGTGAGAGGGGCTGCATGAGTATGAGCAAGATGGGCAGCGTAAGCAGGAGCGAGAAGGGCAGCTAATGCAGGAGTGAGAGGTGCAGCGTAAGCAGGATTGAGAGGGGCCGCTCATGCGGGATTGAGAGGGGCAGCGTAAGCAGGCTTGTGAGGGGCAGAGCAAGCAGGAGTGAGAGGGGCAGCTTATGCGGGAGTGAGAGTGGCAGCGTAGGCAGGACTGAGAGGGGCAGCGTAAGCAGGAGTGAGAGGGGCAGCTTATGCAGGAGTGAGAGGGGCAGCCTAAGCAGGAGTGAGAGGGGCAGCCTAAGCAGGAGTGAGAGGGGCAGCTTATGCAGGAGTGAGAGGGACAGCGTAAGCAGGAGTGAGAGGGGCAGCGTAAGCAGGAATGAGAGGGGCAGCGTAAGTTGGAGTGAGAAGGGCAGCTGACGCAGGAGTGAGCGGGGCAGCGTAAGCAGGAGTGAGAGGGGCAGTGTAAGCAGGAGTGAGAGGGGCAGCGTAAGCAGGAGTGAGAGGGGCAGCGTAAGCAGGAGTGAGAGGGGCAGCTTATGCAGGATCGAGAGGGGCAGCTTATGCAGGAGTGAGAGGGGCAGCTTATGCAGGAGTGAGAGGGGCAGCTTATGCAGGAGTGAGAGGGGCAGCTTATGCAGGAGTGAGAGGGGCAGCGTAAGCAGGAGTGAGAGGGGCTGCATGAGTATGAGCAAGATGGGCAGCGTAAGCAGGAGCGAGAAGGGCAGCGTAAGCAGGAATGAGAGGGGCAGCGTAAGCAGGCTTGTGAGGGGCAGAGCAAGCAGGAGTGAGAGGGGCAGCTTATGCAGGAGTGAGAGGGGCAGCGTAAGCAGGAGTGAGAGGGGCAACTTATGCAGGAGTGAGACGGGCACCTTATGCAGGAGTGAGAGGGGCAGCGTAAGCAGGAGTGAGAGGGGCAGCTTATGCAGGAGTGAGAGGGGCAGCCTAAGCAGGAGTGAGAGGGGCAGCCTAAGCAGGAGTGAGAGGGGCAGCTTATGCAGGAGTGAGAGGGACAGCGTAAGCAGGAGTGAGAGGGGCAGCGTAAGCAGGAATGAGAGGGGCAGCGTAAGTTGGAGTGAGAAGGGCAGCTGACGCAGGAGTGAGCGGGGCAGCGTAAGCAGGAGTGAGAGGGGCAGCGTAAGCAGGAGTGAGAGGGGCAGCGTAAGCAGGAGTGAGAGGGGCAGCGTAAGCAGGAGTGAGAGGGGCAGCTTATGCAGGAGTGAGAGGGGCAGCTTATGCAGGAGTGAGAGGGGCAGCTTATGCAGGAGTGAGAGGGGCAGCTTATGCAGGAGTGAGAGGGGCAGCTTATGCAGGAGTGAGAGGGACAGCGTAAGCAGGAGTGAGAGGGGCAGCGTAAGCAGGAATGAGAGGGGCAGCGTAAGTTGGAGTGAGAAGGGCAGCTGACGCAGGAGTGAGCGGGGCAGCGTAAGCAGGAGTGAGAGGGGCAGCGTAAGCAGGAGTGAGAGGGGCAGCGTAAGCAGGAGTGAGAGGGGCAGCGTAAGCAGGAGTGAGAGGGGCAGCTCATGCAGGAGTGAGAGGGGCAGCTTATGCAGGAGTGAGAGGGGCAGCTTATGCAGGAGTGAGAGGGGCAGCTTATGCAGGAGTGAGAGGGGCAGCTTATGCAGGAGTGAGAGGGGCAGCGTAAGCAGGAGTGAGAGGGGCTGCATGAGTATGAGCAAGATGGGCAGCGTAAGCAGGAGCGAGAAGGGCAGCGTAAGCAGGAGTGAGAGGGGCAGCGTAAGCAGGCTTGTGAGGGGCAGAGCAAGCAGGAGTGAGAGGGGCAGCTAATGCAGGAGTGAGAGGGGCAGCGTAAGCAGGAGTGAGAGGGGCAACTTATGCAGGAGTGAGACGGGCACCTTATGCAGGAGTGAGAGGGGCAGCGTAAGCAGGAGTGAGAGGGGCAGCTTATGCAGGAGTGAGAGGGGCAGCCTAAGCAGGAGTGAGAGGGGCAGCCTAAGCAGGAGTGAGAGGGGCAGCTTATGCAGGAGTGAGAGGGACAGCGTAAGCAGGAGTGAGAGGGGCAGCGTAAGCAGGAATGAGAGGGGCAGCGTAAGTTGGAGTGAGAAGGGCAGCTGACGCAGGAGTGAGCGGGGCAGCGTAAGCAGGAGTGAGAGGGGCAGCGTAAGCAGGAGTGAGAGGGGCAGCGTAAGCAGGAGAGAGAGGGGCAGCGTAAGCAGGAGTGAGAGGGGCAGCTTATGCAGGAGTGAGAGGGGCAGCTTATGCAGGAGTGAGAGGGGCAGCTTATGCAGGAGTGAGAGGGGCAGCTTATGCAGGAGTGAGAGGGGCAGCTTATGCAGGAGTGAGAGGGACAGCGTAAGCAGGAGTGAGAGGGGCAGCGTAAGCAGGAATGAGAGGGGCAGCGTAAGTTGGAGTGAGAAGGGCAGCTGACGCAGGAGTGAGCGGGGCAGCGTAAGCAGGAGTGAGAGGGGCAGCGTAAGCAGGAGTGAGAGGGGCAGCGTAAGCAGGAGTGAGAGGGGCAGCGTAAGCAGGAGTGAGAGGGGCAGCTTATGCAGGAGTGAGAGGGGCAGCTTATGCAGGAGTGAGAGGGGCAGCTTATGCAGGAGTGAGAGGGGCAGCTTATGCAGGAGTGAGAGGGGCAGCTTATGCAGGAGTGAGAGGGGCAGCGTAAGCAGGAGTGAGAGGGGCTGCATGAGTATGAGCAAGATGGGCAGCGTAAGCAGGAGCGAGAAGGGCAGCGTAAGCAGGAGTGAGAGGGGCAGCTTATGCAGGAGTGAGAGGGGCAGCGTAAGCAGGAATGAGAGGGGCAACTTATGCAGGAGTGAGACGGGCACCTTATGCAGGAGTGAGAGGGGCAGCTTATGCAGGAGTGAGAGGGGCAGCTTATGCAGGAGTGAGAGGGGCAGCTTATGCAGGAGTGAGAGGGGCAGCTTATGCAGGAGTGAGAAGGGCAGCTTATGCAGGAGTGAGAGGGGCAGCGTCAGCAGGAGTGAGAGGGGCAGCGTAAGCAGGAGTGAGAGGGGTAGCGTCAGCAGGAGTGAGAGGGGCAGCGTAAGCAGGAGTGAGAGAGGCAGCGTAAGCAGGAGTGAGAGGAGCAGCGTAAGCAGGAGTGAGAGGGGCAACTTATGCAGGAGTGAGACGGGCACCTTATGCAGGAGTGAGAGGGGCAGCTTATGCAGGAGTGAGAGGGGCAGCTTATGCAGGAGTGAGAGGGGCAGCTTATGCAGGAGTGAGAGGGGCAGCTTATGCAGGAGTGAGAGGGGCAGCTTATGCGGGAGTGAGAGGGGCAGCTTATGCAGGAGTGAGAGGGGCAGCTTATGCAGGAGTGAGAGGGGCAGCTTATGCAGGAGTGAGAGGGGCAGCTTATGCAGGAGTGAGAGGGGCAGCTTATGCAGGAGTGAGAGGGGCAGCTTATGCAGGAGTGAGAGGGGCAGCTTATGCAGGAGTGAGAGGGGCAGCTTATGCAGGAGTGAGAGGGGCAGCGTAAGATTGAGTGAGAGGGGCAACGTAAGCAGGAGTGAGTGGAGCAGCGTAAGCAGGACTGCGAGGTGCAGCGTAAGCAGGAGTGAGAGGGGCAGCGTCAGCAGGAGTGATAGGGGCAGCTCATGCTGCAGAGTGGCAGCTTATGCAGGCGTGAGTGGGGCAGCGTAAGCAGGAGTGAGAGGGGCAGCGTAAGCAGGAGTGAGAGGGACAGCGTAAGCAGGAGCAAGATGGGCAGCGTGAGCAGGAGCGAGAGGGGCAGCATAGGCAGGAGTGCGAGGGGTAACGTAAGCAGGAGTGAGAGGGGCGGCGTAAGCAGGCGTGAGAGGGGCAGGGCAAGCAGGAGTGAGAGGGGCAGCGTCAGCACGAGTGATCGGGGCAGCTCATGCTGCAGAGTGGCAGCTGATGCAGGAGTGAGAGGGGCAGCGGAAGCAGGAGCATGATGGGCAGCGTAAGCAGCAGTGATAAGGGCAGCTTATGCAGGAGTGAGAGGGACAGCGTAAGCAGGGGTGAGAGGGGCAGCGTAAGGAGGAGTGAGCAGAGCAGCGGAAGCAGGAGTGAGAGGGCCGCTTATGCAGGAATGAGAGGGACAGCGTAAGCAGGAGTGAGAGGGTCAGCGGTATCAGGAGTGAGAGGGGCCGCTTATGCAGGAGTGAGAGGGGCAGCTAATGCAGGAGTGAGAGGGGCAGCTTATGCAGGAGTGAGAGGGGCAGCTTATGCAGGAGTGAGAGGGGCAGCTTATGCAGGAGTGAGAGGGGCAGCTTATGCAGGAGTGAGAGGGGCAGCTTATGCAGGAGTGAGAGGGGCAGCTTATGCAGGAGTGAGAGGGGCAGCGTAAGCAGGAGTGAGAGGGGCTGCATGAGTATGAGCAAGATGGGCAGCGTAAGCTGGAGCGAGAAGGGCAGCTAATGCAGGAGTGAGAGGTGCAGCGTAAGCAGGATTGAGAGGGGCCGCTCATGCGGGATTGAGAGGGGCAGCGTAAGCAGGCTTGTGAGGGGCAGAGCAAGCAGGAGTGAGAGGGGCAGCTTATGCGGGAGTGAGAGTGGCAGCGTAGGCAGGACTGAGAGGGGCAGCGTAAGCAGGAGTGAGAGGGGCAGCTTATGCAGGAGTGAGAGGGGCAGCCTAAGCAGGAGTGAGAGGGGCAGCCTAAGCAGGAGTGAGAGGGGCAGCTTATGCAGGAGTGAGAGGGACAGCGTAAGCAGGAGTGAGAGGGGCAGCGTAAGCAGGAATGAGAGGGGCAGCGTAAGTTGGAGTGAGAAGGGCAGCTGACGCAGGAGTGAGCGGGCAGCGTAAGCAGGAGTGAGAGGGGCAGCGTAAGCAGGAGTGAGAGGGGCAGCGTAAGCAGGAGTGAGAGGGGCAGCGTAAGCAGGAGTGAGAGGGGCAGCTTATGCAGGAGTGAGAGGGGCAGCTTATGCAGGAGTGAGAGGGGCAGCTTATGCAGGAGTGAGAGGGGCAGCTTATGCAGGAGTGAGAGGGGCAGCTTATGCAGGAGTGAGAGGGGCAGCGTAAGCAGGAGTGAGAGGGGCTGCATGAGTATGAGCAAGATGGGCAGCGTAAGCAGGAGCGAGAAGGGCAGCGTAAGCAGGAGTGAGAGGGGCAGCGTAAGCAGGCTTGTGAGGGGCAGAGCAAGCAGGAGTGAGAGGGGCAGCTTATGCAGGAGTGAGAGGGGCAGCGTAAGCAGGAGTGAGAGGGGCAACTTATGCAGGAGTGAGACGGGCACCTTATGCAGGAGTGAGAGGGGCAGCTTATGCAGGAGTGAGAGGGGCAGCTTATGCAGGAGTGAGAGGGGCAGCTTATGCAGGAGTGAGAGGGGCAGCTTATGCAGGAGTGAGAGGGGCAGCTTATGCAGGAGTGAGAGGGGCAGCTTATGCAGGAGTGAGAGGGGCAGCGTCAGCAGGAGTGAGAGGGGCAGCGTCAGCAGGAGTGAGAGGGGTAGCGTCAGCAGGAGTGAGAGGGGCAGCGTATGCAGGAGTGAGAGAGGCAGCGTAAGCAGGAGTGAGAGGAGCAGCGTAAGCAGGAGTGAGAGGGGCAACTTATGCAGGAGTGAGACGGGCACCTTATGCAGGAGTGAGAGGGGCAGCTTATGCAGGAGTGAGAGGGGCAGCTTATGCAGGAGTGAGAGGGGCAGCTTATGCAGGAGTGAGAGGGGCAGCTTATGCAGGAGTGAGAGGGGCAGCTTATGCAGGAGTGAGAGGGGCAGCTTATGCAGGAGTGAGAGGGGCAGCTTATGCAGGAGTGAGAGGGGCAGCTTATGCAGGAGTGAGAGGGGCAGCTTATGCAGGAGTGAGAGGGGCAGCTTATGCAGGAGTGAGAGGGGCAGCTTATGCAGGAGAGAGAGGGGCAGCTTATGCAGGAGTGAGAGGGGCAGCTTATGCAGGAGTGAGAGGGGCAGCGTAAGCAGGAGCGAGAGGGGCAGCGTAAGCAGGAGCGAGAGGGGCAGCGTAAGCAGGTGCAAGCTGGGCAGCGTAAGCAGGAGCGAGAAGGGCAGCGTAAGCAGGAGCGAGAGGTGCAGCGTAAGCAGGAGTGAGAGGGGCAGCTTATGCAGGAGTGAGAGGGGCAGCGTAAGCAGGAGTGAGAGGGGCAGCGTAAGCAGGAGTGAGAGTAGCAGCGTAAGCAGGAGTGAGAGGGGCAGCGTAAGCAGGAGTGAGAGGGGCAGCGTAAGCAGGAGTGAGAGGGGCAGCGTAAGAAGGACTGAGAGGGGCAGCGTAAGAAGGACTGAGAGGGGCAGCGTAAGCAGGAGTGAGAGGGGCAGCGTAAGCAGGAGTGAGAGGGGCAGCGTAAGCAGGAGTGAGAGGGGCAGCGTAAGCAGGACTGAGAGGGCAGCTTATGCAGGAATGAGAGGGACAGCGTAAGCAGGAGTGAGAGGGACAGCGTAAGCAGGAGTGAGAGGGGCAGCGGGAGCAGGAGTGAGAGTGGCAGCGTAGGCAGGAGTGAGAGGGGCAGCGTAAGCAGGAGTGAGAGGGGCAGCTTATGCAGGAGTGAGAGGGGCAGCCTAAGCAGGAGTGAGAGGGGCAGCTTATGCAGGAGTGAGAGGGACAGCGTAAGCAGGAGTGAGAGGGGCAGCGGAAGCAGGAATGAGAGGGGCAGCGTAAGTTGGAGTGAGAAGGGCAGCTTACGCAGGAGTGAGAGGGGCAGCGTAAGCAGGAGTGAGAGGGGCAGCGTAAGCAGGAGTGAGAGGGTCAGCGGAATCAGGAGTGAGCCGTGCAGCATAAGCAGGAGTGAGAGGGGCAGCTCATGCTGCAGAGTGGCAGCTTATGCAGGAGTGAGAGGGGCAGCGTAAGTAGGTGTGAGAGCGGCAGCATAGGCAGGAGTTGGGGGGGTAGTGTAAGCAGGAGTGAGAGGGGTGGCGTAAGCAGGCGTGAGAGGGACAGGGCCAGCAGGAGTGAGAGGGGCAGCGTCAGCAGGAGTGATAGGGGCAGCTCATGCTGCAGAGTGGCAGTTTATGCAGGAGTGAGAGGGGCAGCGTAAGCAGGAGTGAGAGGGGCAGCGGAAGCAGGAGCAAGATGGGCAGTGTAAGCAGCAGTGATAAGGGCAGCTTATGCAGGAGTGAGAGGGACAGCGTAAGCAGGAGTGCGAGGGGCAACGTAAGTTGGAGCAGATGGGCAGCGCAAGCAGGAGCAAGATGGGCAGCGTAAGCAGGACCGAGAAGGCCAGCTTATGGAGGAGTGAGCAGCTTGCGCAGTAGTGAGAGCGGCAGCTTGCGCAGGAGTGAGAGCGGCCGCGTAGGCAGGAGTGAGAGGGGCCGCGTAAGCAGGAGTGAGTGGGGCCGCGTAAGCAGGAGTGAGTGGGGCCGCGTAAGCAGGAGTGAGTGGGGCCGCGTAAGCAGGAGTGAGAGGGGCCGCGTAAGCAGGAGTGAGAGGGGCCGCGTAAGCAGGAGTGAGAGGGGCCGCGTAAGCAGGAGTGAGAGGGGCCGCGTAAGCAGGAGTGAGAGGGGCAGCTTATGCAGGAGGGAGAGGGGCAGCTTATGCAGGAGTGAGAGGGGCAGCTTATGCAGGAGTGAGAGAGGCAGCGTAAGCAGGAGTGCGATGGGCTGCGTAAACATGAGCAAGATGGGCAGCGTAAGCAGGAGTGAGAAGGGCAGCTTATGCAGGAGTGAGAGGGGCAGCTAATGCAGGAGTGAGAGGTGCAGCATAAGCAGGAGTGAGATGGGCAGCTTATGCGGGAGTGAGAATGGCAGCGTAAGCAGCAGTGAGAATGGCAGCGTAAGCAGGTGTGAGAGGGGCAGCTTATGCGGGAGTGAGAGGGGCAGCTGATGCGGGAGTGAGAGGGGCAGCGTTAGCAGGAGTGAGAGGGGCAGCGTTAGCAGGAGTGAGAGGGGCAGCGTTAGCAGGAGTGAGAGGGGCAGCGTTAGCAGGAGTGAGAGGGGCAGCGTTAGCAGGAGTGAGAGGGGCAGCGTTAGCAGGAGTGAGAGGGGCAGCGTTAGCAGGAGTGAGAGGGGCAGCGTTAGCAGGAGTGAGAGGGGCAGCGTTCGCAGGAGTGAGAGGGGCAGTGTTAGCAGGAGTGAGAGGGGCAGCGTTAGCAGGAGTGAGACGGGCAGCTTATGCAGGAGTGAGAGGGGCAGCGTAAGCAGGAGTGAGAGGGGCAGCGTATGCAGGAGTGAGCGGAGCAGTGTAAGCATGAGTGAGAGGGGCAGCGTAAGCAGGAGTGAGATGGGCAGCGGAAGCAGGAGTGAGAGGGGCAGCGTAAGATTGAGTGAGAGGGGCAACGTAAGCAGGAGTGAGTGGAGCAGCGTAAGCAGGACTGCGAGGTGCAGCGTAAGCAGGAGTGAGAGGGGCAGCGTCAGCAGGAGTGAGAGGGGCAGCGTCAGCAGGAGCCAGATGGGCAGCGTGAGCAGGAGTGAGAGGGGCAGCATAGGCAGGAGTGCGAGGGGTAGCGTAAGCAGGCGTGAGAGGGGCGGCGTAAGCAGGCGTGAGAGGGGCAGGGCAAGCAGGAGTGAGAGGGGCAGCGTCAGCAGGAGTGATCGGGGCAGCTCATGCTGCAGAGTGGCAGCTGATGCAGGAGTGAGAGGGGCAGCGGAAGCAGGAGCATGATGGGCAGCGTAAGCAGCAGTGATAAGGGCAGCTTATGCAGGAGTGAGAGGGACAGCGTAAGCAGGAGTGAGAGGGGCAGCGTAAGGAGGAGTGAGCAGAGCAGCGGAAGCAGGAGTGAGAGGGCAGCTTATGCAGGAATGAGAGGGACAGCGTAAGCAGGAGTGAGAGGGACAGCGTAAGCAGGAGTGAGAGGGGCAGCGGTAGCAGGAGTGAGAGGGGCAGCGTAGGCAGGAGTGAGAGGGGCAGCGTAAGCAGGAGTGAGAGGGGCAGCTTATGCAGGAGTGAGAGGGGCAGCCTAAGCAGGGGTGAGGGGGCAGCGTAAGTTGGAGTGAGAAGGGCAGCTTACGCAGGAGTGAGGGGGCAGCGTAAGCAGGAGTGAGAGGGGCAGCGTAAGCAGGAGTGAGTGGGGCAGCGCAAGCAGGAGTGAGAGGGGCAGCGTAAGCAGGAGTGAGAGGGGCCGCGTAAGCAGGAGTGAGAGGGGCAGCACAAGCAGGAGTGAGAGGGGCAGCGTAAGCAGGAGTGAGAGGGGGAGCATAAGCAGGAGTGAGAGGGGCAGCAGAATCAGGAGTGAGAGGGGCAGCGGAATCAGGAGTGAGAGGGGCAGCTTATGCAGGAGGGAGAGGGGCAGCTTATGCAGGAGTGAGAGGGGCAGCGTAAGCAGGAGTGCGATGGGCTGCGTAAACATGAGCAAGATGGGCAGCGTCAGCAGGAGCGAGAAGGGAAGCTTATGCAGGAGTGAGAGGGGCAGCTAATGCAGGAGTGAGAGGTGCAGCATAAGCAGGAGTGAGATGGGCAGCTTATGCGGGAGTGAGAATGGCAGCATAAGCAGCAGTGAGAATGGCAGGGCAAGCAGGTGTGAGAGGGGCAGCTTATGCGGGAGTGAGAGGGGCAGCGTTAGCAGGAGTGAGAGGGGCAGCGTTAGCAGGAGTGAGAGGGGCAGCGTTAGCAGGAGTGAGAGGGGCAGCGTTAGCAGGAGTGAGAGGGGCAGCTTATGCAGGAGTGAGAGGGGCAGCGTAAGCAGGAGTGAGAGGGGCAGCGTATGCAGGAGTGAGCGGAGCAGTGTAAGCATGAGTGAGAGGGGCAGCGTAAGCAGGAGTGAGATGGGCAGCGGAAGCAGGAGTGAGAGGGGCAGCGTAAGATTGAGTGAGAGGGGCAACGTAAGCAGGAGTGAGAGGGGCAGCCTAAGCAGGAGTGAGAGGGGCAGCTTATGCAGGAGTGAGAGGGGCAGCGTGAGCAGGAATGAGAGGGGCAGCGTAAGTTGGAGTGAGAAGGGCAGCTTACGCAGGAGTGAGGGGGCAGCTTATGCAGGAGTGAGAGGGACAGCGTAAGCAGGAGTGAGAGGGGCAGCGTAAGCAGGAATGAGAGGAGCAGTGTAAGCATGAGTGAGAGGGGCAGCGTAAGCAGGAGTGAGATGGGCAGCGGAAGCAGGAGTGAGAGGGGCAGCGTAAGATTGAGTGAGAGGGGCAACGTAAGCAGGAGTGAGTGGAGCAGCGTAAGCAGGACTGCGAGGTGCAGCGTAAGCAGGAGTGAGAGGGGCAGCGTCAGCAGGAGTGATAGGGGCAGCTCATGCTGCAGAGTGGCAGCTTATGCAGGAGTGCGTGGGGCAGCGTAAGCAGGAGTGAGAGGGGCAGCGTAAGCAGGAGTGAGAGGGACAGCGTAAGCAGGAGCAAGATGGGCAGCGTGAGCAGGAGCGAGAGGGGCAGCATAGGCAGGAGTGCGAGGGGTAACGTAAGCAGGAGTGAGAGGGGCGGCGTACGCAGGCGTGAGAGGGGCAGGGCAAGCAGGAGTGAGAGGGGCAGCGTCAGCAGGAGTGATCGGGGCAGCTCATGCTGCAGAGTGGCAGCTGATGCAGGAGTGAGAGGGGCAGCGGAAGCAGGAGCATGATGGGCAGCGTAAGCAGCAGTGATAAGGGCAGCTTATGCAGGAGTGAGAGGGACAGCGTAAGCAGGGGTGAGAGGGGCAGCGTAAGGAGGAGTGAGCAGAGCAGCGGAAGCAGGAGTGAGAGGGCCGCTTATGCAGGAATGAGAGGGACAGCGTAAGCAGGAGTGAGAGGGACAGCGTAAGCAGGAGTGAGAGGGGCAGCGGTAGCAGGAGTGAGAGTGGCAGCGTAGGCAGGAGTGAGAGGGTCAGCGGAATCAGGAGTGAGAGGGGCAGCTTATGCAGGAGTGAGAGGGGCAGCTTATGCAGGAGTGAGAGGGGCAGCTTATGCAGGAGTGAGAGGGGCAGCTTATGCAGGAGTGAGAGGGGCAGCTGATGCAGGAGTGAGAGGGGCAGCTTATGCAGGAGTGAGAGGGGCAGCTTATGCAGGAGTGAGAGGGGCAGCTTATGCAGGAGTGAGAGGGGCAGCGTAAGCAGGAGTGAGAGGGGCTGCATGAGTATGAGCAAGATGGGCAGCGTAAGCAGGAGCGAGATGGGCAGCTAATGCAGGAGTGAGAGGTGCAGCGTAAGCAGGATTGAGAGGGGCTGCTCATGCGGGGTGAGAGGGGCAGCGTAAGCAGGCTTGTGAGGGGCAGAGCAAGCAGGAGTGAGAGGGGCAGCTTATGCGGGAGTGAGAGTGGCAGCGTAGGCAGGACTGAGAGGGGCAGCGTAAGCAGGAGTGAGAGGGGCAGCCTAAGCAGGAGTGAGAGGGGCAGCTTATGCAGGAGTGAGAGGGGCAGCCTAAGCAGGAGTGAGAGGGGCAGCCTAAGCAGGAGTGAGAGGGGCAGCTTATGCAGGAGTGAGAGGGACAGCGTAAGCAGGAGTGAGAGGGGCAGCGTAAGCAGGAATGAGAGGGGCAGCGTAAGTTGGAGTGAGAAGGGCAGCTTACGCAGGAGTGAGCGGGGCAGAATAAGCAGGAGTGAGAGGGGCAGCGTAAGCAGGAGTGAGAGGGGCAGCGTAAGCAGGAGTGAGAGGGGCAGCGTAAGCAGGAGTGAGAGGGGCAGCTTATGCAGGAGTGAGAGGGGCAGCTTATGCAGGAGTGAGAGGGGCAGCTTATGCAGGAGTGAGAGGGGCAGCTTATGCAGGAGTGAGAGGGGCAGCTTATGCAGGAGTGAGAGGGGCAGCGTAAGCAGGAGTGAGAGGGGCTGCATGAGTATGAGCAAGATGGGCAGCGTAAGCAGGAGCGAGAAGGGCAGCGTAAGCAGGAGTGAGAGGGGCAGCGTAAGCAGGCTTGTGAGGGGCAGAGCAAGCAGGAGTGAGAGGGGCAGCTTATGCAGGAGTGAGAGGGGCAGCGTAAGCAGGAGTGAGAGGGGCAACTTATGCAGGAGTGAGACGGGCAGCTGATGCAGGAGTGAGAGGGGCAGCTTATGCAGGAGTGAGAGGGGCAGCGTCAGCAGGTGTGAGAGGGGCAGCGTAAGCAGGAGTGAGAGGGGTAGCGTCAGCAGGAGTGAAAGGGGCAGCGTAAGCAGGAGTGAGAGAGGCAGCGTAAGCAGGAGTGAGAGGAGCAGCGTAAGCAGGAGTGAGAGGGGCAACTTATGCAGGAGTGAGACGGGCACCTTATGCAGGAGTGAGAGGGGCAGCTTTTGCAGGAGTGAGAGGGGCAGCTTATGCAGGAGTGAGAGTGGCAGCTTATGCAGGAGTGAGAGGGGCAGCTTATGCAGGAGTGAGAGGGGCAGCTTATGCAGGAGTGAGAGGGGCAGCTTATGCAGGAGTGAGAGGGGCAGCTTATGCAGGAGTGAGAGGGGCAGCTTATGCAGGAGTGAGAGGGGCAGCTTATGCAGGAGTGAGAGGGGCAGCTTATGCAGGAGTGAGAGGGGCAGCTTATGCAGGAGTGAGAGGGGCAGCTTATGCAGGAGTGAGAGGGGCAGCTTATGCACGAGTGAGAGGGGCAGCTTATGCAGGAGTGAGAGGGGCAGCTTATGCAGGAGTGAGAGGGGCAGCTTATGCAGGAGTGAGAGGGGCAGCTTATGCAGGAGTGAGAGGGGCAGCTTATGCAGGAGTGAGAGGGGCAGCTTATGCAGGAGTGAGAGGGGCAGCGTAAGCAGGAGCGAGAGGGGCAGCGTAAGCAGGTGCAAGCTGGGCAGCGTTAGCAGGAGCGAGAAGGGCAGCGTAAGCAGGAGTGAGAGGTGCAGCGTAAGCAGGAGTGAGAGGGGCAGCGTAAGCAGGCTTGTGAGGGGCAGAGCAAGCAGGAGTGAGAGGGGCAGCTTATGCGGGAGTGAGAGGGGCAGCTTATGCGGGAGTAAGAGGGGCAGCGTATGCAGGAGTGAGAGGGGCAGCGTAAGCAGGAGTGAGAGGGGCAGCGTAAGCAGGAGTGAGAGGGGCAGCGTAAGCAGGCTTGTGAGGGGCAGAGCAAGCAGGAGTGAGAGGGGCAGCTTATGCGGGAGTGAGAGGGGCAGCTTATGCGGGAGTAAGAGGGGCAGCGTATGCAGGAGTGAGAGGGGCAGCGTAAGCAGGAGTGAGAGGGGCAGCGTAAGCAGGAGTGAGAGGGGCAGCGTAAGCAGGAGTGAGAGGGGCAGCGTAAGCAGGAGTGAGAGGGGCAGCGTAAGCAGGAGTGAGAGGGGCAGCGTAAGCAGGAGTGAGAGGGGCAGCGTAAGCAGGAGTGAGAGGGGCAGCGTAAGCAGGAGTGAGAGGGGCAGCGTAAGCAGGAGTGAGAGGGGCAGCGGTAGCAGGAGTGAGAGTGGCAGCGTAGGCAGGAGTGAGAGGGTCAGCGTAAGCAGGAGTGAGAGGGGCAGCTTATGCAGGAGTGAGAGGGGTAGCCTAAGCAGGAGTGAGAGGGGCAGCTTATGCAGGAGTGAGAGGGACAGCGTAAGCAGGAGTGAGAGGGGCAGCGTAAGCAGGAATGAGAGGGGCAGCGTAAGTTGGAGTGAGAAGGGCAGCTTACGCAGGAGTGAGAGGGTCAGCGTAAGCAGGAGTGAGAGGGGCAGCGTAAGCAGGAGTGAGAGGGTCAGCGGAATCAGGAGTGAGCCGTGCAGCATAAGCAGGAGTGGGAGGGGCAGCTCATGCTGCAGAGTGGCAGCTTATGCAGGAGTGAGAGGGGCAGCGTAAGTCGGTGTGAGAGCGGCAGCATAGGCAGGAGTTGGGGGGGTAGTGTAAGCAGGAGTGAGAGGGGCGGCGTAAGCAGGCGTGAGGGGGGCAGGGCAAGCAGGAGTGAGAGGGGCAGCGTCAGCAGGAGTGATAGGGGCAGGTCATGCTGCAGAGTGGCAGTTTATGCAGGAGTGAGAGGGGCAGCGTAAGCAGGAGTGAGAGGGGCAGCGTAAGTTGGAGCAAGATGGGCAGTGTCAGCAGCAGTGATAAGGGCAGCTTATGCAGGAGTGAGAGGGACAGCGTAAGCAGGAGTGCGAGGGGCAGCGTAAGTTGGAGCAAGATGGGCAGCGCAAGCAGGAGCAAGATGGGCAGCGTAAGCAGGAGCGAGAAGGCCAGCTTATGGAGGAGTGAGCAGCTTGCGCAGTAGTGAGAGCGGCAGCTTGCGCAGGAGTGAGAGGGGCCGCGTAAGCAGGAGTGAGAAGGGCCTCGTAAGCAGGAGTGAGTGGGGCCGCGTAAGCAGGAGTGAGTGGGGCCGCGTAAGCAGGAGTGAGAGGGGCCGCGTAAGCAGGAGTGAGAGGGTCAGCGGAATCAGGAGTGAGAGGGGCAGCTTATGCAGGAGGGAGAGGGGCAGCTTATGCAGGAGTGAGAGGGGCAGCGTAAGCAGGAGTGCGATGGGCTGCGTAAACATGAGCAAGATGGGCAGCGTGAGCAGGAGTGAGAAGGGCAGCTTATGCAGGAGTGAGAGGGGCAGCAAATGCAGGAGTGAGATGGGCAGCTTATGCGGGAGTGAGAATGGCAGCGTAAGCAGCAGTGAGAATGGCAGCGTAAGCAGGTGTGAGAGGGGCAGCTTATGCGGGAGTGAGAGGGGCAGCTGATGCGGGAGTGAGAGGGGCAGCGTTAGCAGGAGTGAGAGGGGCAGCGTTAGCAGGAGTGAGAGGGGCAGCGTTAGCAGGAGTGAGAGGGGCAGCGTTAGCAGGAGTGAGAGGGGCAGCGTTAGCAGGAGTGAGAGGGGCAGCGTTAGCAGGAGTGAGAGGGGCAGCGTTAGCAGGAGTGAGAGGGGCAGCGTTAGCAGGAGTGAGAGGGGCAGCGTTCGCAGGAGTGAGAGGGGCAGTGTTAGCAGGAGTGAGAGGGGCAGCGTTAGCAGGAGTGAGACGGGCAGCTTATGCAGGAGTGAGAGGGGCAGCGTAAGCAGGAGTGAGAGGGGCAGCGTATGCAGGAGTGAGCGGAGCAGTGTAAGCATGAGTGAGAGGGGCAGCGTAAGCAGGAGTGAGATGGGCAGCGGAAGCAGGAGTGAGAGGGGCAGCGTAAGATTGAGTGAGCGGGGCAACGGAAGCAGGAGTGAGTGGAGCAGCGCAAGCAGGACTGCGAGGTGCAGCGTAAGCAGGAGTGAGAGGGGCAGCGTCAGCAGGAGTGAGAGGGGCAGCGTAAGCAGGAGCCAGATGGGCAGCGTGAGCAGGAGTGAGAGGGGCAGCATAGGCAGGAGTGCGAGGGGTAGCGTAAGCAGGAGTGAGAGGGGCGGCGTAAGCAGGCGTGAGAGGGGCAGGGCAAGCAGGAGTGAGAGGGGCAGCGTCAGCAGGAGTGATCGGGGCAGCTCATGCTGCAGAGTGGCTGCTGGTGCAGGAGTGAGAGGGGCAGCGGAAGCAGGAGCATGATGGGCAGCGTAAGCAGCAGTGATAAGGGCAGCTTATGCAGGAGTGAGAGGGACAGCGTAAGCAGGAGTGAGAGGGGCAGCGTAAGGAGGAGTGAGCAGAGCAGCGGAAGCAGGAGTGAGAGGGCAGCTTATGCAGGAATGAGAGGGACAGCGTAAGCAGGAGTGAGAGGGACAGCGTAAGCAGGAGTGAGAGGGGCAGCGGTAGCAGGAGTGAGAGTGGCAGCGTAGGCAGGAGTGAGAGGGGCAGCGTAAGCAGGAGTGAGAGGGGCAGCTTATGCAGGAGTGAGAGGGGTAGCCTAAGCAGGAGTGAGAGGGGCAGCCTAAGCAGGAGTGAGAGGGGCAGCTTATGCAGGAGTGAGAGGGGCAGCGTGAGCAGGAATGAGAGGGGCAGCGTAAGTTGGAGTGAGAAGGGCAGCTTACGCAGGAGTGAGGGGGCAGCGTAAGCAGGAGTGAGAGGGGCAGCCTAAGCAGGAGTGAGAGGGGCAGCTTATGCAGGAGTGAGAGGGACAGCGTAAGCAGGAGTGAGAGGGGCAGCGTAAGCAGGAATGAGAGGGGCAGCGTAAGTTGGAGTGAGAGAGGCAGCGCAAGCAGGAGTGAGAGGGGCAGCGTAAGCAGGAGTGTGAGGGGCAGCTTATGCAGGAGTGAGAGGGGCAGCTTATGCAGGAGAGAGAGGGGCAGCTTATGCAGGAGTGAGAGGGGCAGCTTATGCAGGAGTGAGAGGGACAGCGTAAGCAGGAGTGAGAGGGACAGCCTAAGCAGGAGTGAGAGGGGCAGCGTAAGCAGGAATGAGAGGGGCAGCGTAAGTTGGAGTGAGAAGGGCAGCTTACGCAGGAGTGAGGGGGCAGCGTAAGCAGGAGTGAGTGGGGCAGCGTAAGCAGGAGTGAGTGGGGCAGCGCAAGCAGGAGTGAGAGGGGCAGCGTAAGCAGGAGTGTGAGGGGCAGCTTATGCAGGAGTGTGAGGGGCAGCTTATGCAGGAGAGAGAGGGGCAGCTTATGTAGGAGTGAGAGGGGCAGCTTATGCAGGAGTGAGAGGGGCAGCGTAAGCAGGAGTGAGAGGGGCTGCATGAGTATGAGCAAGATGGGCAGCTTAAGCAGGAGCGAGAAGGGCAGCGTAAGCAGGAGTGAAAGGGGCAGCGTAAGCCGTCTTGTGAGGGGCAGAGCAAGCAGGAGTGAGAGGGGCAGCTTATGCAGGAGTGAGAGGGGCAGCTTATGCAGGAGTGAGAGGGGCAGCTTATGCAGGAGTGAGAGGAGCAGCTTATGCAGGAGTGAGAGGGGCAGCTTATGCAGGAGTGAGAGGGGCAGCTTATGCAGGAGTGAGAGGGGCAGCTTATGCAGGAGTGAGAGGGGCAGCTTATGCAGGAGTGAGAGGGGCAGCGTAAGCAGGAGTGAGAGGGGCAGCGTAAGCAGGAGTGAGAGGGGCAGCGGTAGCAGGAGTGAGAGTGGCAGCGTAGGCAGGAGTGAGAGGGGCAGCGTAAGCAGGAGTGAGAGGGGCAGCTTATGCAGGAGTGAGAGGGGTAGCCTAAGCAGGAGTGAGAGGGGCAGCTTATGCAGGAGTGAGAGGGACAGCGTAAGCAGGAGTGAGAGGGGCAGCGTAAGCAGGAATGAGAGGGGCAGCGTAAGTTGGAGTGAGAAGGGCAGCTTACGCAGGAGTGAGAGGGGCAGCGTAAGCAGGAGTGAGAGGTGCAGCGTAAGCAGGAGTGAGAGGGTCAGCGGAATCAGGAGTGAGCCGTGCAGCATAAGCAGGAGTGAGAGGGGCAGCTCATGCTGCAGAGTGGCAGCTTATGCAGGAGTGAGAGGGGCAGCGTAAGTAGGTGTGAGAGCGGCAGCATAGGCAGGAGTTGGGGGGGTAGTGTAAGCAGGAGTGAGAGGGGCGGCGTAAGCAGGCGTGAGAGGGGCAGGGCAAGCAGGAGTGAGAGGGGCAGCGTCAGCAGGAGTGATAGGGGCAGCTCATGCTGCAGAGTGGCAGTTTATGCAGGAGTGAGAGGGGCAGCGTAAGCAGGAGTGAGAGGGGCAGCGGAAGCAGGAGCAAGATGGGCAGTGTAAGCAGCAGTGATAAGGGCAGCTTATGCAGGAGTGAGAGGGACAGCGTTAGCAGGAGTGCGAGGGGCAGCGTAAGTTGGAGCAAGATGGGCAGCGCAATCAGGAGCAAGATGGGCAGCGTAAGCAGGAGCGAGAAGGCCAGCTTATGGAGGAGTGAGCAGCTTGCGCAGTAGTGAGAGCGGCAGCTTGCGCAGGAGTGAGAGGGGCCGCGTAAGCAGGAGTGAGAGGGGCCGCGTAAGCAGGAGTGAGTGGGGCCGCGTAAGCAGGAGTGAGTGGGGCCGTGTAAGCAGGAGTGAGAGGGGCCGCGTAAGCAGGAGTGAGAGGGGCCGCGTAAGCAGGAGTGAGAGGGGCCGCGTAAGCAGGAGTGAGAGGGTCAGCGGAATCAGGAGTGAGAGGGGCAGCTTATGCAGGAGTGAGAGGGGCAGCGTAAGCAGGAGTGCGATGGGCTGCGTAAACATGAGCAAGATGGGCAGCGTAAGCAGGAGTGAGAAGGGCAGCTTATGCAGGAGTGAGAGGGGCAGCAAATGCAGGAGTGAGAGGTGCAGCATAAGCAGGAGTGAGATGGGTAGCTTATGCGGGAGTGAGAATGGCAGCGTAAGCAGCAGTGAGAATGGCAGCGTAAGCAGGTGTGAGAGGGGCAGCTTATGCGGGAGTGAGAGGGGCAGCTGATGCGGGAGTGAGAGGGGCAGCGTTAGCAGGAGTGAGAGGGGCAGCGTTAGCAGGAGTGAGAGGGGCAGCGTTAGCAGGAGTGAGAGGGGCAGCGTTAGCAGGAGTGAGAGGGTCAGCGTTAGCAGGAGTGAGAAGGGCCGCGTAAGCAGGAGTGAGAGGGGCCGCGTAAGCAGGAGTGAGAAGGGCCGCGTAAGCAGGAGTGAGTGGGGCCGCGTAAGCAGGAGTGAGTGGGGCCGCGTAAGCAGGAGTGAGAGGGGCCGCGTAAGCAGGAGTGAGAGGGTCAGCGGAATCAGGAGTGAGAGGGGCAGCTTATGCAGGAGGGAGAGGGGCAGCTTATGCAGGAGTGAGAGGGGCAGCGTAAGCAGGAGTGCGATGGGCTGCGTAAACATGAGCAAGATGGGCAGCGTGAGCAGGAGTGAGAAGGGCAGCTTATGCAGGAGTGAGAGGGGCAGCAAATGCAGGAGTGAGATGGGCAGCTTATGCGGGAGTGAGAATGGCAGCGTAAGCAGCAGTGAGAATGGCAGCGTAAGCAGGTGTGAGAGGGGCAGCTTATGCGGGAGTGAGAGGGGCAGCTGATGCGGGAGTGAGAGGGGCAGCGTTAGCAGGAGTGAGAGGGGCAGCGTTAGCAGGAGTGAGAGGGGCAGCGTTAGCAGGAGTGAGAGGGGCAGCGTTAGCAGGAGTGAGAGGGGCAGCGTTAGCAGGAGTGAGAGGGGCAGCGTTAGCAGGAGTGAGAGGGGCAGCGTTAGCAGGAGTGAGAGGGGCAGCGTTCGCAGGAGTGAGAGGGGCAGTGTTAGCAGGAGTGAGAGGGGCAGCGTTAGCAGGAGTGAGACGGGCAGCTTATGCAGGAGTGAGAGGGGCAGCGTAAGCAGGAGTGAGAGGGGCAGCGTATGCAGGAGTGAGCGGAGCAGTGTAAGCATGAGTGAGAGGGGCAGCGTAAGCAGGAGTGAGATGGGCAGCGGAAGCAGGAGTGAGAGGGGCAGCGTAAGATTGAGTGAGCGGGGCAACGTAAGCAGGAGTGAGTGGAGCAGCGCAAGCAGGACTGCGAGGTGCAGCGTAAGCAGGAGTGAGAGGGGCAGCGTCAGCAGGAGTGAGAGGGGCAGTGTAAGCAGGAGCCAGATGGGCAGCGTGAGCAGGAGTGAGAGGGGCAGCATAGGCAGGAGTGCGAGGGGTAGCGTAAGCAGGAGTGAGAGGGGCGGCGTAAGCAGGCGTGAGAGGGGCAGGGCAAGCAGGAGTGAGAGGGGCAGCGTCAGCAGGAGTGATCGGGGCAGCTCATGCTGCAGAGTGGCTGCTGGTGCAGGAGTGAGAGGGGCAGCGGAAGCAGGAGCATGATGGGCAGCGTAAGCAGCAGTGATAAGGGCAGCTTATGCAGGAGTGAGAGGGACAGCGTAAGCAGGAGTGAGAGGGGCAGCGTAAGGAGGAGTGAGCAGAGCAGCGGAAGCAGGAGTGAGAGGGCAGCTTATGCAGGAATGAGAGGGACAGCGTAAGCAGGAGTGAGAGGGACAGCGTAAGCAGGAGTGAGAGGGGCAGCGGTAGCAGGAGTGAGAGTGGCAGCGTAGGCAGGAGTGAGAGGGGCAGCGTAAGCAGGAGTGAGAGGGGCAGCTTATGCAGGAGTGAGAGGGGTAGCCTAAGCAGGAGTGAGAGGGGCAGCCTAAGCAGGAGTGAGAGGGGCAGCTTATGCAGGAGTGAGATGGGCAGCGTGAGCAGGAATGAGAGGGGCAGCGTAAGTTGGAGTGAGAAGGGCAGCTTACGCAGGAGTGAGGGGGCAGCGTAAGCAGGAGTGAGAGGGGCAGCCTAAGCAGGAGTGAGAGGGGCAGCTTATGCAGGAGTGAGAGGGACAGCGTAAGCAGGAGTGAGAGGGGCAGCGTAAGCAGGAATGAGAGGGGCAGCGTAAGTTGGAGTGAGAAGGGCAGCTTACGCAGGAGTGAGGGGGCAGCGTAAGCAGGAGTGAGAGGGGCAGCGTAAGCAGGAGTGAGTGAGGCAGCGCAAGCAGGAGTGAGAGGGGCAGCGTAAGCAGGAGTGTGAGGGGCAGCTTATGCAGGAGTGAGAGGGGCAGCTTATGCAGGAGAGAGAGGGGCAGCTTATGCAGGAGTGAGAGGGGCAGCTTATGCAGGAGTGAGAGGGACAGCGTAAGCAGGAGTGAGAGGGACAGCCTAAGCAGGAGTGAGAGGGGCAGCGTAAGCAGGAATGAGAGGGGCAGCGTAAGTTGGAGTGAGAAGGGCAGCTTACGCAGGAGTGAGGGGGCAGCGTAAGCAGGAGTGAGTGGGGCAGCGTAAGCAGGAGTGAGTGGGGCAGCGCAAGCAGGAGTGAGAGGGGCAGCGTAAGCAGGAGTGTGAGGGGCAGCTTATGCAGGAGTGTGAGGGGCAGCTTATGCAGGAGAGAGAGGGGCAGCTTATGTAGGAGTGAGAGGGGCAGCTTATGCAGGAGTGAGAGGGGCAGCGTAAGCAGGAGTGAGAGGGGCTGCATGAGTATGAGCAAGATGGGCAGCTTAAGCAGGAGTGAGAGGGGCAGCTTATGCAGGAGTGAGAGGGGCAGCTTATGCAGGAGTGAGAGGGGCAGCTTATGCAGGAGTGAGAGGGGCAGCGTCAGCAGGAGTGAGAGGGGCAGCGTAAGCAGGAGTGAGAGGGGTAGCGTCAGCAGGAGTGAGAGGGGCAGCGTATGCAGGAGTGAGAGAGGCAGCGTAAGCAGGAGTGAGAGGAGCAGCGTAAGCAGGAGTGAGAGGGGCAACTTATGCAGGAGTGAGACGGGCACCTTATGTAGGAGTGAGAGGGGCAGCTTATGCAGGAGTGAGAGGGGCAGCTTATGCAGGAGTGAGAGGGGCAGCTTATGCAGGAGTGAGAGGGGCAGCTTATGCAGGAGTGAGAGGGGCAGCTTATGCAGGAGTGAGAGGGGCAGCTTATGCAGGAGTGAGAGGGGCAGCTTATGCAGGAGTGAGAGGGGCAGCTTATGCAGGAGTGAGAGGGGCAGCTTATGCAGGAGTGAGAGGGGCAGCTTATGCAGGAGTGAGAGGGGCAGCTTATGCAGGAGTGAGAGGGGCAGCTTATGCAGGAGTGAGAGGGGCAGCTTATGCAGGAGTGAGAGGGGCAGCGTAAGCAGGAGCGAGAGGGGCAGCGTAAGCAGGAGCGAGAGGGGCAGCGTAAGCAGGTGCAAGCTGGGCAGCGTAAGCAGGAGCGAGAAGGGCAGCGTAAGCAGGAGCGAGAGGTGCAGCGTAAGCAGGAGTGAGAGGGGCAGCTTATGCAGGAGTGAGAGGGGCAGCGTAAGCAGGAGTGAGAGGGGCAGCGTAAGCAGGAGTGAGAGGGGCAGCGTAAGCAGGAGTGAGAGGGGCAGCGTAAGCAGGAGTGAGAGGGGCAGCGTAAGCAGGAGTGAGAGGGGCAGCGTAAGCAGGAGTGAGAGGGGCAGCGTAAGAAGGACTGAGAGGGGCAGCGTAAGAAGGACTGAGAGGGGCAGCGTAAGCAGGAGTGAGAGGGGCAGCGTAAGCAGGAGTGAGAGGGGCAGCGTAAGCAGGAGTGAGAGGGGCAGCGTAAGCAGGACTGAGAGGGCAGCTTATGCAGGAATGAGAGGGACAGCGTAAGCAGGAGTGAGAGGGACAGCGTAAGCAGGAGTGAGAGGGGCAGCGGGAGCAGGAGTGAGAGTGGCAGCGTAGGCAGGAGTGAGAGGGGCAGCGTAAGCAGGAGTGAGAGGGGCAGCTTATGCAGGAGTGAGAGGGGCAGCCTAAGCAGGAGTGAGAGGGGCAGCTTATGCAGGAGTGAGAGGGACAGCGTAAGCAGGAGTGAGAGGGGCAGCGGAAGCAGGAATGAGAGGGGCAGCGTAAGTTGGAGTGAGAAGGGCAGCTTACGCAGGAGTGAGAGGGGCAGCGTAAGCAGGAGTGAGAGGGGCAGCGTAAGCAGGAGTGAGAGGGTCAGCGGAATCAGGAGTGAGCCGTGCAGCATAAGCAGGAGTGAGAGGGGCAGCTCATGCTGCAGAGTGGCAGCTTATGCAGGAGTGAGAGGGGCAGCGTAAGTAGGTGTGAGAGCGGCAGCATAGGCAGGAGTTGGGGGGGTAGTGTAAGCAGGAGTGAGAGGGGTGGCGTAAGCAGGCGTGAGAGGGACAGGGCCAGCAGGAGTGAGAGGGGCAGCGTCAGCAGGAGTGATAGGGGCAGCTCATGCTGCAGAGTGGCAGTTTATGCAGGAGTGAGAGGGGCAGCGTAAGCAGGAGTGAGAGGGGCAGCGGAAGCAGGAGCAAGATGGGCAGTGTAAGCAGCAGTGATAAGGGCAGCTTATGCAGGAGTGAGAGGGACAGCGTAAGCAGGAGTGCGAGGGGCAGCGTAAGTTGGAGCAGATGGGCAGCGCAAGCAGGAGCAAGATGGGCAGCGTAAGCAGGACCGAGAAGGCCAGCTTATGGAGGAGTGAGCAGCTTGCGCAGTAGTGAGAGCGGCAGCTTGCGCAGGAGTGAGAGCGGCCGCGTAGGCAGGAGTGAGAGGGGCCGCGTAAGCAGGAGTGAGTGGGGCCGCGTAAGCAGGAGTGAGTGGGGCCGCGTAAGCAGGAGTGAGTGGGGCCGCGTAAGCAGGAGTGAGAGGGGCCGCGTAAGCAGGAGTGAGAGGGGCTGCGTAAGCAGGAGTGAGAGGGGCCGCGTAAGCAGGAGTGAGAGGGGCCGCGTAAGCAGGAGTGAGAGGGGCAGCTTATGCAGGAGGGAGAGGGGCAGCTTATGCAGGAGTGAGAGGGGCCGCGTAAGCAGGAGTGAGAGGGGCAGCTTATGCAGGAGGGAGAGGGGCAGCTTATGCAGGAGTGAGAGGGGCAGCGTTAGCAGGAGTGAGAGGGGCAGCGTTAGCAGGAGTGAGAGGGGCAGCGTTCGCAGGAGTGAGAGGGGCAGTGTTAGCAGGAGTGAGAGGGGCAGCGTTAGCAGGAGTGAGACGGGCAGCTTATGCAGGAGTGAGAGGGGCAGCGTAAGCAGGAGTGAGAGGGGCAGCGTATGCAGGAGTGAGCGGAGCAGTGTAAGCATGAGTGAGAGGGGCAGCGTAAGCAGGAGTGAGATGGGCAGCGGAAGCAGGAGTGAGAGGGGCAGCGTAAGATTGAGTGAGCGGGGCAACGTAAGCAGGAGTGAGTGGAGCAGCGCAAGCAGGACTGCGAGGTGCAGCGTAAGCAGGAGTGAGAGGGGCAGCGTCAGCAGGAGTGAGAGGGGCAGTGTAAGCAGGAGCCAGATGGGCAGCGTGAGCAGGAGTGAGAGGGGCAGCATAGGCAGGAGTGCGAGGGGTAGCGTAAGCAGGAGTGAGAGGGGCGGCGTAAGCAGGCGTGAGAGGGGCAGGGCAAGCAGGAGTGAGAGGGGCAGCGTCAGCAGGAGTGATCGGGGCAGCTCATGCTGCAGAGTGGCTGCTGGTGCAGGAGTGAGAGGGGCAGCGGAAGCAGGAGCATGATGGGCAGCGTAAGCAGCAGTGATAAGGGCAGCTTATGCAGGAGTGAGAGGGACAGCGTAAGCAGGAGTGAGAGGGGCAGCGTAAGGAGGAGTGAGCAGAGCAGCGGAAGCAGGAGTGAGAGGGCAGCTTATGCAGGAATGAGAGGGACAGCGTAAGCAGGAGTGAGAGGGACAGCGTAAGCAGGAGTGAGAGGGGCAGCGGTAGCAGGAGTGAGAGTGGCAGCGTAGGCAGGAGTGAGAGGGGCAGCGTAAGCAGGAGTGAGAGGGGCAGCTTATGCAGGAGTGAGAGGGGTAGCCTAAGCAGGAGTGAGAGGGGCAGCCTAAGCAGGAGTGAGAGGGGCAGCTTATGCAGGAGTGAGATGGGCAGCGTGAGCAGGAATGAGAGGGGCAGCGTAAGTTGGAGTGAGAAGGGCAGCTTACGCAGGAGTGAGGGGGCAGCGTAAGCAGGAGTGAGAGGGGCAGCCTAAGCAGGAGTGAGAGGGGCAGCTTATGCAGGAGTGAGAGGGACAGCGTAAGCAGGAGTGAGAGGGGCAGCGTAAGCAGGAATGAGAGGGGCAGCGTAAGTTGGAGTGAGAAGGGCAGCTTACGCAGGAGTGAGGGGGCAGCGTAAGCAGGAGTGAGAGGGGCAGCGTAAGCAGGAGTGAGTGAGGCAGCGCAAGCAGGAGTGAGAGGGGCAGCGTAAGCAGGAGTGTGAGGGGCAGCTTATGCAGGAGTGAGAGGGGCAGCTTATGCAGGAGAGAGAGGGGCAGCTTATGCAGGAGTGAGAGGGGCAGCTTATGCAGGAGTGAGAGGGACAGCGTAAGCAGGAGTGAGAGGGACAGCCTAAGCAGGAGTGAGAGGGGCAGCGTAAGCAGGAATGAGAGGGGCAGCGTAAGTTGGAGTGAGAAGGGCAGCTTACGCAGGAGTGAGGGGGCAGCGTAAGCAGGAGTGAGTGGGGCAGCGTAAGCAGGAGTGAGTGGGGCAGCGCAAGCAGGAGTGAGAGGGGCAGCGTAAGCAGGAGTGTGAGGGGCAGCTTATGCAGGAGTGTGAGGGGCAGCTTATGCAGGAGAGAGAGGGGCAGCTTATGTAGGAGTGAGAGGGGCAGCTTATGCAGGAGTGAGAGGGGCAGCGTAAGCAGGAGTGAGAGGGGCTGCATGAGTATGAGCAAGATGGGCAGCTTAAGCAGGAGTGAGAGGGGCAGCTTATGCAGGAGTGAGAGGGGCAGCTTATGCAGGAGTGAGAGGGGCAGCTTATGCAGGAGTGAGAGGGGCAGCGTCAGCAGGAGTGAGAGGGGCAGCGTAAGCAGGAGTGAGAGGGGTAGCGTCAGCAGGAGTGAGAGGGGCAGCGTATGCAGGAGTGAGAGAGGCAGCGTAAGCAGGAGTGAGAGGAGCAGCGTAAGCAGGAGTGAGAGGGGCAACTTATGCAGGAGTGAGACGGGCACCTTATGTAGGAGTGAGAGGGGCAGCTTATGCAGGAGTGAGAGGGGCAGCTTATGCAGGAGTGAGAGGGGCAGCTTATGCAGGAGTGAGAGGGGCAGCTTATGCAGGAGTGAGAGGGGCAGCTTATGCAGGAGTGAGAGGGGCAGCTTATGCAGGAGTGAGAGGGGCAGCTTATGCAGGAGTGAGAGGGGCAGCTTATGCAGGAGTGAGAGGGGCAGCTTATGCAGGAGTGAGAGGGGCAGCTTATGCAGGAGTGAGAGGGGCAGCTTATGCAGGAGTGAGAGGGGCAGCTTATGCAGGAGTGAGAGGGGCAGCTTATGCAGGAGTGAGAGGGGCAGCGTAAGCAGGAGCGAGAGGGGCAGCGTAAGCAGGAGCGAGAGGGGCAGCGTAAGCAGGTGCAAGCTGGGCAGCGTAAGCAGGAGCGAGAAGGGCAGCGTAAGCAGGAGCGAGAGGTGCAGCGTAAGCAGGAGTGAGAGGGGCAGCTTATGCAGGAGTGAGAGGGGCAGCGTAAGCAGGAGTGAGAGGGGCAGCGTAAGCAGGAGTGAGAGGGGCAGCGTAAGCAGGAGTGAGAGGGGCAGCGTAAGCAGGAGTGAGAGGGGCAGCGTAAGCAGGAGTGAGAGGGGCAGCGTAAGCAGGAGTGAGAGGGGCAGCGTAAGAAGGACTGAGAGGGGCAGCGTAAGAAGGACTGAGAGGGGCAGCGTAAGCAGGAGTGAGAGGGGCAGCGTAAGCAGGAGTGAGAGGGGCAGCGTAAGCAGGAGTGAGAGGGGCAGCGTAAGCAGGACTGAGAGGGCAGCTTATGCAGGAATGAGAGGGACAGCGTAAGCAGGAGTGAGAGGGACAGCGTAAGCAGGAGTGAGAGGGGCAGCGGGAGCAGGAGTGAGAGTGGCAGCGTAGGCAGGAGTGAGAGGGGCAGCGTAAGCAGGAGTGAGAGGGGCAGCTTATGCAGGAGTGAGAGGGGCAGCCTAAGCAGGAGTGAGAGGGGCAGCTTATGCAGGAGTGAGAGGGACAGCGTAAGCAGGAGTGAGAGGGGCAGCGGAAGCAGGAATGAGAGGGGCAGCGTAAGTTGGAGTGAGAAGGGCAGCTTACGCAGGAGTGAGAGGGGCAGCGTAAGCAGGAGTGAGAGGGGCAGCGTAAGCAGGAGTGAGAGGGTCAGCGGAATCAGGAGTGAGCCGTGCAGCATAAGCAGGAGTGAGAGGGGCAGCTCATGCTGCAGAGTGGCAGCTTATGCAGGAGTGAGAGGGGCAGCGTAAGTAGGTGTGAGAGCGGCAGCATAGGCAGGAGTTGGGGGGGTAGTGTAAGCAGGAGTGAGAGGGGTGGCGTAAGCAGGCGTGAGAGGGACAGGGCCAGCAGGAGTGAGAGGGGCAGCGTCAGCAGGAGTGATAGGGGCAGCTCATGCTGCAGAGTGGCAGTTTATGCAGGAGTGAGAGGGGCAGCGTAAGCAGGAGTGAGAGGGGCAGCGGAAGCAGGAGCAAGATGGGCAGTGTAAGCAGCAGTGATAAGGGCAGCTTATGCAGGAGTGAGAGGGACAGCGTAAGCAGGAGTGCGAGGGGCAGCGTAAGTTGGAGCAGATGGGCAGCGCAAGCAGGAGCAAGATGGGCAGCGTAAGCAGGACCGAGAAGGCCAGCTTATGGAGGAGTGAGCAGCTTGCGCAGTAGTGAGAGCGGCAGCTTGCGCAGGAGTGAGAGCGGCCGCGTAGGCAGGAGTGAGAGGGGCCGCGTAAGCAGGAGTGAGTGGGGCCGCGTAAGCAGGAGTGAGTGGGGCCGCGTAAGCAGGAGTGAGTGGGGCCGCGTAAGCAGGAGTGAGAGGGGCCGCGTAAGCAGGAGTGAGAGGGGCTGCGTAAGCAGGAGTGAGAGGGGCCGCGTAAGCAGGAGTGAGAGGGGCCGCGTAAGCAGGAGTGAGAGGGGCAGCTTATGCAGGAGGGAGAGGGGCAGCTTATGCAGGAGTGAGAGGGGCAGCTTATGCAGGAGTGAGAGAGGCAGCGTAAGCAGGAGTGCGATGGGCTGCGTAAACATGAGCAAGATGGGCAGCGTAAGCAGGAGTGAGAAGGGCAGCTTATGCAGGAGTGAGAGGGGCAGCTAATGCAGGAGTGAGAGGTGCAGCATAAGCAGGAGTGAGATGGGCAGCTTATGCGGGAGTGAGAATGGCAGCGTAAGCAGCAGTGAGAATGGCAGCGTAAGCAGGTGTGAGAGGGGCAGCTTATGCGGGAGTGAGAGGGGCAGCTGATGCGGGAGTGAGAGGGGCAGCGTTAGCAGGAGTGAGAGGGGCAGCGTTAGCAGGAGTGAGAGGGGCAGCGTTAGCAGGAGTGAGAGGGGCAGCGTTAGCAGGAGTGAGAGGGGCAGCGTTAGCAGGAGTGAGAGGGGCAGCGTTAGCAGGAGTGAGAGGGGCAGCGTTAGCAGGAGTGAGAGGGGCAGCGTTAGCAGGAGTGAGAGGGGCAGCGTTAGCAGGAGTGAGAGGGGCAGCGTTCGCAGGAGTGAGAGGGGCAGTGTTAGCAGGAGTGAGAGGGGCAGCGTTAGCAGGAGTGAGACGGGCAGCTTATGCAGGAGTGAGAGGGGCAGCGTAAGCAGGAGTGAGAGGGGCAGCGTATGCAGGAGTGAGCGGAGCAGTGTAAGCATGAGTGAGAGGGGCAGCGTAAGCAGGAGTGAGATGGGCAGCGGAAGCAGGAGTGAGAGGGGCAGCGTAAGATTGAGTGAGAGGGGCAACGTAAGCAGGAGTGAGTGGAGCAGCGTAAGCAGGACTGCGAGGTGCAGCGTAAGCAGGAGTGAGAGGGGCAGCGTCAGCAGGAGTGAGAGGGGCAGCGTCAGCAGGAGCCAGATGGGCAGCGTGAGCAGGAGTGAGAGGGGCAGCATAGGCAGGAGTGCGAGGGGTAGCGTAAGCAGGCGTGAGAGGGGCGGCGTAAGCAGGCGTGAGAGGGGCAGGGCAAGCAGGAGTGAGAGGGGCAGCGTCAGCAGGAGTGATCGGGGCAGCTCATGCTGCAGAGTGGCAGCTGATGCAGGAGTGAGAGGGGCAGCGGAAGCAGGAGCATGATGGGCAGCGTAAGCAGCAGTGATAAGGGCAGCTTATGCAGGAGTGAGAGGGACAGCGTAAGCAGGAGTGAGAGGGGCAGCGTAAGGAGGAGTGAGCAGAGCAGCGGAAGCAGGAGTGAGAGGGCAGCTTATGCAGGAATGAGAGGGACAGCGTAAGCAGGAGTGAGAGGGACAGCGTAAGCAGGAGTGAGAGGGGCAGCGGTAGCAGGAGTGAGAGGGGCAGCGTAGGCAGGAGTGAGAGGGGCAGCGTAAGCAGGAGTGAGAGGGGCAGCTTATGCAGGAGTGAGAGGGGCAGCCTAAGCAGGGGTGAGGGGGCAGCGTAAGTTGGAGTGAGAAGGGCAGCTTACGCAGGAGTGAGGGGGCAGCGTAAGCAGGAGTGAGAGGGGCAGCGTAAGCAGGAGTGAGTGGGGCAGCGCAAGCAGGAGTGAGAGGGGCAGCGTAAGCAGGAGTGAGAGGGGCCGCGTAAGCAGGAGTGAGAGGGGCAGCACAAGCAGGAGTGAGAGGGGCAGCGTAAGCAGGAGTGAGAGGGGGAGCATAAGCAGGAGTGAGAGGGGCAGCAGAATCAGGAGTGAGAGGGGCAGCGGAATCAGGAGTGAGAGGGGCGGCGTAAGCAGGCGTGAGAGGGGCAGGGCAAGCAGGAGTGAGAGGGGCAGCGTCAGCAGGAGTGATCGGGGCAGCTCATGCTGCAGAGTGGCTGCTGGTGCAGGAGTGAGAGGGGCAGCGGAAGCAGGAGCATGATGGGCAGCGTAAGCAGCAGTGATAAGGGCAGCTTATGCAGGAGTGAGAGGGACAGCGTAAGCAGGAGTGAGAGGGGCAGCGTAAGGAGGAGTGAGCAGAGCAGCGGAAGCAGGAGTGAGAGGGCAGCTTATGCAGGAATGAGAGGGACAGCGTAAGCAGGAGTGAGAGGGACAGCGTAAGCAGGAGTGAGAGGGGCAGCGGTAGCAGGAGTGAGAGTGGCAGCGTAGGCAGGAGTGAGAGGGGCAGCGTAAGCAGGAGTGAGAGGGGCAGCTTATGCAGGAGTGAGAGGGGTAGCCTAAGCAGGAGTGAGAGGGGCAGCCTAAGCAGGAGTGAGAGGGGCAGCTTATGCAGGAGTGAGAGGGGCAGCGTGAGCAGGAATGAGAGGGGCAGCGTAAGTTGGAGTGAGAAGGGCAGCTTACGCAGGAGTGAGGGGGCAGCGTAAGCAGGAGTGAGAGGGGCAGCCTAAGCAGGAGTGAGAGGGGCAGCTTATGCAGGAGTGAGAGGGACAGCGTAAGCAGGAGTGAGAGGGGCAGCGTAAGCAGGAATGAGAGGGGCAGCGTAAGTTGGAGTGAGAAGGGCAGCTTACGCAGGAGTGAGGGGGCAGCGTAAGCAGGAGTGAGAGGGGCAGCGTAAGCAGGAGTGAGTGAGGCAGCGCAAGCAGGAGTGAGAGGGGCAGCGTAAGCAGGAGTGTGAGGGGCAGCTTATGCAGGAGTGAGAGGGGCAGCTTATGCAGGAGAGAGAGGGGCAGCTTATGCAGGAGTGAGAGGGGCAGCTTATGCAGGAGTGAGAGGGACAGCGTAAGCAGGAGTGAGAGGGACAGCCTAAGCAGGAGTGAGAGGGGCAGCGTAAGCAGGAATGAGAGGGGCAGCGTAAGTTGGAGTGAGAAGGGCAGCTTACGCAGGAGTGAGGGGGCAGCGTAAGCAGGAGTGAGTGGGGCAGCGTAAGCAGGAGTGAGTGGGGCAGCGCAAGCAGGAGTGAGAGGGGCAGCGTAAGCAGGAGTGTGAGGGGCAGCTTATGCAGGAGTGTGAGGGGCAGCTTATGCAGGAGAGAGAGGGGCAGCTTATGTAGGAGTGAGAGGGGCAGCTTATGCAGGAGTGAGAGGGGCAGCGTAAGCAGGAGTGAGAGGGGCTGCATGAGTATGAGCAAGATGGGCAGCTTAAGCAGGAGTGAGAGGGGCAGCTTATGCAGGAGTGAGAGGGGCAGCTTATGCAGGAGTGAGAGGGGCAGCTTATGCAGGAGTGAGAGGGGCAGCGTCAGCAGGAGTGAGAGGGGCAGCGTAAGCAGGAGTGAGAGGGGTAGCGTCAGCAGGAGTGAGAGGGGCAGCGTATGCAGGAGTGAGAGAGGCAGCGTAAGCAGGAGTGAGAGGAGCAGCGTAAGCAGGAGTGAGAGGGGCAACTTATGCAGGAGTGAGACGGGCACCTTATGTAGGAGTGAGAGGGGCAGCTTATGCAGGAGTGAGAGGGGCAGCTTATGCAGGAGTGAGAGGGGCAGCTTATGCAGGAGTGAGAGGGGCAGCTTATGCAGGAGTGAGAGGGGCAGCTTATGCAGGAGTGAGAGGGGCAGCTTATGCAGGAGTGAGAGGGGCAGCTTATGCAGGAGTGAGAGGGGCAGCTTATGCAGGAGTGAGAGGGGCAGCTTATGCAGGAGTGAGAGGGGCAGCTTATGCAGGAGTGAGAGGGGCAGCTTATGCAGGAGTGAGAGGGGCAGCTTATGCAGGAGTGAGAGGGGCAGCTTATGCAGGAGTGAGAGGGGCAGCTTATGCAGGAGTGAGAGGGGCAGCGTAAGCAGGAGCGAGAGGGGCAGCGTAAGCAGGAGCGAGAGGGGCAGCGTAAGCAGGTGCAAGCTGGGCAGCGTAAGCAGGAGCGAGAAGGGCAGCGTAAGCAGGAGCGAGAGGTGCAGCGTAAGCAGGAGTGAGAGGGGCAGCTTATGCAGGAGTGAGAGGGGCAGCGTAAGCAGGAGTGAGAGGGGCAGCGTAAGCAGGAGTGAGAGGGGCAGCGTAAGCAGGAGTGAGAGGGGCAGCGTAAGCAGGAGTGAGAGGGGCAGCGTAAGCAGGAGTGAGAGGGGCAGCGTAAGAAGGACTGAGAGGGGCAGCGTAAGAAGGACTGAGAGGGGCAGCGTAAGCAGGAGTGAGAGGGGCAGCGTAAGCAGGAGTGAGAGGGGCAGCGTAAGCAGGAGTGAGAGGGGCAGCGTAAGCAGGACTGAGAGGGCAGCTTATGCAGGAATGAGAGGGACAGCGTAAGCAGGAGTGAGAGGGACAGCGTAAGCAGGAGTGAGAGGGGCAGCGGGAGCAGGAGTGAGAGTGGCAGCGTAGGCAGGAGTGAGAGGGGCAGCGTAAGCAGGAGTGAGAGGGGCAGCTTATGCAGGAGTGAGAGGGGCAGCCTAAGCAGGAGTGAGAGGGGCAGCTTATGCAGGAGTGAGAGGGACAGCGTAAGCAGGAGTGAGAGGGGCAGCGGAAGCAGGAATGAGAGGGGCAGCGTAAGTTGGAGTGAGAAGGGCAGCTTACGCAGGAGTGAGAGGGGCAGCGTAAGCAGGAGTGAGAGGGGCAGCGTAAGCAGGAGTGAGAGGGTCAGCGGAATCAGGAGTGAGCCGTGCAGCATAAGCAGGAGTGAGAGGGGCAGCTCATGCTGCAGAGTGGCAGCTTATGCAGGAGTGAGAGGGGCAGCGTAAGTAGGTGTGAGAGCGGCAGCATAGGCAGGAGTTGGGGGGGTAGTGTAAGCAGGAGTGAGAGGGGTGGCGTAAGCAGGCGTGAGAGGGACAGGGCCAGCAGGAGTGAGAGGGGCAGCGTCAGCAGGAGTGATAGGGGCAGCTCATGCTGCAGAGTGGCAGTTTATGCAGGAGTGAGAGGGGCAGCGTAAGCAGGAGTGAGAGGGGCAGCGGAAGCAGGAGCAAGATGGGCAGTGTAAGCAGCAGTGATAAGGGCAGCTTATGCAGGAGTGAGAGGGACAGCGTAAGCAGGAGTGCGAGGGGCAGCGTAAGTTGGAGCAGATGGGCAGCGCAAGCAGGAGCAAGATGGGCAGCGTAAGCAGGACCGAGAAGGCCAGCTTATGGAGGAGTGAGCAGCTTGCGCAGTAGTGAGAGCGGCAGCTTGCGCAGGAGTGAGAGCGGCCGCGTAGGCAGGAGTGAGAGGGGCCGCGTAAGCAGGAGTGAGTGGGGCCGCGTAAGCAGGAGTGAGTGGGGCCGCGTAAGCAGGAGTGAGTGGGGCCGCGTAAGCAGGAGTGAGAGGGGCCGCGTAAGCAGGAGTGAGAGGGGCTGCGTAAGCAGGAGTGAGAGGGGCCGCGTAAGCAGGAGTGAGAGGGGCCGCGTAAGCAGGAGTGAGAGGGGCAGCTTATGCAGGAGGGAGAGGGGCAGCTTATGCAGGAGTGAGAGGGGCAGCTTATGCAGGAGTGAGAGAGGCAGCGTAAGCAGGAGTGCGATGGGCTGCGTAAACATGAGCAAGATGGGCAGCGTAAGCATGAGTGAGAAGGGCAGCTTATGCAGGAGTGAGAGGGGCAGCTAATGCAGGAGTGAGAGGTGCAGCATAAGCAGGAGTGAGATGGGCAGCTTATGCGGGAGTGAGAATGGCAGCGTAAGCAGCAGTGAGAATGGCAGCGTAAGCAGGTGTGAGAGGGGCAGCTTATGCGGGAGTGAGAGGGGCAGCTGATGCGGGAGTGAGAGGGGCAGCGTTAGCAGGAGTGAGAGGGGCAGCGTTAGCAGGAGTGAGAGGGGCAGCGTTAGCAGGAGTGAGAGGGGCAGCGTTAGCAGGAGTGAGAGGGGCAGCGTTAGCAGGAGTGAGAGGGGCAGCGTTAGCAGGAGTGAGAGGGGCAGCGTTAGCAGGAGTGAGAGGGGCAGCGTTAGCAGGAGTGAGAGGGGCAGCGTTCGCAGGAGTGAGAGGGGCAGTGTTAGCAGGAGTGAGAGGGGCAGCGTTAGCAGGAGTGAGACGGGCAGCTTATGCAGGAGTGAGAGGGGCAGCGTAAGCAGGAGTGAGAGGGGCAGCGTATGCAGGAGTGAGCGGAGCAGTGTAAGCATGAGTGAGAGGGGCAGCGTAAGCAGGAGTGAGATGGGCAGCGGAAGCAGGAGTGAGAGGGGCAGCGTAAGATTGAGTGAGAGGGGCAACGTAAGCAGGAGTGAGTGGAGCAGCGTAAGCAGGACTGCGAGGTGCAGCGTAAGCAGGAGTGAGAGGGGCAGCGTCAGCAGGAGTGAGAGGGGCAGCGTCAGCAGGAGCCAGATGGGCAGCGTGAGCAGGAGTGAGAGGGGCAGCATAGGCAGGAGTGCGAGGGGTAGCGTAAGCAGGCGTGAGAGGGGCGGCGTAAGCAGGCGTGAGAGGGGCAGGGCAAGCAGGAGTGAGAGGGGCAGCGTCAGCAGGAGTGATCGGGGCAGCTCATGCTGCAGAGTGGCAGCTGATGCAGGAGTGAGAGGGGCAGCGGAAGCAGGAGCATGATGGGCAGCGTAAGCAGCAGTGATAAGGGCAGCTTATGCAGGAGTGAGAGGGACAGCGTAAGCAGGAGTGAGAGGGGCAGCGCAAGGAGGAGTGAGCAGAGCAGCGGAAGCAGGAGTGAGAGGGCAGCTTATGCAGGAATGAGAGGGACAGCGTAAGCAGGAGTGAGAGGGACAGCGTAAGCAGGAGTGAGAGGGGCAGCGGTAGCAGGAGTGAGAGGGGCAGCGTAGGCAGGAGTGAGAGGGGCAGCGTAAGCAGGAGTGAGAGGGGCAGCTTATGCAGGAGTGAGAGGGGCAGCCTAAGCAGGGGTGAGGGGGCAGCGTAAGTTGGAGTGAGAAGGGCAGCTTACGCAGGAGTGAGGGGGCAGCGTAAGCAGGAGTGAGAGGGGCAGCGTAAGCAGGAGTGAGTGGGGCAGCGCAAGCAGGAGTGAGAGGGGCAGCGTAAGCAGGAGTGAGAGGGGCCGCGTAAGCAGGAGTGAGAGGGGCAGCACAAGCAGGAGTGAGAGGGGCAGCGTAAGCAGGAGTGAGAGGGGGAGCATAAGCAGGAGTGAGAGGGGCAGCAGAATCAGGAGTGAGAGGGGCAGCGGAATCAGGAGTGAGAGGGGCAGCTTATGCAGGAGGGAGAGGGGCAGCTTATGCAGGAGTGAGAGGGGCAGCGTAAGCAGGAGTGCGATGGGCTGCGTAAACATGAGCAAGATGGGCAGCGTCAGCAGGAGCGAGAAGGGAAGCTTATGCAGGAGTGAGAGGGGCAGCTAATGCAGGAGTGAGAGGTGCAGCATAAGCAGGAGTGAGATGGGCAGCTTATGCGGGAGTGAGAATGGCAGCATAAGCAGCAGTGAGAATGGCAGGGCAAGCAGGTGTGAGAGGGGCAGCTTATGCGGGAGTGAGAGGGGCAGCGTTAGCAGGAGTGAGAGGGGCAGCGTTAGCAGGAGTGAGAGGGGCAGCGTTAGCAGGAGTGAGAGGGGCAGCGTTAGCAGGAGTGAGAGGGGCAGCTTATGCAGGAGTGAGAGGGGCAGCGTAAGCAGGAGTGAGAGGGGCAGCGTATGCAGGAGTGAGCGGAGCAGTGTAAGCATGAGTGAGAGGGGCAGCGTAAGCAGGAGTGAGATGGGCAGCGGAAGCAGGAGTGAGAGGGGCAGCGTAAGATTGAGTGAGAGGGGCAACGTAAGCAGGAGTGAGAGGGGCAGCCTAAGCAGGAGTGAGAGGGGCAGCTTATGCAGGAGTGAGAGGGGCAGCGTGAGCAGGAATGAGAGGGGCAGCGTAAGTTGGAGTGAGAAGGGCAGCTTACGCAGGAGTGAGGGGGCAGCTTATGCAGGAGTGAGAGGGACAGCGTAAGCAGGAGTGAGAGGGGCAGCGTAAGCAGGAATGAGAGGAGCAGTGTAAGCATGAGTGAGAGGGGCAGCGTAAGCAGGAGTGAGATGGGCAGCGGAAGCAGGAGTGAGAGGGGCAGCGTAAGATTGAGTGAGAGGGGCAACGTAAGCAGGAGTGAGTGGAGCAGCGTAAGCAGGACTGCGAGGTGCAGCGTAAGCAGGAGTGAGAGGGGCAGCGTCAGCAGGAGTGATAGGGGCAGCTCATGCTGCAGAGTGGCAGCTTATGCAGGAGTGCGTGGGGCAGCGTAAGCAGGAGTGAGAGGGGCAGCGTAAGCAGGAGTGAGAGGGACAGCGTAAGCAGGAGCAAGATGGGCAGCGTGAGCAGGAGCGAGAGGGGCAGCATAGGCAGGAGTGCGAGGGGTAACGTAAGCAGGAGTGAGAGGGGCGGCGTACGCAGGCGTGAGAGGGGCAGGGCAAGCAGGAGTGAGAGGGGCAGCGTCAGCAGGAGTGATCGGGGCAGCTCATGCTGCAGAGTGGCAGCTGATGCAGGAGTGAGAGGGGCAGCGGAAGCAGGAGCATGATGGGCAGCGTAAGCAGCAGTGATAAGGGCAGCTTATGCAGGAGTGAGAGGGACAGCGTAAGCAGGGGTGAGAGGGGCAGCGTAAGGAGGAGTGAGCAGAGCAGCGGAAGCAGGAGTGAGAGGGCCGCTTATGCAGGAATGAGAGGGACAGCGTAAGCAGGAGTGAGAGGGACAGCGTAAGCAGGAGTGAGAGGGGCAGCGGTAGCAGGAGTGAGAGTGGCAGCGTAGGCAGGAGTGAGAGGGTCAGCGGAATCAGGAGTGAGAGGGGCAGCTTATGCAGGAGTGAGAGGGGCAGCTTATGCAGGAGTGAGAGGGGCAGCTTATGCAGGAGTGAGAGGGGCAGCTTATGCAGGAGTGAGAGGGGCAGCTGATGCAGGAGTGAGAGGGGCAGCTTATGCAGGAGTGAGAGGGGCAGCTTATGCAGGAGTGAGAGGGGCAGCTTATGCAGGAGTGAGAGGGGCAGCGTAAGCAGGAGTGAGAGGGGCTGCATGAGTATGAGCAAGATGGGCAGCGTAAGCAGGAGCGAGATGGGCAGCTAATGCAGGAGTGAGAGGTGCAGCGTAAGCAGGATTGAGAGGGGCTGCTCATGCGGGGTGAGAGGGGCAGCGTAAGCAGGCTTGTGAGGGGCAGAGCAAGCAGGAGTGAGAGGGGCAGCTTATGCGGGAGTGAGAGTGGCAGCGTAGGCAGGACTGAGAGGGGCAGCGTAAGCAGGAGTGAGAGGGGCAGCTTATGCAGGAGTGAGAGGGGCAGCCTAAGCAGGAGTGAGAGGGGCAGCCTAAGCAGGAGTGAGAGGGGCAGCTTATGCAGGAGTGAGAGGGACAGCGTAAGCAGGAGTGAGAGGGGCAGCGTAAGCAGGAATGAGAGGGGCAGCGTAAGTTGGAGTGAGAAGGGCAGCTTACGCAGGAGTGAGCGGGGCAGAATAAGCAGGAGTGAGAGGGGCAGCGTAAGCAGGAGTGAGAGGGGCAGCGTAAGCAGGAGTGAGAGGGGCAGCGTAAGCAGGAGTGAGAGGGGCAGCTTATGCAGGAGTGAGAGGGGCAGCTTATGCAGGAGTGA
Source organism: Mustelus asterias (assembly GCF_964213995.1). Classification (NCBI taxonomy): domain Eukaryota; kingdom Metazoa; phylum Chordata; class Chondrichthyes; order Carcharhiniformes; family Triakidae; genus Mustelus; species Mustelus asterias. The sequence continues at coordinate 475,841 of NW_027590157.1, forward strand.
GAGGGGCAGCTTATGCAGGAGTGAGAGGGGCAGCTTATGCAGGAGTGAGAGGGGCAGCTTATGCAGGAGTGAGAGGGGCAGCGTAAGCAGGAGTGAGAGGGGCTGCATGAGTATGAGCAAGATGGGCAGCGTAAGCAGGAGCGAGAAGGGCAGCGTAAGCAGGAGTGAGAGGGGCAGCGTAAGCAGGCTTGTGAGGGGCAGAGCAAGCAGGAGTGAGAGGGGCAGCTTATGCAGGAGTGAGAGGGGCAGCGTAAGCAGGAGTGAGAGGGGCAACTTATGCAGGAGTGAGACGGGCAGCTGATGCAGGAGTGAGAGGGGCAGCTTATGCAGGAGTGAGAGGGGCAGCGTCAGCAGGTGTGAGAGGGGCAGCGTAAGCAGGAGTGAGAGGGGTAGCGTCAGCAGGAGTGAAAGGGGCAGCGTAAGCAGGAGTGAGAGAGGCAGCGTAAGCAGGAGTGAGAGGAGCAGCGTAAGCAGGAGTGAGAGGGGCAACTTATGCAGGAGTGAGACGGGCACCTTATGCAGGAGTGAGAGGGGCAGCTTTTGCAGGAGTGAGAGGGGCAGCTTATGCAGGAGTGAGAGTGGCAGCTTATGCAGGAGTGAGAGGGGCAGCTTATGCAGGAGTGAGAGGGGCAGCTTATGCAGGAGTGAGAGGGGCAGCTTATGCAGGAGTGAGAGGGGCAGCTTATGCAGGAGTGAGAGGGGCAGCTTATGCAGGAGTGAGAGGGGCAGCTTATGCAGGAGTGAGAGGGGCAGCTTATGCAGGAGTGAGAGGGGCAGCTTATGCAGGAGTGAGAGGGGCAGCTTATGCACGAGTGAGAGGGGCAGCTTATGCAGGAGTGAGAGGGGCAGCTTATGCAGGAGTGAGAGGGGCAGCTTATGCAGGAGTGAGAGGGGCAGCTTATGCAGGAGTGAGAGGGGCAGCTTATGCAGGAGTGAGAGGGGCAGCTTATGCAGGAGTGAGAGGGGCAGCGTAAGCAGGAGCGAGAGGGGCAGCGTAAGCAGGTGCAAGCTGGGCAGCGTTAGCAGGAGCGAGAAGGGCAGCGTAAGCAGGAGTGAGAGGTGCAGCGTAAGCAGGAGTGAGAGGGGCAGCGTAAGCAGGCTTGTGAGGGGCAGAGCAAGCAGGAGTGAGAGGGGCAGCTTATGCGGGAGTGAGAGGGGCAGCTTATGCGGGAGTAAGAGGGGCAGCGTATGCAGGAGTGAAAGGGGCAGCGTAAGCAGGAGTGAGAGGGGCAGCGTAAGCAGGAGTGAGAGGGGCAGCGTAAGCAGGCTTGTGAGGGGCAGAGCAAGCAGGAGTGAGAGGGGCAGCTTATGCGGGAGTGAGAGGGGCAGCTTATGCGGGAGTAAGAGGGGCAGCGTATGCAGGAGTGAGAGGGGCAGCGTAAGCAGGAGTGAGAGGGGCAGCGTAAGCAGGAGTGAGAGGGGCCGCGTAAGCAGGAGTGAGAGGGGCAGCGTAAGCAGGAGTGAGAGGGGCAGCGTAAGCAGGAGTGAGAGGGGCAGCGTAAGCAGGTGTGAGAGGGGCAGCGTAAGCAGGAGTGAGAGGGGCAGCGTAAGCAGGAGTGAGAGGGGCAGCGTAAGCAGGAGTGAGAGGGGCAGCGGTAGCAGGAGTGAGAGTGGCAGCGTAGGCAGGAGTGAGAGGGTCAGCGTAAGCAGGAGTGAGAGGGGCAGCTTATGCAGGAGTGAGAGGGGTAGCCTAAGCAGGAGTGAGAGGGGCAGCTTATGCAGGAGTGAGAGGGACAGCGTAAGCAGGAGTGAGAGGGGCAGCGTAAGCAGGAATGAGAGGGGCAGCGTAAGTTGGAGTGAGAAGGGCAGCTTACGCAGGAGTGAGAGGGTCAGCGTAAGCAGGAGTGAGAGGGGCAGCGTAAGCAGGAGTGAGAGGGTCAGCGGAATCAGGAGTGAGCCGTGCAGCATAAGCAGGAGTGGGAGGGGCAGCTCATGCTGCAGAGTGGCAGCTTATGCAGGAGTGAGAGGGGCAGCGTAAGTCGGTGTGAGAGCGGCAGCATAGGCAGGAGTTGGGGGGGTAGTGTAAGCAGGAGTGAGAGGGGCGGCGTAAGCAGGCGTGAGGGGGGCAGGGCAAGCAGGAGTGAGAGGGGCAGCGTCAGCAGGAGTGATAGGGGCAGGTCATGCTGCAGAGTGGCAGTTTATGCAGGAGTGAGAGGGGCAGCGTAAGCAGGAGTGAGAGGGGCAGCGGAAGCAGGAGCAAGATGGGCAGTGTCAGCAGCAGTGATAAGGGCAGCTTATGCAGGAGTGAGAGGGACAGCGTAAGCAGGAGTGCGAGGGGCAGCGTAAGTTGGAGCAAGATGAGCAGCGCAAGCAGGAGCAAGATGGGCAGCGTAAGCAGGAGCGAGAAGGCCAGCTTATGGAGGAGTGAGCAGCTTGCGCAGTAGTGAGAGCGGCAGCTTGCGCAGGAGTGAGAGGGGCCGCGTAAGCAGGAGTGAGAAGGGCCGCGTAAGCAGGAGTGAGTGGGGCCGCGTAAGCAGGAGTGAGTGGGGCCGCGTAAGCAGGAGTGAGAAGGGCCGCGTAAGCAGGAGTGAGTGGGGCCGCGTAAGCAGGAGTGAGTGGGGCCGCGTAAGCAGGAGTGAGAGGGGCCGCGTAAGCAGGAGTGAGAGGGTCAGCGGAATCAGGAGTGAGAGGGGCAGCTTATGCAGGAGGGAGAGGGGCAGCTTATGCAGGAGTGAGAGGGGCAGCGTAAGCAGGAGTGCGATGGGCTGCGTAAACATGAGCAAGATGGGCAGCGTGAGCAGGAGTGAGAAGGGCAGCTTATGCAGGAGTGAGAGGGGCAGCAAATGCAGGAGTGAGATGGGCAGCTTATGCGGGAGTGAGAATGGCAGCGTAAGCAGCAGTGAGAATGGCAGCGTAAGCAGGTGTGAGAGGGGCAGCTTATGCGGGAGTGAGAGGGGCAGCTGATGCGGGAGTGAGAGGGGCAGCGTTAGCAGGAGTGAGAGGGGCAGCGTTAGCAGGAGTGAGAGGGGCAGCGTTAGCAGGAGTGAGAGGGGCAGCGTTAGCAGGAGTGAGAGGGGCAGCGTTAGCAGGAGTGAGAGGGGCAGCGTTAGCAGGAGTGAGAGGGGCAGCGTTAGCAGGAGTGAGAGGGGCAGCGTTCGCAGGAGTGAGAGGGGCAGTGTTAGCAGGAGTGAGAGGGGCAGCGTTAGCAGGAGTGAGACGGGCAGCTTATGCAGGAGTGAGAGGGGCAGCGTAAGCAGGAGTGAGAGGGGCAGCGTATGCAGGAGTGAGCGGAGCAGTGTAAGCATGAGTGAGAGGGGCAGCGTAAGCAGGAGTGAGATGGGCAGCGGAAGCAGGAGTGAGAGGGGCAGCGTAAGATTGAGTGAGCGGGGCAACGTAAGCAGGAGTGAGTGGAGCAGCGCAAGCAGGACTGCGAGGTGCAGCGTAAGCAGGAGTGAGAGGGGCAGCGTCAGCAGGAGTGAGAGGGGCAGCGTAAGCAGGAGCCAGATGGGCAGCGTGAGCAGGAGTGAGAGGGGCAGCATAGGCAGGAGTGCGAGGGGTAGCGTAAGCAGGAGTGAGAGGGGCGGCGTAAGCAGGCGTGAGAGGGGCAGGGCAAGCAGGAGTGAGAGGGGCAGCGTCAGCAGGAGTGATCGGGGCAGCTCATGCTGCAGAGTGGCTGCTGGTGCAGGAGTGAGAGGGGCAGCGGAAGCAGGAGCATGATGGGCAGCGTAAGCAGCAGTGATAAGGGCAGCTTATGCAGGAGTGAGAGGGACAGCGTAAGCAGGAGTGAGAGGGGCAGCGTAAGGAGGAGTGAGCAGAGCAGCGGAAGCAGGAGTGAGAGGGCAGCTTATGCAGGAATGAGAGGGACAGCGTAAGCAGGAGTGAGAGGGACAGCGTAAGCAGGAGTGAGAGGGGCAGCGGTAGCAGGAGTGAGAGTGGCAGCGTAGGCAGGAGTGAGAGGGGCAGCGTAAGCAGGAGTGAGAGGGGCAGCTTATGCAGGAGTGAGAGGGGTAGCCTAAGCAGGAGTGAGAGGGGCAGCCTAAGCAGGAGTGAGAGGGGCAGCTTATGCAGGAGTGAGAGGGGCAGCGTGAGCAGGAATGAGAGGGGCAGCGTAAGTTGGAGTGAGAAGGGCAGCTTACGCAGGAGTGAGGGGGCAGCGTAAGCAGGAGTGAGAGGGGCAGCGGAAGCAGGAGCAAGATGGGCAGTGTCAGCAGCAGTGATAAGGGCAGCTTATGCAGGAGTGAGAGGGACAGCGTAAGCAGGAGTGCGAGGGGCAGCGTAAGTTGGAGCAAGATGGGCAGCGCAAGCAGGAGCAAGATGGGCAGCGTAAGCAGGAGCGAGAAGGCCAGCTTATGGAGGAGTGAGCAGCTTGCGCAGTAGTGAGAGCGGCAGCTTGCGCAGGAGTGAGAGGGGCCGCGTAAGCAGGAGTGAGAAGGGCCGCGTAAGCAGGAGTGAGTGGGGCCGCGTAAGCAGGAGTGAGTGGGGCCGCGTAAGCAGGAGTGAGAGGGGCCGCGTAAGCAGGAGTGAGAGGGTCAGCGGAATCAGGAGTGAGAGGGGCAGCTTATGCAGGAGGGAGAGGGGCAGCTTATGCAGGAGTGAGAGGGGCAGCGTAAGCAGGAGTGCGATGGGCTGCGTAAACATGAGCAAGATGGGCAGCGTGAGCAGGAGTGAGAAGGGCAGCTTATGCAGGAGTGAGAGGGGCAGCAAATGCAGGAGTGAGATGGGCAGCTTATGCGGGAGTGAGAATGGCAGCGTAAGCAGCAGTGAGAATGGCAGCGTAAGCAGGTGTGAGAGGGGCAGCTTATGCGGGAGTGAGAGGGGCAGCTGATGCGGGAGTGAGAGGGGCAGCGTTAGCAGGAGTGAGAGGGGCAGCGTTAGCAGGAGTGAGAGGGGCAGCGTTAGCAGGAGTGAGAGGGGCAGCGTTAGCAGGAGTGAGAGGGGCAGCGTTAGCAGGAGTGAGAGGGGCAGCGTTAGCAGGAGTGAGAGGGGCAGCGTTAGCAGGAGTGAGAGGGGCAGCGTTAGCAGGAGTGAGAGGGGCAGCGTTCGCAGGAGTGAGAGGGGCAGCGTTAGCAGGAGTGAGAGGGGCAGCGTTAGCAGGAGTGAGACGGGCAGCTTATGCAGGAGTGAGAGGGGCAGCGTAAGCAGGAGTGAGAGGGGCAGCGTATGCAGGAGTGAGCGGAGCAGTGTAAGCATGAGTGAGAGGGGCAGCGTAAGCAGGAGTGAGATGGGCAGCGGAAGCAGGAGTGAGAGGGGCAGCGTAAGATTGAGTGAGCGGGGCAACGTAAGCAGGAGTGAGTGGAGCAGCGCAAGCAGGACTGCGAGGTGCAGCGTAAGCAGGAGTGAGAGGGGCAGCGTCAGCAGGAGTGAGAGGGGCAGCGTAAGCAGGAGCCAGATGGGCAGCGTGAGCAGGAGTGAGAGGGGCAGCATAGGCAGGAGTGCGAGGGGTAGCGTAAGCAGGAGTGAGAGGGGCGGCGTAAGCAGGCGTGAGAGGGGCAGGGCAAGCAGGAGTGAGAGGGGCAGCGTCAGCAGGAGTGATCGGGGCAGCTCATGCTGCAGAGTGGCTGCTGGTGCAGGAGTGAGAGGGGCAGCGGAAGCAGGAGCATGATGGGCAGCGTAAGCAGCAGTGATAAGGGCAGCTTATGCAGGAGTGAGAGGGACAGCGTAAGCAGGAGTGAGAGGGGCAGCGTAAGGAGGAGTGAGCAGAGCAGCGGAAGCAGGAGTGAGAGGGCAGCTTATGCAGGAATGAGAGGGACAGCGTAAGCAGGAGTGAGAGGGACAGCGTAAGCAGGAGTGAGAGGGGCAGCGGTAGCAGGAGTGAGAGTGGCAGCGTAGGCAGGAGTGAGAGGGGCAGCGTAAGCAGGAGTGAGAGGGGCAGCTTATGCAGGAGTGAGAGGGGTAGCCTAAGCAGGAGTGAGAGGGGCAGCCTAAGCAGGAGTGAGAGGGGCAGCTTATGCAGGAGTGAGAGGGGCAGCGTGAGCAGGAATGAGAGGGGCAGCGTAAGTTGGAGTGAGAAGGGCAGCTTACGCAGGAGTGAGGGGGCAGCGTAAGCAGGAGTGAGAGGGGCAGCCTAAGCAGGAGTGAGAGGGGCAGCTTATGCAGGAGTGAGAGGGACAGCGTAAGCAGGAGTGAGAGGGGCAGCGTAAGCAGGAATGAGAGGGGCAGCGTAAGTTGGAGTGAGAAGGGCAGCTTACGCAGGAGTGAGGGGGCAGCGTAAGCAGGAGTGAGAGGGGCAGCGTAAGCAGGAGTGAGTGAGGCAGCGCAAGCAGGAGTGAGAGGGGCAGCGTAAGCAGGAGTGTGAGGGGCAGCTTATGCAGGAGTGAGAGGGGCAGCTTATGCAGGAGAGAGAGGGGCAGCTTATGCAGGAGTGAGAGGGGCAGCTTATGCAGGAGTGACAGGGACAGCGTAAGCAGGAGTGAGAGGGACAGCCTAAGCAGGAGTGAGAGGGGCAGCGTAAGCAGGAATGAGAGGGGCAGCGTAAGTTGGAGTGAGAAGGGCAGCTTACGCAGGAGTGAGGGGGCAGCGTAAGCAGGAGTGAGTGGGGCAGCGTAAGCAGGAGTGAGTGGGGCAGCGCACGCAGGAGTGAGAGGGGCAGCGTAAGCAGGAGTGTGAGGGGCAGCTTATGCAGGAGTGTGAGGGGCAGCTTATGCAGGAGAGAGAGGGGCAGCTTATGTAGGAGTGAGAGGGGCAGCTTATGCAGGAGTGAGAGGGGCAGCGTAAGCAGGAGTGAGAGGGGCTGCATGAGTATGAGCAAGATGGGCAGCTTAAGCAGGAGCGAGAAGGGCAGCGTAAGCAGGAGTGAAAGGGGCAGCGTAAGCCGTCTTGTGAGGGGCAGAGCAAGCAGGAGTGAGAGGGGCAGCTTATGCAGGAGTGAGAGGGGCAGCTTATGCAGGAGTGAGAGTGGCAGCTTATGCAGGAGTGAGAGGAGCAGCTTATGCAGGAGTGAGAGGGGCAGCGGAAGCAGGAGCATGATGGGCAGCGTAAGCAGCAGTGATAAGGGCAGCTTATGCAGGAGTGAGAGGGACAGCGTAAGCAGGAGTGAGAGGGGCAGCGTAAGGAGGAGTGAGCAGAGCAGCGGAAGCAGGAGTGAGAGGGCAGCTTATGCAGGAATGAGAGGGACAGCGTAAGCAGGAGTGAGAGGGACAGCGTAAGCAGGAGTGAGAGGGGCAGCGGTAGCAGGAGTGAGAGTGGCAGCGTAGGCAGGAGTGAGAGGGGCAGCGTAAGCAGGAGTGAGAGGGGCAGCTTATGCAGGAGTGAGAGGGGTAGCCTAAGCAGGAGTGAGAGGGGCAGCCTAAGCAGGAGTGAGAGGGGCAGCTTATGCAGGAGTGAGAGGGGCAGCGTGAGCAGGAATGAGAGGGGCAGCGTAAGTTGGAGTGAGAAGGGCAGCTTACGCAGGAGTGAGGGGGCAGCGTAAGCAGGAGTGAGAGGGGCAGCCTAAGCAGGAGTGAGAGGGGCAGCTTATGCAGGAGTGAGAGGGACAGCGTAAGCAGGAGTGAGAGGGGCAGCGTAAGCAGGAATGAGAGGGGCAGCGTAAGTTGGAGTGAGAAGGGCAGCTTACGCAGGAGTGAGGGGGCAGCGTAAGCAGGAGTGAGAGGGGCAGCGTAAGCAGGAGTGAGTGAGGCAGCGCAAGCAGGAGTGAGAGGGGCAGCGTAAGCAGGAGTGTGAGGGGCAGCTTATGCAGGAGTGAGAGGGGCAGCTTATGCAGGAGAGAGAGGGGCAGCTTATGCAGGAGTGAGAGGGGCAGCTTATGCAGGAGTGACAGGGACAGCGTAAGCAGGAGTGAGAGGGACAGCCTAAGCAGGAGTGAGAGGGGCAGCGTAAGCAGGAATGAGAGGGGCAGCGTAAGTTGGAGTGAGAAGGGCAGCTTACGCAGGAGTGAGGGGGCAGCGTAAGCAGGAGTGAGTGGGGCAGCGTAAGCAGGAGTGAGTGGGGCAGCGCAAGCAGGAGTGAGAGGGGCAGCGTAAGCAGGAGTGTGAGGGGCAGCTTATGCAGGAGTGTGAGGGGCAGCTTATGCAGGAGAGAGAGGGGCAGCTTATGTAGGAGTGAGAGGGGCAGCTTATGCAGGAGTGAGAGGGGCAGCGTAAGCAGGAGTGAGAGGGGCTGCATGAGTATGAGCAAGATGGGCAGCTTAAGCAGGAGCGAGAAGGGCAGCGTAAGCAGGAGTGAAAGGGGCAGCGTAAGCCGTCTTGTGAGGGGCAGAGCAAGCAGGAGTGAGAGGGGCAGCTTATGCAGGAGTGAGAGGGGCAGCTTATGCAGGAGTGAGAGGGGCAGCTTATGCAGGAGTGAGAGGAGCAGCTTATGCAGGAGTGAGAGGGGCAGCTTATGCAGGAGTGAGAGGGGCAGCTTATGCAGGAGTGAGAGGGGCAGCTTATGCAGGAGTGAGAGGGGCAGCTTATGCAGGAGTGAGAGGGGCAGCGTAAGCAGGAGTGAGAGGGGCAGCGTAAGCAGGAGTGAGAGGGGCAGCGGTAGCAGGAGTGAGAGTGGCAGCGTAGGCAGGAGTGAGAGGGGCAGCGTAAGCAGGAGTGAGAGGGGCAGCTTATGCAGGAGTGAGAGGGGTAGCCTAAGCAGGAGTGAGAGGGGCAGCTTATGCAGGAGTGAGAGGGACAGCGTAAGCAGGAGTGAGAGGGGCAGCGTAAGCAGGAATGAGAGGGGCAGCGTAAGTTGGAGTGAGAAGGGCAGCTTACGCAGGAGTGAGAGGGGCAGCGTAAGCAGGAGTGAGAGGTGCAGCGTAAGCAGGAGTGAGAGGGTCAGCGGAATCAGGAGTGAGCCGTGCAGCATAAGCAGGAGTGAGAGGGGCAGCTCATGCTGCAGAGTGGCAGCTTATGCAGGAGTGAGAGGGGCAGCGTAAGTAGGTGTAAGAGCGGCAGCATAGGCAGGAGTTGGGGGGGTAGTGTAAGCAGGAGTGAGAGGGGCGGCGTAAGCAGGCGTGAGAGGGGCAGGGCAAGCAGGAGTGAGAGGGGCAGCGTCAGCAGGAGTGATAGGGGCAGCTCATGCTGCAGAGTGGCAGTTTATGCAGGAGTGAGAGGGGCAGCGTAAGCAGGAGTGAGAGGGGCAGCGGAAGCAGGAGCAAGATGGGCAGTGTAAGCAGCAGTGATAAGGGCAGCTTATGCAGGAGTGAGAGGGACAGCGTTAGCAGGAGTGCGAGGGGCAGCGTAAGTTGGAGCAAGATGGGCAGCGCAATCAGGAGCAAGATGGGCAGCGTAAGCAGGAGCGAGAAGGCCAGCTTATGGAGGAGTGAGCAGCTTGCGCAGTAGTGAGAGCGGCAGCTTGCGCAGGAGTGAGAGGGGCCGCGTAAGCAGGAGTGAGAGGGGCCGCGTAAGCAGGAGTGAGTGGGGCCGCGTAAGCAGGAGTGAGTGGGGCCGTGTAAGCAGGAGTGAGAGGGGCCGCGTAAGCAGGAGTGAGAGGGGCCGCGTAAGCAGGAGTGAGAGGGGCCGCGTAAGCAGGAGTGAGAGGGTCAGCGGAATCAGGAGTGAGAGGGGCAGCTTATGCAGGAGTGAGAGGGGCAGCGTAAGCAGGAGTGCGATGGGCTGCGTAAACATGAGCAAGATGGGCAGCGTAAGCAGGAGTGAGAAGGGCAGCTTATGCAGGAGTGAGAGGGGCAGCAAATGCAGGAGTGAGAGGTGCAGCATAAGCAGGAGTGAGATGGGTAGCTTATGCGGGAGTGAGAATGGCAGCGTAAGCAGCAGTGAGAATGGCAGCGTAAGCAGGTGTGAGAGGGGCAGCTTATGCGGGAGTGAGAGGGGCAGCTGATGCGGGAGTGAGAGGGGCAGCGTTAGCAGGAGTGAGAGGGGCAGCGTTAGCAGGAGTGAGAGGGGCAGCGTTAGCAGGAGTGAGAGGGGCAGCGTTAGCAGGAGTGAGAGGGTCAGCGTTAGCAGGAGTGAGAAGGGCCGCGTAAGCAGGAGTGAGAGGGGCCGCGTAAGCAGGAGTGAGAAGGGCCGCGTAAGCAGGAGTGAGTGGGGCCGCGTAAGCAGGAGTGAGTGGGGCCGCGTAAGCAGGAGTGAGAGGGGCCGCGTAAGCAGGAGTGAGAGGGTCAGCGGAATCAGGAGTGAGAGGGGCAGCTTATGCAGGAGGGAGAGGGGCAGCTTATGCAGGAGTGAGAGGGGCAGCGTAAGCAGGAGTGCGATGGGCTGCGTAAACATGAGCAAGATGGGCAGCGTGAGCAGGAGTGAGAAGGGCAGCTTATGCAGGAGTGAGAGGGGCAGCAAATGCAGGAGTGAGATGGGCAGCTTATGCGGGAGTGAGAATGGCAGCGTAAGCAGCAGTGAGAATGGCAGCGTAAGCAGGTGTGAGAGGGGCAGCTTATGCGGGAGTGAGAGGGGCAGCTGATGCGGGAGTGAGAGGGGCAGCGTTAGCAGGAGTGAGAGGGGCAGCGTTAGCAGGAGTGAGAGGGGCAGCGTTAGCAGGAGTGAGAGGGGCAGCGTTAGCAGGAGTGAGAGGGGCAGCGTTAGCAGGAGTGAGAGGGGCAGCGTTAGCAGGAGTGAGAGGGGCAGCGTTAGCAGGAGTGAGAGGGGCAGCGTTAGCAGGAGTGAGAGGGGCAGCGTTCGCAGGAGTGAGAGGGGCAGTGTTAGCAGGAGTGAGAGGGGCAGCGTTAGCAGGAGTGAGACGGGCAGCTTATGCAGGAGTGAGAGGGGCAGCGTAAGCAGGAGTGAGAGGGGCAGCGTATGCAGGAGTGAGCGGAGCAGTGTAAGCATGAGTGAGAGGGGCAGCGTAAGCAGGAGTGAGATGGGCAGCGGAAGCAGGAGTGAGAGGGGCAGCGTAAGATTGAGTGAGCGGGGCAACGTAAGCAGGAGTGAGTGGAGCAGCGCAAGCAGGACTGCGAGGTGCAGCGTAAGCAGGAGTGAGAGGGGCAGCGTCAGCAGGAGTGAGAGGGGCAGCGTAAGCAGGAGCCAGATGGGCAGCGTGAGCAGGAGTGAGAGGGGCAGCATAGGCAGGAGTGCGAGGGGTAGCGTAAGCAGGAGTGAGAGGGGCGGCGTAAGCAGGCGTGAGAGGGGCAGGGCAAGCAGGAGTGAGAGGGGCAGCGTCAGCAGGAGTGATCGGGGCAGCTCATGCTGCAGAGTGGCTGCTGGTGCAGGAGTGAGAGGGGCAGCGGAAGCAGGAGCATGATGGGCAGCGTAAGCAGCAGTGATAAGGGCAGCTTATGCAGGAGTGAGAGGGACAGCGTAAGCAGGAGTGAGAGGGGCAGCGTAAGGAGGAGTGAGCAGAGCAGCGGAAGCAGGAGTGAGAGGGCAGCTTATGCAGGAATGAGAGGGACAGCGTAAGCAGGAGTGAGAGGGACAGCGTAAGCAGGAGTGAGAGGGGCAGCGGTAGCAGGAGTGAGAGTGGCAGCGTAGGCAGGAGTGAGAGGGGCAGCGTAAGCAGGAGTGAGAGGGGCAGCTTATGCAGGAGTGAGAGGGGTAGCCTAAGCAGGAGTGAGAGGGGCAGCCTAAGCAGGAGTGAGAGGGGCAGCTTATGCAGGAGTGAGAGGGGCAGCGTGAGCAGGAATGAGAGGGGCAGCGTAAGTTGGAGTGAGAAGGGCAGCTTACGCAGGAGTGAGGGGGCAGCGTAAGCAGGAGTGAGAGGGGCAGCCTAAGCAGGAGTGAGAGGGGCAGCTTATGCAGGAGTGAGAGGGACAGCGTAAGCAGGAGTGAGAGGGGCAGCGTAAGCAGGAATGAGAGGGGCAGCGTAAGTTGGAGTGAGAAGGGCAGCTTACGCAGGAGTGAGGGGGCAGCGTAAGCAGGAGTGAGAGGGGCAGCGTAAGCAGGAGTGAGTGAGGCAGCGCAAGCAGGAGTGAGAGGGGCAGCGTAAGCAGGAGTGTGAGGGGCAGCTTATGCAGGAGTGAGAGGGGCAGCTTATGCAGGAGAGAGAGGGGCAGCTTATGCAGGAGTGAGAGGGGCAGCTTATGCAGGAGTGACAGGGACAGCGTAAGCAGGAGTGAGAGGGACAGCCTAAGCAGGAGTGAGAGGGGCAGCGTAAGCAGGAATGAGAGGGGCAGCGTAAGTTGGAGTGAGAAGGGCAGCTTACGCAGGAGTGAGGGGGCAGCGTAAGCAGGAGTGAGTGGGGCAGCGTAAGCAGGAGTGAGTGGGGCAGCGCAAGCAGGAGTGAGAGGGGCAGCGTAAGCAGGAGTGTGAGGGGCAGCTTATGCAGGAGTGTGAGGGGCAGCTTATGCAGGAGAGAGAGGGGCAGCTTATGTAGGAGTGAGAGGGGCAGCTTATGCAGGAGTGAGAGGGGCAGCGTAAGCAGGAGTGAGAGGGGCTGCATGAGTATGAGCAAGATGGGCAGCTTAAGCAGGAGCGAGAAGGGCAGCGTAAGCAGGAGTGAAAGGGGCAGCGTAAGCCGTCTTGTGAGGGGCAGAGCAAGCAGGAGTGAGAGGGGCAGCTTATGCAGGAGTGAGAGGGGCAGCTTATGCAGGAGTGAGAGTGGCAGCTTATGCAGGAGTGAGAGGAGCAGCTTATGCAGGAGTGAGAGGGGCAGCTTATGCAGGAGTGAGAGGGGCAGCTTATGCAGGAGTGAGAGGGGCAGCTTATGCAGGAGTGAGAGGGGCAGCTTATGCAGGAGTGAGAGGGGCAGCGTAAGCAGGAGTGAGAGGGGCAGCGTAAGCAGGAGTGAGAGGGGCAGCGGTAGCAGGAGTGAGAGTGGCAGCGTAGGCAGGAGTGAGAGGGGCAGCGTAAGCAGGAGTGAGAGGGGCAGCTTATGCAGGAGTGAGAGGGGTAGCCTAAGCAGGAGTGAGAGGGGCAGCTTATGCAGGAGTGAGAGGGACAGCGTAAGCAGGAGTGAGAGGGGCAGCGTAAGCAGGAATGAGAGGGGCAGCGTAAGTTGGAGTGAGAAGGGCAGCTTACGCAGGAGTGAGAGGGGCAGCGTAAGCAGGAGTGAGAGGTGCAGCGTAAGCAGGAGTGAGAGGGTCAGCGGAATCAGGAGTGAGCCGTGCAGCATAAGCAGGAGTGAGAGGGGCAGCTCATGCTGCAGAGTGGCAGCTTATGCAGGAGTGAGAGGGGCAGCGTAAGTAGGTGTGAGAGCGGCAGCATAGGCAGGAGTTGGGGGGGTAGTGTAAGCAGGAGTGAGAGGGGCGGCGTAAGCAGGCGTGAGAGGGGCAGGGCAAGCAGGAGTGAGAGGGGCAGCGTCAGCAGGAGTGATAGGGGCAGCTCATGCTGCAGAGTGGCAGTTTATGCAGGAGTGAGAGGGGCAGCGTAAGCAGGAGTGAGAGGGGCAGCGGAAGCAGGAGCAAGATGGGCAGTGTAAGCAGCAGTGATAAGGGCAGCTTATGCAGGAGTGAGAGGGACAGCGTTAGCAGGAGTGCGAGGGGCAGCGTAAGTTGGAGCAAGATGGGCAGCGCAATCAGGAGCAAGATGGGCAGCGTAAGCAGGAGCGAGAAGGCCAGCTTATGGAGGAGTGAGCAGCTTGCGCAGTAGTGAGAGCGGCAGCTTGCGCAGGAGTGAGAGGGGCCGCGTAAGCAGGAGTGAGAGGGGCCGCGTAAGCAGGAGTGAGTGGGGCCGCGTAAGCAGGAGTGAGTGGGGCCGTGTAAGCAGGAGTGAGAGGGGCCGCGTAAGCAGGAGTGAGAGGGGCCGCGTAAGCAGGAGTGAGAGGGGCCGCGTAAGCAGGAGTGAGAGGGTCAGCGGAATCAGGAGTGAGAGGGGCAGCTTATGCAGGAGTGAGAGGGGCAGCGTAAGCAGGAGTGCGATGGGCTGCGTAAACATGAGCAAGATGGGCAGCGTAAGCAGGAGTGAGAAGGGCAGCTTCTGCAGGAGTGAGAGGGGCAGCAAATGCAGGAGTGAGAGGTGCAGCATAAGCAGGAGTGAGATGGGTAGCTTATGCGGGAGTGAGAATGGCAGCGTAAGCAGCAGTGAGAATGGCAGCGTAAGCAGGTGTGAGAGGGGCAGCTTATGCGGGAGTGAGAGGGGCAGCTGATGCGGGAGTGAGAGGGGCAGCGTTAGCAGGAGTGAGAGGGGCAGCGTTAGCAGGAGTGAGAGGGGCAGCGTTAGCAGGAGTGAGAGGGGCAGCGTTAGCAGGAGTGAGAGGGTCAGCGTTAGCAGGAGTGAGAGGGGCAGCGTTAGCAGGAGTGAGAGGGGCAGCGTTAGCAGGAGTGAGAGGGGCAGCGTTAGCAGGAGTGAGAGGGGCAGCGTTCGCAGGAGTGAGAGGGGCAGTGTTAGCAGGAGTGAGAGGGGCAGCGTTAGCAGGAGTGAGACGGGCAGCTTATGCAGGAGTGAGAGGGGCAGCGTAAGCAGGAGTGAGGGGGCAGCGTATGCAGGAGTGAGCGGAGCAGTGTAAGCATGAGTGAGAGGGGCAGCGTAAGCAGGAGTGAGATGGGCAGCGGAAGCAGGAGTGAGAGGGGCAGCGTAAGATTGAGTGCGAGGTGCAGCGTAAGCAGGAGTGAGAGGGGCAGCGTCAGCAGGAGTGAGAGGGGCAGCGTAAGCAGGAGCCAGATGGGCAGCGTGAGCAGGAGTGAGAGGGGCAGCATAGGCAGGAGTGCGAGGGGTAGCGTAAGCAGGAGTGAGAGGGGCGGCGTAAGCAGGCGTGAGAGGGGCAGGGCAAGCAGGAGTGAGAGGGGCAGCGTCAGCAGGAGTGATCGGGGCAGCTCATGCTGCAGAGTGGCAGCTGATGCAGGAGTGAGAGGGGCAGCGGAAGCAGGAGCAAGATGGGCAGCTTAAGCAGGAGCGAGAAGGGCAGCGTAAGCAGGAGTGAAAGGGGCAGCGTAAGCCGTCTTGTGAGGGGCAGAGCAAGCAGGAGTGAGAGGGGCAGCTTATGCAGGAGTGAGAGGGGCAGCTTATGCAGGAGTGAGAGGGGCAGCTTATGCAGGAGTGAGAGGAGCAGCTTATGCAGGAGTGAGAGGGGCAGCTTATGCAGGAGTGAGAGGGGCAGCTTATGCAGGAGTGAGAGGGGCAGCGTAAGCAGGAGTGAGAGGGGCAGCTTATGCAGGAGTGAGAGGGGCAGCGTAAGCAGGAGTGAGAGGGGCAGCGTAAGCAGGAGTGAGAGGGGCAGCGTAAGCAGGAGTGAGAGGGGCAGCGTAAGCAGGAGTGAGAGGGGCAGCGGTAGCAGGAGTGAGAGTGGCAGCGTAGGCAGGAGTGAGAGGGGCAGCGTAAGCAGGAGTGAGAGGGGCAGCTTATGCAGGAGTGAGAGGGGTAGCCTAAGCAGGAGTGAGAGGGGCAGCTTATGCAGGAGTGAGAGGGACAGCGTAAGCAGGAGTGAGAGGGGCAGCGTAAGCAGGAATGAGAGGGGCAGCGTAAGTTGGAGTGAGAAGGGCAGCTTACGCAGGAGTGAGAGGGGCAGCGTTAGCAGGAGTGAGAGGTGCAGCGTAAGCAGGAGTGAGAGGGTCAGCGGAATCAGGAGTGAGCCGTGCAGCATAAGCAGGAGTGAGAGGGGCAGCTCATGCTGCAGAGTGGCAGCTTATGCAGGAGTGAGAGGGGCAGCGTAAGTAGGTGTGAGAGCGGCAGCATAGGCAGGAGTTGGGGGGGTAGTGTAAGCAGGAGTGAGAGGGGCGGCGTAAGCAGGCGTGAGAGGGGCAGGGCAAGCAGGAGTGAGAGGGGCAGCGTCAGCAGGAGTGATAGGGGCAGCTCATGCTGCAGAGTGGCAGTTTATGCAGGAGTGAGAGGGGCAGCGTAAGCAGGAGTGAGAGGGGCAGCGGAAGCAGGAGCAAGATGGGCAGTGTAAGCAGCAGTGATAAGGGCAGCTTATGCAGGAGTGAGAGGGACAGCGTTAGCAGGAGTGCGAGGGGCAGCGTAAGTTGGAGCAAGATGGGCAGCGCAATCAGGAGCAAGATGGGCAGCGTAAGCAGGAGCGAGAAGGCCAGCTTATGGAGGAGTGAGCAGCTTGCGCAGTAGTGAGAGCGGCAGCTTGCGCAGGAGTGAGAGGGGCCGCGTAAGCAGGAGTGAGAGGGGCCGCGTAAGCAGGAGTGAGTGGGGCCGCGTAAGCAGGAGTGAGTGGGGCCGTGTAAGCAGGAGTGAGAGGGGCCGCGTAAGCAGGAGTGAGAGGGGCCGCGTAAGCAGGAGTGAGAGGGGCCGCGTAAGCAGGAGTGAGAGGGTCAGCAGAATCAGGAGTGAGAGGGGCAGCTTATGCAGGAGTGAGAGGGGCAGCGTAAGCAGGAGTGCGATGGGCTGCGTAAACATGAGCAAGATGGGCAGCGTAAGCAGGAGTGAGAAGGGCAGCTTATGCAGGAGTGAGAGGGGCAGCAAATGCAGGAGTGAGAGGTGCAGCATAAGCAGGAGTGAGATGGGTAGCTTATGCGGGAGTGAGAATGGCAGCGTAAGCAGCAGTGAGAATGGCAGCGTAAGCAGGTGTGAGAGGGGCAGCTTATGCGGGAGTGAGAGGGGCAGCTGATGCGGGAGTGAGAGGGGCAGCGTTAGCAGGAGTGAGAGGGGCAGCGTTAGCAGGAGTGAGAGGGGCAGCGTTAGCAGGAGTGAGAGGGGCAGCGTTAGCAGGAGTGAGAGGGGCAGCGTTAGCAGGAGTGAGAGGGGCAGCGTTAGCAGGAGTGAGAGGGGCAGCGTTAGCAGGAGTGAGAGGGGCAGCGTTCGCAGGAGTGAGAGGGGCAGTGTTAGCAGGAGTGAGAGGGGCAGCGTTAGCAGGAGTGAGACGGGCAGCTTATGCAGGAGTGAGAGGGGCAGCGTAAGCAGGAGTGAGGGGGCAGCGTATGCAGGAGTGAGCGGAGCAGTGTAAGCATGAGTGAGAGGGGCAGCGTAAGCAGGAGTGAGATGGGCAGCGGAAGCAGGAGTGAGAGGGGCAGCGTAAGATTGAGTGCGAGGTGCAGCGTAAGCAGGAGTGAGAGGGGCAGCGTCAGCAGGAGTGAGAGGGGCAGCGTAAGCAGGAGCCAGATGGGCAGCGTGAGCAGGAGTGAGAGGGGCAGCATAGGCAGGAGTGCGAGGGGTAGCGTAAGCAGGAGTGAGAGGGGCGGCGTAAGCAGGCGTGAGAGGGGCAGGGCAAGCAGGAGTGAGAGGGGCAGCGTCAGCAGGAGTGATCGGGGCAGCTCATGCTGCAGAGTGGCAGCTGATGCAGGAGTGAGAGGGGCAGCGGAAGCAGGAGCAAGATGGGCAGCTTAAGCAGGAGCGAGAAGGGCAGCGTAAGCAGGAGTGAAAGGGGCAGCGTAAGCCATCTTGTGAGGGGCAGAGCAAGCAGGAGTGAGAGGGGCAGCTTATGCAGGAGTGAGAGGGGCAGCTTATGCAGGAGTGAGAGGGGCAGCTTATGCAGGAGTGAGAGGAGCAGCTTATGCAGGAGTGAGAGGGGCAGCTTATGCAGGAGTGAGAGGGGCAGCTTATGCAGGAGTGAGAGGGGCAGCGTAAGCAGGAGTGAGAGGGGCAGCGTAAGCAGGAGTGAGAGGGGCAGCGTAAGCAGGAGTGAGAGGGGCAGCGTAAGCAGGAGTGAGAGGGGCAGCGTAAGCAGGAGTGAGAGGGGCAGCGTAAGCAGGAGTGAGAGGGGCAGCGGTAGCAGGAGTGAGAGTGGCAGCGTAGGCAGGAGTGAGAGGGGCAGCGTAAGCAGGAGTGAGAGGGGCAGCTTATGCAGGAGTGAGAGGGGTAGCCTAAGCAGGAGTGAGAGGGGCAGCTTATGCAGGAGTGAGAGGGACAGCGTAAGCAGGAGTGAGAGGGGCAGCGTAAGCAGGAATGAGAGGGGCAGCGTAAGTTGGAGTGAGAAGGGCAGCTTACGCAGGAGTGAGAGGGGCAGCGTAAGCAGGAGTGAGAGGTGCAGCGTAAGCAGGAGTGAGAGGGTCAGCGGAATCAGGAGTGAGCCGTGCAGCATAAGCAGGAGTGAGAGGGGCAGCTCATGCTGCAGAGTGGCAGCTTATGCAGGAGTGAGAGGGGCAGCGTAAGTAGGTGTGAGAGCGGCAGCATAGGCAGGAGTTGGGGGGGTAGTGTAAGCAGGAGTGAGAGGGGCGGCGTAAGCAGGCGTGAGAGGGGCAGGGCAAGCAGGAGTGAGAGGGGCAGCGTCAGCAGGAGTGATAGGGGCAGCTCATGCTGCAGAGTGGCAGTTTATGCAGGAGTGAGAGGGGCAGCGTAAGCAGGAGTGAGAGGGGCAGCGGAAGCAGGAGCAAGATGGGCAGTGTAAGCAGCAGTGATAAGGGCAGCTTATGCAGGAGTGAGAGGGACAGCGTTAGCAGGAGTGCGAGGGGCAGCGTAAGTTGGAGCAAGATGGGCAGCGCAATCAGGAGCAAGATGGGCAGCGTAAGCAGGAGCGAGAAGGCCAGCTTATGGAGGAGTGAGCAGCTTGCGCAGTAGTGAGAGCGGCAGCTTGCGCAGGAGTGAGAGGGGCCGCGTAAGCAGGAGTGAGAGGGGCCGCGTAAGCAGGAGTGAGTGGGGCCGCGTAAGCAGGAGTGAGTGGGGCCGTGTAAGCAGGAGTGAGAGGGGCCGCGTAAGCAGGAGTGAGAGGGGCCGCGTAAGCAGGAGTGAGAGGGGCCGCGTAAGCAGGAGTGAGAGGGTCAGCGGAATCAGGAGTGAGAGGGGCAGCTTATGCAGGAGTGAGAGGGGCAGCGTAAGCAGGAGTGCGATGGGCTGCGTAAACATGAGCAAGATGGGCAGCGTAAGCAGGAGTGAGAAGGGCAGCTTCTGCAGGAGTGAGAGGGGCAGCAAATGCAGGAGTGAGAGGTGCAGCATAAGCAGGAGTGAGATGGGTAGCTTATGCGGGAGTGAGAATGGCAGCGTAAGCAGCAGTGAGAATGGCAGCGTAAGCAGGTGTGAGAGGGGCAGCTTATGCGGGAGTGAGAGGGGCAGCTGATGCGGGAGTGAGAGGGGCAGCGTTAGCAGGAGTGAGAGGGGCAGCGTTAGCAGGAGTGAGAGGGGCAGCGTTAGCAGGAGTGAGAGGGGCAGCGTTAGCAGGAGTGAGAGGGTCAGCGTTAGCAGGAGTGAGAGGGGCAGCGTTAGCAGGAGTGAGAGGGGCATCGTTAGCAGGAGTGAGAGGGGCAGCGTTAGCAGGAGTGAGAGGGGCAGCGTTCGCAGGAGTGAGAGGGGCAGTGTTAGCAGGAGTGAGAGGGGCAGCGTTAGCAGGAGTGAGACGGGCAGCTTATGCAGGAGTGAGAGGGGCAGCGTAAGCAGGAGTGAGGGGGCAGCGTATGCAGGAGTGAGCGGAGCAGTGTAAGCATGAGTGAGAGGGGCAGCGTAAGCAGGAGTGAGATGGGCAGCGGAAGCAGGAGTGAGAGGGGCAGCGTAAGATTGAGTGCGAGGTGCAGCGTAAGCAGGAGTGAGAGGGGCAGCGTCAGCAGGAGTGAGAGGGGCAGCGTAAGCAGGAGCCAGATGGGCAGCGTGAGCAGGAGTGAGAGGGGCAGCATAGGCAGGAGTGCGAGGGGTAGCGTAAGCAGGAGTGAGAGGGGCGGCGTAAGCAGGCGTGAGAGGGGCAGGGCAAGCAGGAGTGAGAGGGGCAGCGTCAGCAGGAGTGATCGGGGCAGCTCATGCTGCAGAGTGGCAGCTGATGCAGGAGTGAGAGGGGCAGCGGAAGCAGGAGCATGATGGGCAGCGTAAACAGCAGTGATAATGGCAGCTTATGCAGGAGTGAGAGGGACAGCGTAAGCAGGAGTGAGAGGGGCAGCGTAAGGAGGAGTGAGCAGAGCAGCGGAAGCAGGAGTGAGAGGGCAGCTTATGCAGGAGTGAGAGGGACAGCGTAAGCAGGAGTGAGAGGGACAGCGTAAGCAGGAGTGAGAGGGGCAGCGGTAGCAGGAGTGAGAGTGGCAGCGTAGGCAGGAGTGAGAGGGGCAGCGTAAGCAGGAGTGAGAGGGGCAGCTTATGCAGGAGTAAGAGGGGTAGCCTAAGCAGGAGTGAGAGGGGCAGCCTAAGCAGGAGTGAGAGGGGCAGCTTATGCAGGAGTGAGAGGGGCAGCGTGAGCTGGAATGAGAGGGGCAGCGTAAGTTGGAGTGAGAAGGGCAGCTTACGCAGGAGTGAGGGGGCAGCGTAAGCAGGAGTGAGAGGGGCAGCCTAAGCAGGAGTGAGAGGGGCAGCTTATGCAGGAGTGAGAGGGACAGCATAAGCAGGAGTGAGAGGGGCAGCGTAAGCAGGAATGAGAGGGGCAGCGTAAGTTGGAGTGAGAAGGGCAGCTTACGCAGGAGTGAGGGGGCAGCGTAAGCAGGAGTGAGAGGGGCAGCGTAAGCAGGAGTGAGTGGGGCAGCGCAAGCAGGAGTGAGAGGGGCAGCGTAAGCAGGAGTGTGAGGGGCAGCTTATGCAGGAGTGACAGGGGCAGCTTATGCAGGAGTGAGAGGGACAGCGTAAGCAGGAGTGAGAGGGACAGCGTAAGCAGGAGTGAGAGGGGCAGCGTAAGCAGGAATGAGAGGGGCAGCGTAAGTTGGAGTGAGAAGGGCAGCTTACGCAGGAGTGAGGGGGCAGCGTAAGCAGGAGTGAGTGGGGCAGCGTAAGCAGGAGTGAGTGGGGCAGCGCAAGCAGGAGTGAGAGGGGCAGCGTAAGCAGGAGTGTGAGGGGCAGCTTATGCAGGAGTGAGAGGGGCAGCTTATGCAGGAGAGAGAGGGGCAGCTTATGCAGGACTGAGAGGGGCAGCTTATGCAGGAGTGAGAGGGGCAGCGTAAGCAGGAGTGAGAGGGGCTGCATGAGTATGAGCAAGATGGGCAGCTTAAGCAGGAGCGAGAAGGGCAGCGTAAGCAGGAGTGAGAGGGGCAGCGTAAGCAGGCTTGTGAGGGGCAGAGCAAGCAGGAGTGAGAGGGGCAGCTTATGCAGGAGTGAGAGGGGCAGCTTATGCAGGAGTGAGAGGAGCAGCTTATGCAGGAGTGAGAGGAGCAGCTTATGCAGGAGTGAATGGGGCAGCTTATGCAGGAGTGAGAGGGGCAGCTTATGCAGGAGTGAGAGGGGCAGCTTATGCAGGAGTGAGAGGGGCAGCTTATGCAGGAGTGAGAGGGGCAGCTTATGCAGGAGTGAGAGGGGCAGCTTATGCAGGAGGGAGAGGGGCAGCTTATGCAGGAGTGAGAGGGGCAGCTTATGCAGGAGTGAGAGGGGCAGCGTATGCAGGAGCAAGATGGGCAGCGTAAGCAGGAGTGAGATGGACAGCTTATGCAGGCGTGAGAGGGGCAGCGTAAGCAGGAGTGAGAGGGGCAGCTTATGCAGGAGTGAGAGGGGCAGCTTCTACAGGAGTGAGAGGGGCAGCTTATGCAGGAGTGAGAGGGGCAGCTTATGCAGGAGTGAGAGGGGCAGCTTATGCAGGAGTGAGAGGGGCAGCTTATGCAGGAGTGAGAGGGGCAGCTTTTGCAGGAGTGAGAGGGGCAGCTTATGCAGGAGTGAGAGGGGCAGCGTAAGCAGGAGCGAGAAGGGCAGCGTAAGCAGGAGCGAGAGGTGCAGCGTAAGCAGGAGCGAGAGGGGCAGCGTAAGCAGGCTTGTGAGGGGCAGAGCAAGCAGGAGTGAGAGGGGCAGCTTATGCGGGAGTGAGAGGGGCAGCTTATGCGGGAGTAAGAGGGGCAGCGTATGCAGGAGTGAGAAGGGCAGCTTATGCAGGCGTGAGAGGGGCAGCGTAAGCAGGAGTGAGAGGGGCAGCGTATGAAGGACTGAGAGGCATTGTAAGAAGGACTGAGGGGCAGCGTAAGCAGGAGTGAGAGGGACAGCGTAAGCAGGAGTGAGAGGGGCAGCGGTAGCAGGAGTGAGAGTGGCAGCGTGAGCAGGAGTGCGAGGTGCAGCGTGAGCAGGAGTGCGAGGTGCAGCGTGAGCAGGAGTGCGAGGTGCAGCGTGAGCAGGAGTGCGAGGTGCAGCGTGAGCAGGAGTGCGAGGTGCAGCGTGAGCAGGAGTGCGAGGTGCAGCGTGAGCAGGAGTGCGAGGTGCAGCGTGAGCAGGAGTGCGAGGTGCAGCGTGAGCAGGAGTGCGAGTTGCAGCGTGAGCAGGGGTGCGAGGTGCAGCGTGAGCAGGGGTGCGAGGTGCAGCGTGAGCAGGGGTGCGAGGTGCAGCGTGAGCAGGGGTGCGAGGTGCAGCGTGAGCAGGGGTGCGAGGTGCAGCGTGAGCAACGGTGCGAGGTGCAGCGTGAGCAGGGTTGCGAGGTGCAGCGTGAGCAGGGTTGCGAGGGGCAACGTGAGCAGGGGTGCGAGGTGCAGCGTGAAGAGGAGTGCGAGGTGCAGCGTGAGCAGGGGTGCGAGGTGCAGCGTGAGCAGGGGTGCGAGGTGCAGCGTGAGCAGGGGTGCGAGGTGCAGCGTGAGCAGGGGTGCGAGGTGCAGCGTGAGCAGGGGTGCGAGGTGCAGCGTGAGCAGGAGTGCGAGGTGCAGCGTGAGCAGGGGTGCGAGGTGCAGCGTGAGCAGGGGTGCGAGGTGCAGCGTGAGCAGGGGTGCGAGGTGCAGCGTGAGCAGGGGTGCGAGGTGCCGCGTGAGCAGGGGTGCGAGGTACAGCGTGAGCAGGGGTGCGAGGTGCAGCGTGAGCAGGGGTGCGAGGTGCAGCGTGAGCAGGGGTGCGAGGTGCAGCGTGAGCAGGGGTGCGAGGTGCAGCGTGAGCAGGGGTGCGAGGTGCAGCGTGAGCAGGGGTGCGAGGTGCGGCGTGAGCAGGGGTGCGAGGTGCGGCGTGAGCAGGGGCGCGGGGTGCGGCGTGAGCAGGGGCGCGGGGTGCGGCGTGAGCAGGGGCGCGGGGTGCGGCGTGAGCAGGGGCGCGGGGTGCGGCGTGAGCAGGGGCGCGGGGTGCGGCGTGAGCAGGGGCGCGGGGTGCGGCGTGAGCAGGGGCGCGGGGTGCGGCGTGAGCAGGGCGCGGGGTGCGGCGTGAGCAGGGGCGCGGGGTGCGGCGTGAGCAGGGGCGCGGGGTGCGGCGTGAGCAGGGGCGCGGGGTGCGGCGTGAGCAGGGGCGCGGGGTGCGGCGTGAGCAGGGGCGCGGGGTGCGGCGTGAGCAGGGGCGCGGGGTGCGGCGTGAGCAGGGGCGCGAGGTGCGGCGTGAGCAGGGGTGCGGCGTGAGCAGGGGCGCGGGGTGCGGCGTGAGCAGGGGCGCGGGGTGCGGCGTGAGCAGGGGCGCGGGGTGCGGCGTGAGCAGGGGCGCGGGGTGCGGCGTGAGCAGGGGCGCGGGGTGCGGCGTGAGCAGGGGCGCGGGGTGCGGCGTGAGCAGGGGCGCGGGGTGCGGCGTGAGCAGGGGTGCGGCGTGAGCAGGGGCGCGGGGTGCGGCGTGAGCAGGGGCGCGGGGTGCGGCGTGAGCAGGGGCGCGGGGTGCAGCGTGAGCAGGGGCGCGGGGTGCAGCGTGAGCAGGGGCGCGGGGTGCAGCGTGAGCAGTGGCGCGGGGTGCATCGTGAGCAGGGGCGCGGGGTGCAGCGTGAGCAGGGGCGCGGGGTGCAGCGTGAGCAGGGGCGCGGGGTGCAGCGTGAGCAGGGGCGCGGGGTGCCCCGTGAGCAGGGGCGCGGGGTGCCCCGTGAGCAGGGGCGCGGGGTGCGGCGTGAGCAGGGGCGCGGGGTGCGGCGTGAGCAGGGGCGCGGGGTGCGGCGTGAGCGGGGGCGCGGGGTGCGGCGTGAGCGGGGGCGCGGGGTGCGGCGTGAGCGGGGGCGCGGGGTGCGGCGTGAGCGGGGGCGCGGGGTGCGGCGTGAGCGGGGGCGCGGGGTGCGGCGTGAGCGGGGGCGCGGGGTGCGGCGTGAGCGGGGGCGCGGGGTGCGGCGTGAGCGGGGGCGCGGGGTGCGGCGTGAGCGGGGGCGCGGGGTGCAGCGTGAGCAGGGGCGCGGGGTGCAGCGTGAGCAGGGGCGCGGGGTGCAGCGTGAGCAGGGGCGCGGGGTGCAGCGTGAGGCGGGGTGCGGGGTTGGGGGTCGGGAACGGGGTCGGGGTTGGGGGTCGGGAACGGGGTCGGGAACGGGGTCGGGGGTCGGGAACGGGGTCAGGGGTCTTGAACGGGGTCGGCGGTCGGGAACGGGTTCGGGGGTCGGGAACGGGGTCGGGGGTGGGAACGGGGCTGGGGTTGGGGGTTGGGAACGGGGTTGGGGTTGGGAATGGGGTTGGGGTTGGGGGTTGGGAACGGGGTTGGGGGTTGGGAATGGGGTTGGGGTGGGGGGTTGGGAACGGGGTGGGGGGTTGGGAATGGCGTGGGGGTTGGGGTTGGGGTTTGGGAATGGGGTTGGGGTTGGGGATTGGGAATGGGGTTGGGGGTTGGGAATGGGGTTGGAGTTGGGGGTTGGGAATGGGGTTGGGGTTGGGGGTTGGGAATGGGGTTGGGCGTTATGGTTCGGGGTTGGGGATAGGGTTGGGGGTTGGGAATGGGGTTGGGCGTTATGGTTCGGGGTTGGGGATAGGGTTGGGGTTGGGGGTTGGTGTTTGGGTTCGGCGTTATGGTTCGGGGCTGGGGATAGGGTTAGGGGTAGGGTTCGGATTGGGGTTAGGGTTAGGGGTTAGGGTTCGGATTGGGGTTAGGGTTAGGGGTTAGGGTTAGGGGTTAGGGTAGGGTTACGGTGAGGGTTAGGGTTTGGGGTTGGGGTTAAGGTTAGTGTTAGGGGTTGGGGTTAGGGCTTAGAATTAGGGTTAGCGTTGGGGTTAGTGTTGGGGATAGGGGTAGGGTGAGGTTTAGGCGTTAAGTTTGGGTTTGGGGTTGGGTTTAGGGTTAGGGGTTAGGTTTAGGGGTTAGGGTAGGATTAGTGGTAGGGTGAGGGTTAGGGGTTAGGGTTAGGCGTTAGGATTAGGTTTAGGGTTGGGGTTAGGTTTAGGGTCAGGATCTGCATTCGGGTTAGTGTTAGGGGTTAGGGGTTAGGGTTAGGTGTTAGTGTTGGGGTTAGGGGTCGGGTTAGTGGTTAGGGTTAGGGGTTAGGATTAGTGGTTAGGGTTAGGGGTTAGCGTCAGGGTTAGGGGTTAGGTTTAGGGTTGGGGTAGGGTTGGGGTTAGGGTTAGGGGTTTAGGGTTAGGGTTGGGGGTTAGGGTTAGGTGTTAGGGTTGGGGTTGGGTTTAGGGTTGGTGGTTAGGGTTATGGTTAGGGTTAGGCTTAGGGTTAGGGGTTAGGTTTAGGGTTGCGGTTAGGGGTTCGGGTTAGGGTTAGGTTTAGGGTTCGGGTTAGGGTCAGGTTGAAGGTTAGAGTTAGGGGTTATGGTTCGGGGTTAGGGTTAAGGGTTAGGGTTTAGGGTTCGTGTTAGGGGTAGGGTTAGGTGTAGGGGTAGGGTTAATGGTTAGGGTTAGGGGTTAGGTTTATTGTTAGGGGGGGTTAGGGGTTATGTTAGAGGTTTAGTGTTAGGGTTGGGGTTATGGTTAGGGTTTAGGGGTAGGGTAAGGGGTAGGGTTAGGTTTAGGGTTGGGTCAGGTTTAGGGTTAGGGGTTAGGTTTAGGGTGAGGGGTTAGGGTTGGAGGTTAGGGTTCGGCGTTCGGGTTGGGGTTTGGGTTAGCATCAGGGTTAGGGTCAGGCTCAGGGTTAGAGTTTAGTGTTAGAGGTAAGGGTTAGGGTTTAGGGTTAGGGTTGGGGGTTAAGGGTAGGGTTTGGGTTAAGTGTAGGGTTAGTGGTTAGGGGTTAGGGTCAGGGTTAGGGGTTAGGTTAGGGTTGGGGTTAGGGGTAGCGGTAGGGTTAGTGGTCAGGGCTTTAGGGTTAGGGTTGGGGTTGGGTATATGGTTAGGGTTTAGGGGTTGGGTAAGGGGTAGGGTTAGGTTTAGGGGTTGTGTTAGGGTTAGGGTTAGGGTTGGGGTTAGGGGTAGGGTTGGGGTTAGTGTTAGGGTTGGGGTTATGTGTAGGGGTAGGTTTAGGGTTAGGCTTAGGGTCAGGGTTAGGGTTAGTGGTCAGGGTTAGGGGTTTCGGGTTAGGGGTCTAGGTTTGGGGTTATGGTTAGGGTTTAGGGTCAGGGTTAGGGTTAGTGGTCAGGGTTAGGGGTTTCGGGTTAGGGGTTTAGGGTTGGGGTTATGGTTAGGGTTTAGGGGCAGGGTAAGGGGTATGGTTAGGTTTAGGGGTGTGTTAGGGTTAGGGGTTAGGTTTAGGGTTGGGGGTTAGGGGTATGGTTAGGGGTAGGGTTAGGGGTTAGGGTTGGCGTTAGGGTTAGGGATAGGGTTCGGGGTTGGGGTTAGGCGTAGGGTTACTGGTTAGGGTTAGGGTTTGGGGTTGGGGTTAGGGTTACGGGTTAGGGTTTGCGTTAGGGTTGGGGTTGGGGTTCGGGGTTAGCGTCAGGGTTAGAGTTTAGGGTTAGGGGTAAAGGTTAGGGGTTAGGGTTAAGGGTTAGGATTAGGGTTAGGTTTTGGGTTAGGGGTTAGGATTAGGGTCAGGGTCTGAATTTGGGTTAGGGTTAGGTTTAGGGTTAGGGTTGGGGGTTAGGGGTCGTGTTAGGGTTAGAGTTTAGGGTTAGGGTTGGGTGTTAGGGTTAGGTGTAGGGTTAGGGTTGGGGTTAGTGTTAGGGGTGAGGTATAGGGTTGGGGGTCAGGGGTAGGGTTTGGGGTTAGGGTTAGTGGTTCGGGTTCGGGTTGGTGTTAGGGTTAGTGGTAGGGTTTGGGGTTAGGGTTAGGGTTAGTGGTTAGGGTTAGGGTTGTGGTTAAGGTTGGGGGTTAGGGGTAGGGTTAGTTCTTAGGGTTAGGGGTTAGTTTTAGGGTTGGGGTGAGGGGTAGGGTTAGGAGTTGGGGTTAGGGGTCGGGTTAGTGGTTAGGGTTTGCCTTAGGGTTTGGGGTTAGCGGTTGGGGTTAGGGTTACGGGTTAGGGTTTGCGTTGGGTTTGGGGTAGGGTTAAGGGTTAGGGTTGGGTTAGAGTCAGGGTTAGGGTCAGGGTAAGAGTTTAGGGTTGGGGGTAGGGTTAGTGGTTAGGGTTCGGGTTGGGGTTAGGGTTAGGGTTAGGTGTAGGGTTCGGGTTGGGGTGGGGGTTGGGGTTGTGGTTAGTGTTAGGGTTAAGGGTTAGGGATAGGGTTAGGGTTAGAGTTAGGGGTTAGGGTTAGCGGTTAGGTTTAGGGTTAGAGTTAGGGGTTAGGGTTAGGGTTAGCGGTTAGGGTTAGGGTTAGGGGCTAGGGTTAGGGTTAGAGTTAGGGGTTAGAGTTAGGGGTTAGGGTTAGGGTTAGCGGTTAGGGTTAGCGGTTAGGGTTAGGGTTAGAGTTAGGGGTTAGGGTTAGCGGTTAGGGTTAGGGGCTAGGGTTAGGGGTTAGGGTTAGGGTTAGGGGATAGGGTTCGGGTTAGGTTTGGGGTTAGGGTTAGGGTTAGGGGTTAGGGTTAGGGAAAGGTTTTCGGGTTGGGATTGGGGTTAGGGTTCGGGGTGGGGTTAGGGTTAGGGGTTAGGGTTAGGGGCGAGGGTTAGGGGTTAGGGTTCGGGTTAGGGTTAGGGTTAGGGAAAGGTTTTCGGGTTGGGGTTAGCGTTAGGGTTAGTGGTTAGAGTTAGGGTTTGGGGTTAGTGTTAGGGTTTAGGGTTATGATTAGGGTTAGTGTTGGGGTTAGGATTAGGGTTAGAGGTTAGGGTTAGGTGTAGGGTTCGGGTTGGGGTGGGGGTTGGGGTTGTGGTTAGTGTTAGGGTTAAGGGTTAGGGATACGGTTAGGGTTAGAGTTAGGGGTTAGGGTTAGCGGTTTGGTTTAGGGTTAGAGTTAGGGGTTCGGGTTAGCGGTTAGGGTTAGGGGCTAGGTTTAGGGGTTAGGGTTAGGGTTAGCGGTTAGGTTTAGGGTAGAGTTAGGGGTTAGGGTTAGCGGTTATGGTTAGGGGCTAGGTTTAGGGGTTAGGGTTAGCGTTAGGGTTAGGGGCTAGGGTTAGGGGTTAGGGTTCGGGTTAGGTTTGGGGTTAGGGTTAGGGTTGGGGAAAGGTTTTCGGGTTGGGATTGGGGTTAGGGTTAGGGTTAGTGGTTAGAGTTAGGCTTTGGGGTTAGTGTTAGGGTTTAGGGTTATGATTAGGGTTACTGTTAGGGTTGGGGTTAGGATTAGGGTTAGGGGTTAGGGTTAGGGTTAGGTGTAGGGTTCGGGTGGGGGTTGGGGTTGTGAGTAGTGTTAAGGTTAAGGGTTAGGGATAGCTTTAGTGTTAGAGTTAGGGGTTAGGGTTAGCGGTTAGGGTTAGGGGTTAGCGGTAGAGTTAGGGTTACGGGTTAGGGCTGGGCTTGGGATTGTGGTTGGGTTTGCGGCTAGGGTTATGGGTTAGGGTTAGGGTTAGGGGTTAGGGTTCGTGTTCGGGTTAAGGATTCGGGTTAGGTTTGGGGTTAGGGTTCGGGGTTAGGGTTAGGGAAAGGTGTTCGGGTTGCGGTTGGTGTTAGGGTCAGTGGTTAGAGTTCGGGTTTGGGGTTATGATTAGGGTTAGGGATGGGTTTAGAATTAGGGTTAGGGGTTAGGTGTAGGGTTAGGGTTGGGGTGGGGGTTGGGGTTGTGGTTAGGGTTAGGGTTAGGGGTTCGGGTTGGAGTAAGGGGTTAGGGGTAGGGTTAGGGGTTGCGGTTGGGGTTAGGGTTTGGGTTAGGGTTCGCGGTTAGGGTTAGGATTAGAGTTAGGGGTTAGGGTTAGCGGATAGGGTTAGGGGCTAGGGTTAGGGGTTATGTTTGGGGTTAGGGTTCGGGGTTAGGGTTATGGAAAGGTTTTCGGGTTGGGGTTGGGGTTAGGGTTAGGGTTCGGGGTTAGTGTTAGGGTTAGGGGTTAGGGTTAGAGTAAGGGTTAGGTGTTAGGGTTAGGGGTTAGGGGTTACGGTTCGGGTGAAGTTTAGGGTTAGGGTTAGGATTAGGGGTTGCGGTTGGGGTTCGGGTTAGGGTTAGCAGTAGCGTTAGGGTTAGGGTTGGGGTTAGGGTTAGTTTTAGGGGTTAGGCTTAGGGTTAGGGTTAAGGGTTAGGGTTAGGGGTTAGGGTTGGGGTTGGTGTTAGGGGTAGGGGTAGGGGTTAGGGTTAGGTTTTGGGTTAGGGTTAGGGTGAGTGGTTAGTGGTTAGGGTTAGGGGTGGGGTTAGGGTTAGGGGTTAGGGTTCGGGTTAGGGGTTAGGGTTCGGGTTAGGTTTGGGGTTAGGGTTAGGGTTAGGGAAAGGATATCGGGTTGGAGTTGGGGTTAGGGTTAGTGGTTAGAGTTAGGTTTTGGGGTTAATGTTAGGGTTTAGGGTTATTATTAGGGTTAGTGTTGGGGTTAGGATGAGGGTTAGGGGTTCGGGTTAGGTGTAGGGTTCGGGTTGGGGTGGGGGTTGGGTTAGGGTTAGGGTTAGCGGTTAGGGTTAGCGGTTAGGGTTAGGGGCTAGGGTTAGGGTTAGAGTTAGGGGTTAGAGTTAGGGGTTAGGGTTAGAGTTAGGGGTTAGGGTTAGCGGTTAGGGTTAGGGGTTGGGTTAGGGGTTAGGGTTAGGGTTAGGGGTTAGGGTTCGGGTTAGGTTTGGGGTTAGGGTTAGGGGTTCGGGTTAGGGAAAGCTTTTCGGGTTGGGATTGGGGTTACAGTTAGGGTTAGTGGTTAGAGTTAGGCTTTGGGGTTAGTGTTAGGGTTTAGGGTTATGATTAGGGTTACTGTTAGGGTTGGGGTTAGGATTAGGGTTAGGGGTTAGGGGTGGGGTTAGGGTTAGGGGTTAGGGTTAGGGGCGAGGGTTAGGGGTTAGGGTTCGGGTTAGGGGTTAGGGTTCGAGTTAGGTTTGGGGTTAGGGTAGGGGTTAGGGTTAGGGAAAGGTTTTTGGGTTGGGGTTGGGGTTAGGGTTAGTGGTTAGAGTTAGGGTTTGGGGTTAGTGTTAGGGTTTAGGGTTATGATTAGGGTTAGTGTTGGGGTTAGGATTAGGGATAGAGGTTGGGGTTAGGTGTAGGGTTCGGGTTGGGGTTCGGGTTAAGGTTTAGGGATACGGTTAGGGTTAGGGTTAGAGTTAGGGGTTAGGGTTAGCGGTTAGGTTTCGGGTTAGAGTTAGGAGTTAGGGTTAGCGGTTAGGGTTAGGGGCTAAGTTTAGGGGTTAGGTTAGGGTTAGGGTTAGCGTTAGGGGTTAGAGTTAGGGGTTAGGGTTAGCGGTTAGCGTTAGGGTTAGGGGTTAGGGTTAGCGGTTAGGGTTAGGGTTAGCGGTTAGGGTTAGGGGCTAGGGTTAGGGTTAGGGGTTAGTGTTCGGGTTAGGTTTGGGGTTAGGGTTAGGGGTTAGGGTTAGGGAAAGGTTTTCGGGTTGGGATTGGGGTTAGGGTTAGTGGTTCGAGTTAGGCTTTGGCGTTAGTGTTAGGGTTTAGGGTTATGATTAGGGTTGGGGTTAGGGTTAGGGTAAGGGTTAGGGTTAGGGTTAGGGTTGGTTTTAGAATTAGCGTTAGGGGTTAGGTGTAGGGTTGGGGTGGGGGTTGTGGTTCGTGTTAGGGTTAAGGGTTATGGATAGGGTTAGGGTTAGAGTTAGGGGTTAGGGTTAGCGGTTAGGGTTAGGGGTTAGCGGTAGAGTTAGGGTTACGGGTTAGGGCTGGGATTGGGATTGTGGTTGGGTTTGCGGTTAGGGTTAGGGGTTACGGTTCGGGTGAAGTTTAGGGTTAGGGTTAGGATTAGGGGTTGCGGTTGGGGTTAGGGTTTGGGTTAGGGCTAGAGTTAGGGTTAGGGTTAGCAGTAGGGTTAGGGTTAGGGTTAGTTTTAGGGGTTAGGCTTAGGGTTAGGCTTAGGGTTAGGGTTAGGGTTAAGTGTTAGGGTTAGGGGTTGGGGTTGGTGTTCGGGGTAGGGTAGGGGTTAGGGTTAGGTTTTGGGTTGGGGTTAGGGTTAGGGTGAGTGGTTAGTGGTTAGGGGTGGGGTTAGGGTTAGGGGCGAGGGTTAGGGTTCGGGTTCGGGTTAGGGTTCGGGTTAGGGTTAGGGTTAGGGTTAGGGAAAGGCTTTCGGGTTGTGGTTGGGGTTAGGGTTAGTGGTTAGAGGTAGGGTTTGGGGTTAGTCTTAGGGTTTAGGGTTATGATTAGGGTTAGTGTTGGGGTTAGGATGAGGGTTAGGGGTTAGGGTTAGGTGTAGGGTTCGCGTTGGTGTGGGGGTTGGGGTTGTGGTTAGTGTTAGGGTTCAGGGTTAGGGATAGGGTTTGGGTTAGGGTTAGAGTTAGGGGTTAGGGTTAGCGGTTCGGTTTAGGGTTAGAGTTAGGGGTTAGGGTTAGCGGTTCGGGTTAGGGGTTAGAGTTAGGGGTTAGAGTTAGGGGTTCGGGTTAGCGGTTAGGGTTAGCGGTTAGGGTTAGGGTTAGAGTTAGGGGTTAGGGTTAGCGGTTAGGGGCTAGGGTTAGGGGTTAGGGCTAGGGTTAGGGTTAGGGGATAGGG
Source organism: Mustelus asterias (assembly GCF_964213995.1). Classification (NCBI taxonomy): domain Eukaryota; kingdom Metazoa; phylum Chordata; class Chondrichthyes; order Carcharhiniformes; family Triakidae; genus Mustelus; species Mustelus asterias. The sequence goes on from NW_027590157.1 coordinate 506,701, forward strand.
TTCGGGTTAGGTTTGGGGTTAGGGTTAGGGGTTAGGGTTAGGGAAAGGTTTTCGGGTTGGGATTGGGGTTAGGGTTAGTGGTTAGAGTTATGCTTTGGGGTTCGTGTTAGGGTTTAGGGTTATGATTAGGGTCACTGTTAGGGTTGGGGTTAGGATTAGGGTGAGGGGTTAGGGTTAGGGGCGAGGGCTAGGGGTTAGGGTTCGGGTTAGGGGTTAGGGTTAGGGTTAGGGAAAGGTTTTCGGGTTGGGGTTAGGGTTAGTGGTTAGAGTTAGGGTTTGGGGTTAGTGTTAGGGTTTAGGGTTATGATTAGGGTTAGTGTTGGGGTTAGGGTTAGAGGTTAGGGTTAGGTGTAGGGTTCGTGTTGGGGTTGGGGTTGTGGTTAGTGTTAGGGTTAAGGGTTAGGGATACGGTTAGGGTTAGAGTTAGGGGTTAGGGTTAGCGGTTAGGTTTAGGGTTAGAGTTAGGGGTTAGGGTTAGCGGTTAGGGTTAGGGTTAGGGGCTAGGTTTAGGGGTTAGGGTTAGGGTTAGCGGTTAGGTTTAGGGTTAGAGCTAGGGGTTAGGGTTAGCGGTTAGGGTTAGGGGCTAGGTTTAGGGGTTAGGGTTAGGGGCTAGGGTTAGGGTTAGGGGTTAGGGCTAGGGTTAGGGTTAGGGGTTAGGGTTCGGGTTAGGTTTGGGGTTAGGGCTAGGGGTTAGGGTTGGGGAAAGGTTTTCGGGTTGGGATTGGGGTTAGGGTTAGGGTTAGTGGTTAGAGTTAGGCTTTGGGGTTAGTGTTAGGGTTTCGGGTTATGATTAGGGTTACTGTTAGGGTTGGGGTTAGGATTAGGGTTAGGGGTTAGGGTTAGGTGTAGGGTTCGGGTGGGGGTTGGGGTTGTGGGTAGTGTTAAGGTTAAGGGTTAGGGATAGGTTCAGGGTTAGAGTTAGGGGTTTGTGTTAGCGGTTAGGGTTAGGGGTTAGCGGTAGAGTCAGGGTTACGGGTTAGGGCTGGGGTTGGGATTGTGGTTGGGTTTGCGGTTCGGGTTCTGCGTTCGGGTTAGGATTAGGGTTAGGGGCTAGGGTTAGGGGTTAGGGTTAGGGTTCGTGTTAGGGTTAGGGTTAAGGGTTCGGGTTAGGTTTGGGGTTAGGGTTCGGGGTTAGGGTTAGGGAAAGGTGTTCGGGTTGGGGTTGGGGTTAGGGTTAGTGGTTAGGGTTAGGGTTAGGGTTAGGGTTATGATTAGGGTTAGGGTTGGGTTTAGAATTAGGGTTAGGGGTTAGGGTTAGGTGTAGGGTTAGGGTTGGGGTGGGGGTTGGGGTTGTGGTTAGTGTTAGGGTTAAGGGTTATGGATAGGGTTAGGGTTAGAGTTAGGGGTTAGGGTTAGCGGTTAGGGTTAGGGGTTAGCGGTAGAGTTAGGGTTACGGGTTAGGGCTGGTATTGGGATTGTGGTTGGGTTTGCGGTTAGGGTTAGGGGTTAGGGGTTACGGTTAGGGTGAAGTTTAGCGTTAGGGTTAGGATTAGGGGTTGCGGTTGGGGTTAGGGTTTGGGTTCGGGCTAGAGTTAGGGTTAGGGTTAGCAGTAGTGTTAGGGTTAGGGTTAGTTTTAGGGGTTAGGCTTAGGGTTAGGGTTAGGGTTAAGTGTTAGGGTTAGGGGTTAGGGTTGGGGTTGGTGTTAGGGGTAGGGTAGGGGTAGGGGTTAGGTTTTGGGTTGGGGTTAGGGTGAGTGGTTAGTGGTTAGGGGTGGGGTTAGGGTTAGGGGCGAGGGTTAGGGTTCGGGTTCGGGTTAGGGGTTAGGGTTCGGGTTAGGGTTAGGGTTAGGGAAAGGCTTTCGGGTTGGGGTTAGGGTTAGGGTTAGTGGTTAGAGGTAGGGTTTGGGGTTAGTGTTAGGGTTTAGGGTTATAATTAGGGTTAGTGTTGGGGTTAGGATGAGGGTTAGGGGTTAGGGTTAGGTGTAGGGTTCGCGTTGGGCTGGGGGTTGGGGTTGTGGTTAGTGTTCGGGTTAAGGGTTAGGGATAGGGTTTGGGTTAGGGTTAGAGTTAGGGGTTAGGGTTAGCGGTTCGGTTTAGGGTTAGAGTTAGGGGTTAGGGTTAGCGGTTCGGGTTAGGGGCTAGGGTTAGGGTTAGAGTTTGGGGTTAGAGTTAGGGGTTAGGGTTCGGGTTAGCGGTTAGGGTTAGCGGTTAGGGTTAGGGTTAGAGTTAGGGGTTAGGGTTAGCGGTTCGGGTTAGGGGCTAGGGTTAGGGTTAGAGTTTGGGGTTAGAGTTAGGGGTTAGGGTTCGGGTTAGGGTTAGCGGTTAGGGTTAGAGTTAGGGGTTAGGGTTAGCGGTTAGGGGCTAGGGTTAGGGGTTAGGGCTAGGGTTAGGGTTAGGGGATAGGGTTCGGGTTAGGTTTGGGGTTAGGGTTAGGGGTTAGGGTTAGGGAAAGGTTTTCGGGTTGGGATTGGGGTTTGGGTTAGGGTTAGTGGTTAGAGTTATGCTTTGGGGTTAGTGTTAGGGTTTAGGGTTATGATTAAGGTCACTGTTAGGGTTGGGGTTAGGATTAGGGTTAGGGGTTAGGGTTAGGGGCGAGGGTTAGGGGTTAGGGTTCGGGTTAGGGGTTAGGGTTAGGGTTAGGGAAAGGTTTTCGGGTTGGGGTTAGGGTTAGGGTTAGTGCTTAGAGTTAGGGTTTGGGGTTAGTGTTAGGGTTTCGGGTTATGATTAGGGTTAGTGTTGGGGTTAGGATTAGGGTTAGAGGTTAGGGTTAGGTCTAGGGTTCGTGTTGGGGTGGGGGTTGGGGGTGTGGTTAGTGTTAGGGTTAAGGGTTAGGGATACGGTTGGGGTTAGAGTTAGGGGTTAGGGTTAGCGGTTAGGTTTAGGGTTAGAGTTAGGGGTTAGGGTTAGCGGTTAGGGTTAGGGTTAGGGGCTAGGTTTAGGGGTTAGGGTTAGCGGTTTGGTTTAGGGTTAGAGTTAGGGGTTAGGGTTAGCGGTTAGGGTTAGGGGCTAGGTTTAGGGGTTAGGGTTAGGGGCTAGGGTTAGGGGTTAGGGTTAGGGTTAGGGTTCGGGTTAGGTTTGGGGTTAGGGTTAGGGGTTAGGGTTGGGGAAAGGTTTTCGGGTTGGGATTGGGGTTAGGGTTAGGGTTAGTGGTTAGAGTTAGGCTTTGGGGTTAGTGTTAGGGTTTCGGGTTATGATTAGGGTTACTGTTAGGGTTGGGGTTAGGATTAGGGTTCGGGGTTAGGGTTAGGTGTAGGGTTCGGGTGGGGGTTGGGGTTGTGGGTAGTGTTAAGGTTAAGGGTTAGGGATAGGTTCAGGGTTAGAGTTAGGGGTTAGTGTTAGCGGTTAGGGTTAGGGGTTAGCGGTAGAGTCAGGGTTACGGGTTAGGGCTGGGGTTGGGATTGTGGTTGGGTTTGCGGTTAGCGTTATGGGTTAGGGTTAGGGTTAGGGGCTAGGGTTAGGGGTTAGCGTTAGGGGTTAGGGTTCGTGTTAGGGTTAAGGGTTCGGGTTAGGTTTGGGGTTAGGGTTCGGGGTTAGGGTTAGGGAAAGGTGTTCGGGTTGGGGTTAGGGTTAGTGGTTAGAGTTCGGGTTTGGGGTTAGTGTTAGGGTTTAGGGTTATGATTAGGGTTAGGGTTGGGTTTAGAATTAGGGTTAGGGGTTAGGGTTAGGTGTAGGGTTAGGGTTGGGGTGGGGGTTGGGGTTGTGGTTAGTGTTAGGGTTAAGGGTTATGGATAGGGTTAGGGTTAGAGTTAGGGGTTAGGGTTAGCGGTTAGGGTTAGGGGTTAGCGGTAGAGTTAGGGTTACGGGTTAGGGCTGGGGTTGGGATTGTGGTTGGGTTTGCGGTTAAGGTTAGGGGTTAGGGTTAGGGGTTAGGGTTAGAGTTAGGGCTTAGGGCTAGTGTTAGGATTAGGGGTTGCAGTTGGGGTTAGGGTTTGGGTTAGGGCTAGGGTTACGGTTAGGGTTAGGGTTAGGTTTAGGGGTTAGGCTTCGGGTTAGCCTTAGGGTTCGTGTAAGGGTTAAGGGATAGGGTTAGGGGTTAGGGTTGGGGCTGGTGTTAGGGTTAGGGGTCGGGTTAGGGGTTAGGTTTAGGGTTGGGTTTAGGGTTGGGGTAAGGGTTAGGGGCTAGGGTTAGGGGTTAGGGTTAGGTTTAGGGTTGGGGTTAGGGTTAGGGTGAGTGGTTAGTGGTTAGTGGTTAGGGCTAGGGTTAGGGGCTAGGGTTAGGGTTGGGTTAGGGGTTAGGGTTCGGGTTAGGTTTGGGGTTAGGGTTAGGGGTTCGGGAAAGGTTTTAGAGTTGGGGTTGGGGTTAGGGTTAGTGGTTAGAGTTAGCGTTTGGGGTTAGTGTTAGGGTTTAGGCTTATGGTTACGGTTAGGGGTTGGGGTTAAGGTTTAGGGTTAGGGTTAGGTGTCGGGTTAGGGTTAGGGTTAGGGTTGGGGTGGGTTAGGGGTTAGGGTTAGGGTTAGGGTTAGGTGTCGGGTTAGGGTTAGGGTTGGGGTGGGTTAGGGGTTAGGGATAGGGGTTAGGGTTAGACTTAGGGTTAGGGGTTATGGTTTGGGGTTAAGGTTAGGGTTAGGGTTTGGGTTGCGGTTCGGGATAAGGTTAGGTTCACGGTTTAGGGTTAGGTGTTAGGGTTAGAGTTTGGGGTTAGGGTTAGGGGTTAGCGGTAGGGTTAGGGTTACGGGGTGGGGTTGGGATTGTGGTTGGGGTTGGGATTGTGGTTGGGGTTGCGGTTAGGGTTAGGGGTTCGGGTTAGAGTAAGGGGTTAGGGGTAGGGCTAGGGGTTGCGGTTGGGGTGAGGTTTGGGTTAGGGCTAGGGTTAGGGTTAGCGGTAGGGTTAGGGTGGGGGTTAGGGTTAGGTTTAGGGCTAAGGATTAGGGTTAGGGTTAAGGGTTAGGGGTTAGGGTTGTCGTTGGTGTTAGGGTTCGACGTAGGGTTAGGGTTAGCTTTAGGGTTAGGGTGATTGGTTAGTGGTTAGGATTAGGGTTGGGGTTAGGGTTAGGGGCTAGGGTTAGTGGGTCGGGTTAGGGAAAGGGGTTAGGGTTGGGGTTAGGGTTAGGGTGAGGGCTTAGAGTTAGGGTTTAGTGTTAGGGTTTAGGGTTAGGGTTCTGGTTAGCGGCTAGCGTTAGGGGTTAGGGTTCGTGTTAGGTTTTAGGGTTATGGTTAGGGGCTAGGGTTAGGGTTAAGGGTTAGGGCCTAGGCTTAGAGGTTAGGGTTGGGGTTAGGGTTAGGTTTCGGCGCTAGCGTTAGGGTTGGGGGTTAGGGTTAGGGGTTAGGGTTAGGTTTAGGGTTAGGGGTCAGTGTTAGGGTTAGGGTTAGCAGTAGGGTTAAGGTTAGGGTTGGGGTTAGGGTTAGGGTTAGTTTTAGGGGTTAGGCTTAGGCTTAGGGTTAGGGGTTGGGGTTGGTGTTAGGGGTTAGGTTTAGGGTTGGGGTTAGGGTTAGGGTGAGTGGTTAGTGGTTAGGGTTAGGGGTGGGGTTAGGGTTAGGGGTTAGGGTTAGGGGCTCGGGTTAGGGGTTATGGTTCGGGTTAGGGGTTAGGGTTCGGGTTAGGTTTGGGGTTAGGGTTAGGGGTTAAGGTTAGGGAAAGGTTTTCGGGTTGGGGTTGGGGTTAGGGTTAGGGTTAGTGGTTAGAGTTAGGGTTTGGGGTTGGTGTTAGGGTTTAGGGTTATGATTAGGGTTAGGGTTATGGTTAGCGGCTAGCGTTAGGGGTTAGGGTTAGTGTTAGGTTTTAGGGTTATGGTTAGGGGCTACGGTTAGGGTTAGGGGTTAGGGTTAAGTGTTAGGGTTAGGGGTTAGGGTTGGGGTTGGTGTTAGGGGTAGGGTAGGAGTAGGGGTTAGGTTTTGGGTTGGGGTTAGGGCTAGGGTGAGTGGTTAGTGGTTAGGGTTAGGGGTGGGGTTAGGGGTTAGGGTTAGGGGCGAGGGTTAGGGGTTAGGGTTAGGGGTTAGGGTTCGGGTTAGGTTTGGGGTTAGGTTAGGGGTTAGGGAAAGGTTATCGGGTTGGGGTTAGGGTTAGTGGTTCGAGTTAGGGTTTGGGGTTAGTGTTAGGGTTTAGGGTTATGATTAGGGTTCGTGTTGGGGTTAGGATGAGGGTTAGGGTTAGGTGTAGGGTTCGCGTTGGGGTGGGGGTTGTGGTTAGTGTTAGGGTTAAGGGTTAGGGTTAGAGTTAGGGGTTAGGGTTAGGGTTAGCGGTTAGGTTTAGGGTTAGAGTTAGGGTTTAGGGTTAGCGGTTAGGGTTAGGGGCTAGGGTTAGGGTTAGAGTTAGGGGTTAGAGTTAGGGGTTCGGGTTAGCGGTTAGGGTTAGCGGTTAGGGTTAGGGTTAGAGTTAGGGGTTAGGGTTAGCGGTTAGGGTTAGGGGCTAGGTTTAGGGGTTAGGGTTAGCGTTAGGGTTAGGGGTTAGGGGCTAGGGTTAGGGCTAGGGTTAGGGTTAGGGGATAGGGTTCGGGTTAGGTTTGGGGTTAGGGTTAGGGAAAGGTTTTCGGGTTGGGATTGGGGTTAGGGTTAGGGTTAGTGGTTAGAGTTAGGCTTTGGGGTTAGTGTTAGGGTTTAGGGTTATGATTAGGGTCACTGTTAGGGTTGGGGTTAGGATTAGGGTTAGGGGTTAGGGTTAGGGGTGGGGTTAGGGTTAGGGGATAGGGTTAGGGGCGAGGGTTAGGGGTTAGGGTTAGGGAAAGGTTTTCGGGTTGGGGTTAGGGTTAGTGGTTAGAGTTAGGGTTTGGGGTTAGTGTTAGGGTTTAGGGTTATGATTAGCGTTAGTGTTGGGGTTAGGATTAGGGTTAGAGGTTAGGGTTAGGTGTAGCATTCGGGTTGGGGTGGGGGTTGGGCTTGTGGTTAGTGTTAGGGTTAAGGGTTAGGGATACGGTTAGGGTTAGAGTTAGGGGTTAGGGTTAGCGGTTAGGTTTAGGGTTAGAGTTAGGGGTTACGGTTAGCGGTTAGGGTTAGGGGCTAGGTTTAGGGGTTAGGGTTAGCGGTTAGGTTTAGGGTAGAGTTAGGGGTTAGGGTTAGCGGTTAGGGTTAGGGGCTAGGTTTAGGGGTTAGGGTTAGGGTTAGCGTTAGGGTTAGGGGCTAGGGTTAGGGGTTAGGGTTAGGGTTAGGGGTTAGGGTTTGGGTTTGGTTTGGGGTTAGGGTTCGGGGTTAGGGTTGGGGAAAGGTTTTCGGGTTGGGACTGGGGTTAGGGTTAGGGTTAGTGGTTAGAGTTAGGCTTTGGGGTTAGTGTTAGGGTTTAGGGTTATGATTAGGGTTACTGTTAGGGTTGGAGTTAGGATTAGGGTTAGGGGTTAGGGTTAGGGTTAGGTGTAGGGTTCGGGTGGGGGTTGGGGTTGTGGGTAGTGTTAAGGTTAAGGGTTAGGGATAGGTTTAGGGTTAGAGTTAGGGGTTAGGGTTAGCGGTTAGGGTTAGCGGTAGAGTTAGGGTTACGGGTTCGGGCTGGGGTTGGGATTGTGGTTGGGTTTGCGGTTAGGGTTATGGGTTAGGGTTAGGATTAGGGTTAGGGGCTAGGGTTAGGGGTTAGGGTTAGGGGTTAGGGTTCGTGTTAGGGTTAGGGTTAGGGTTAAGGGTTCGGGTTAGCTTTGGGGTTAGGGTTCGGGGTTAGGGTTAGGGAAAGGTGTTCGGGTTGGGGTTGGGGTTAGGGTTAGTGGTTAGAGTTCGGGTTTGGGGTTAGTGTTAAGGTTTAGGGTTATGATTAGGGTTAGGGTTGGGTTTAGAATTAGAGTTAGGGGTTAGGGTTAGGTGTAGGGTTAGGGTGGGGGTTGGGGTTGTGGTTAGTGTTAGGGTTAAGGGTTATGGATAGGGTTAGGGTTAGGGGTTAGGGTTAGCGGTTAGGGTTAGGGGTTAGCGGTAGAGTTAGGGTTACGGGTTAGGGCTGGGGTTGGGATTGTGGTTGGGTTTGCGGTTAGGGTTAGGGGTTAGGGTTAGAGTTAGGGGTTAGGGCTAGTGTTAGGATTAGGGGTTGCAGTTGGGGTTAGGGTTTGGGTTAGGGCTAGGGTTACGGTTAGGGTTTGGGTTCGCAGTAGGGTTAGGGTTCGGGTTAGGGTTAGGTTTCGGGGTTAGGCTTAGGGTTAGCCTTAGGGTTAGTGTAAGGGTTAAGGGTTAGGGTTAGGGTTGGGGCTGGTGTTAGGGTTAGGGGTCGGGTTAGGGGTTAGGTTTAGGGTTGGGGTTGGGGTAAGGGTTATGGGCTAGGGTTAGGGGTTAGAGTTAGGGGTTGGGGCTAGGGTTAGGTTTGGGGTTAGGGTTCGGGTTTAGGGTTGGGAAAGGTGTTAGGTTTGGGGTTAGGGTTAGTGGTTAGAGTTAGGGTTTGGTGTTAGTGTTAGAGTTTAGGGTTATGGTTATGGTTCGGGTTAGGGTTAGGGTTGACTTAGAGTTAGGGGTTATGGTTTGGGGTTAAGGTTAGTGTTAGGGTTGGGGTTGCGGTTCGGGATAAGGTTAGGTTCACGGTTTAGGGTTAGGTGTTAGGGTTAGAGTTAGGGGTAAGGGTTAGCGGTTCGGGTTAGGGGTTAGCGGTAGGGTTAGGGTTACGGGTTGGGGTTGGGATTGTGGTTGTGGTTGGGATTGTGGTTGGGGTTGGGGTTGCGGTTAGCGTTAGGGTTAGGGGTTCGGGTTGGGGTTAGGGGTAGGGTTAGCGTTAGGGGTTGCGGTTGGGGTTAGGGTTTGGATTAGGGTTAGGGGTTAGGGTTCGCGGTTAGGATTAGGATTAGAGTTAGGGGTTAGGGTTAGCGGTTAGGGGCTAGGGTTAGGGGTTAGGGTTAGGGGTTAGGTTTGGGGTTAGGGTTCGGGGTTAGGGTTAGGGAAAGGTTTTCGGGTTGGGGTTAGGGTTAGGGTTCGGGGTTAGTGTTAGGGTTAGGGGTTAGGGTTAGAGTAAGCGTTAGGGGTTAGGGTTAGGGGTTACGGTTAGGGTGAAGTTTAGGGTTAGGGTTAGGGTTAGGATTAGGGGTTGCGGTTGGGGTTAGGGTTTGGGTTAGGGCTCGAGTTAGGGTTAGGGTTAGCAGTAGGGTTAGGGTTGGGGTTAGGGTTAGTTTTAGGGGTTAGGCTTAGGGTTCGGCTTAGGGTTAGGGGTTAGGGTTGGGGTTGGTGTTAGGGGTAGGGGTTAGGGTTAGGTTTTGGGTTAGGGTTAGGGTGAGTGGTTAGTGGTTAGGGTTGGGGTGGGGTTAGGGTTAGGGGTTAGGGTTAGGGGCGAGGGTTAGGGGTTAGGGTTCGGGTTAGGGGTTAGGGTTCGGGTTAGGTTTGGGGTTAGGGTTAGGGGTTAGGGTTAGGGAAAGGTTATCGGGTTGGGGTTGGGGTTAGGGTTAGGGTTAGTGGTTAGAGTTAGGTTTTGGGGTTAATGTTAGGGTTTAGGGTTATGATTAGGGTTAGTGTTGGGGTTAGGATGAGGGTTAGGGGTTAGGGTTAGGTGTAGGGTTCGGGTTGGGGTGGGGGTTGGGTTAGGGTTAGGGTTAGGGTTAGCGGTTAGGGTTAGCGGTTAGGGTTAGGGGCTAGGGTTAGGGTTAGAGTTAGGGGTTAGAGTTAGGGGTTAGGGTTAGCGGTTAGGGTTAGGGTTAGAGTTAGGGGTTAGGGTTAGCGGTTAGGGGTTAGGGTTAGGGTTAGGGTTAGGGTTAGGGTTAGGGTTAGGGTTAGGGTTAGGGGTTAGGGTTAGCGGTTAGGTTTAGGGTTAGAGTTAGGAGTTAGGGTTAGCGGTTAGGGTTAGGGGCTAGGTTTAGGGGTTAGGTTAGGGTTAGGGTTAGCGTTAGGGGTTAGAGTTAGGGGTTAGGGTTAGCGGTTAGGGTTAGGGTTAGGGGTTAGGTTTAGGGTTAGCGGTTAGGGTTAGGGGTTAGGGTTTAGGGGTTAGTGTTCGGGTTAGGTTTGGGGTTAGGGTTAGGGGTTAGGGTTAGGGAAAGGTTTTCGGGTTGGGATTGGGGTTAGGGTTAGTGGTTTGAGTTAGGCTTTGGCGTTAGTGTTAGGGTTTAGGGTTATGATTAGGGTTACTGTTAGGGTTGGGGTTAGGATTAGGGTTAGGGGTTAGGGTTAGAGTTAGGTGTAGGGTTCGGGTTGGGGTGGGGGTTGGGGCTGTGGTTAGTGTTTACGTTAAGGGTTAGGGATAGGGTTAGGGTTAGAGTTAGGGGTTAGGGTTAGCGGTTAGGGTTAGGGGTTAGCGGTAAAGTTAGGGTTACGGGTTAGGGCTGGGGTTGGGATTGTGGTTGGGTTTGCGGTTAGGGTTATGGGTTAGGGTTAGGATTAGGGCTAGGGTTAGGGTTGGGCTAGGGTTAGGGGTTAGGGTTCGTGTTAGGGTTAGGGTTAAGGGTTAGGGTTCGTGTTAGGGTTAGGGTTGGGCTAGGGCTAGGGGTTAGGGTTCGGGGTTAGGGTTAGGGAAAGGTGTTCGGGTTGGGATTGGGGTTAGGGTTAGTGGTCAGAGTTCGGGTTTGGGGTTAGTGTTAGGGTTTAGGGTTATGATTAGGGTTAGGGTTGGGTTTAGAATTAGGGTTAGGGGTTAGGGTTAGGTGTAGGCCTAGGGTTGGGGTGGGGGTTGGGGTTGTGGTTAGTGTTAGGGTTAAGGGTTATGGATAGGGTTAGGGTTAGAGTTAGGGGTTAGGGTTAGCGGTTAGTGTTAGGGGTTAGGGGTTAGCGGTAGAGTTAGGGTTACGGGTTAGGGCTGGTGTTGGGATTGTGGTTGGGTTTGCGGTTAGGGTTAGGGGTTAGGATTAGGGATTAGCGTTAGAGTTAGGGGTTAGGGGTAGGGTTAGGATTAGGGGTTGCAGTTGGGGTTAGGGTTTGGGTTAGGGCTAGGGTTACGGTTAGGGTTTGGGTTACCAGTAGGGTTAGGGTACGGGTTGGTGTTCGGGTTAGGTTTAGGGCTTAGGCTTAGGGTTAGCCTTAGGGTTAGTGTAAGGGTTAAGGGTTAGGGGTTAGGGTTGGGGCGTTAGTGTTAGGGTTTAGGGTTATGATTAGGGTTACTGTTAGGGTTGGGGTTAGGATTTGGGTTAGGGGTTAGGGTTAGGATTAGGTGTAGGGTTCGGGTTGGGGTGGGGGTTGGGGTTGTGGTTAGTGTTAAGGTTAAGGGTTAGGGATAGGGTTAGGGTTAGAGTTAGGGGTTAGGGTTAGCGGTTAGGGTTAGGGGTTAGCGGTAGAGTTAGGGTTACGGGTTAGGGCTGGGGTTGGGATTGTGGTTGGGTTTGCGGTTAGGGTTATGGGTTAGGGTTAGGATTAGGGTTAGGGTTAGGGGATAGGGTTAGGGGTTAGGGTTCGTGTTAGGGTTCGGGTTAAGGGTTCGGGTTAGGTTTGGGGTTAGGGTTCGGGGTTCGGGTTAGGGAAAGGTGTTCGGGTTGGGGTTAGGGTTAGTGGTCAGAGTTCGGGTTTGGGGTTAGTGTTAGGGTTTAGCGTTATGATTAGGGTTAGGGTTGGGTTTAGAATTAGGGTTAGGGGTTAGGGTTAGGTGTAGGCCTAGGGTTGGGGTGGGGGTTGGGGTTGTGGTTAGTGTTAGGGTTAAGGGTTATGGATAGGGTTAGGGTTAGAGTTAGGGGTTAGGGTTAGCGGTTAGGGTTAGGGGTTAGCGGTAGAGTTAGGGTTACGGGTTAGGGTTAGCGGTTAGGGTTAGGGGTTAGCGGTAGAGTTAGGGTTACGGGTTAGGGCTGGGGTTGGGATTGTGGTTGGGTTTGCGGTTAGGGTTAGGGGTTAGGATTAGAGGTTAGCGTTAGAGTTAGGGGTTAGGGGTAGGGTTAGGATTAGGGGTTGCAGTTGGGGTTAGGGTTTGGGTTAGGGCTAGGGTTACGGTTAGGGTTTGGGTTAGCAGTAGGGTTAGGGTTCGGGTTGGGGTTAGGGTTAGGTTTAGGGGTTAGGCTTAGGGTTAGCCTTAGGGTTAGTGTAAGGGTTAAGGGTTAGGGGTTGGGGCTAGGGTTAGGGTTAGGGGTTAGGGTTAGGGTTAGGGGTAAGGTTTAGGGGCTAGGGTTAGGGGTTAGGGCTAGGGTTAGGTTTGGGGTTAGGGTTAGGGTTTAGGGTTGGGAAAGGTGTTAGGTTTGGGGCTGGGGTTAGGGTTAGTGGTTGGAGTTAGGGTTTGGGGTTAGTGTTAGGGTTAGGGTTAGAGTTAGGGGTTAGGGTTAGCGGTTAGGGTTAGGTGTTAGCGGTAGGGTTGGGGTTGGGATTGTGGTTGGGGTTGGGGTTGCGGTAGGGTTAGGGGTTCGGGTTAGAGTAAGGGGGTAGGGTTAGGGGTTGTGGTTGGGGTTAGGGTTTGGGTTAGGGCTAGGGTTAGAGTTAGGGTTAGCGTTAGCGGTAGGGTTAGGGTTAGGGTGGGGGTTAGGGTTAGGTTTAGGGCTAAGGATTAGAGTTAGGGTTAGGGATAGGGGTTAGGGTTCGGGTTAGGTTTGGCGTGAGGGTTGGGGTGAGGGGTTAGCGTTAGGGCCTAGGCTTAGAGGTTAGGGTTAGGTTTAGGGTTGGGGTTAGGGTTAGGTTTAGGCGCTATGGTTAGGGTTAGGGGTTCGGGTTAGGTTTAGGGTTATGGGTCAGTGTTAGGGTTAGGGGCTAGTGTGAGGGGTTATGGTTAGGGTTGGGGTTGGGGTTAGGGTTACGCTTACGGTTAGGGGTTAGGGTTGTGGTTAGGGTTAGGGTTCGGGGTTAGTGTTAGGGTTAGAGTAAGGGTTAGGGGTTAGGGTTAGGGGTTACGGTTAGGGTGAAGTTTAGGGTTAGGGTTAGGATTAGGGGTTGCGGTTGGGGTTAGGGTTTGGGTTAGAGTAAGAGTTAGGGTTAGCGGTAGGGTTAGGGTTAGTTTTAGGGGTTAGGCTTAGGGTTAGGGTTAGGGTTAAGGGTTAGGGTTAGGGGTTGGGGTTAGGGGTTGGGGTTGGTGGTAGGGGTAGGGTTAGGTTTAGGGTTGGGGTTAGGGTTAGGGTGAGTGGTTCGGGTTAGGGGTGGGGTTAGGGTTAGGGGCTAGGGTTAGGGGTTAGGGTTCGGGTTAGGGGTTAGGGTTCGGGTTAGGTTTGGGGTTAGGGTTAGGGGTTAGGGTTAGGTAAAGGTTTTCGGGTTGGGGTTAGGGTTAGTGGTTAGCGTTAGGGTTAGGGTTTGGGGTTAGTGTTAGGGTTTAGCGTTATGATTCGGGTTAGGATTAGGGTTAGGGTTAGGTGTAGGGTTCGGGTTGGGGTGGGGGTTGGGGTTGTGGTTAGTGTTAGGGTTAAGGGTTAGGGATAGGGTTAGCAGTTAGGGTTAGGGGCTAGGGTTAGGGGTTAGGGTTCGGGTTAGGATTGGGGTTAGGGTTAGGGGTTAGGGTTAGGGAAAGGTGTTCGGGTTGTGGTTGGGGTTAGGGTTAGCGTTGGGGTTAGGGTTACGCTTACGGTTAGGGGTTAGGGTTAGGGTTGGGGTTAGGGTTCGGGCTTAGTGTTAGGGGTTAGGGTTAGAGTATGGGTTAGGTGTTAGGGTTAGGGGTTACGGTTAGGGTGAAGTTTAGGGTTAGGGTTAGGATTAGGGGTTGCGGTTGGGGTTAGGGTTTGGGTTAGGGCTAGGGTTAGAGTTAGAGTTAGGGTTAGGGTTAGCGGTCGGGTTAGGGTTGGGTTTTGGGTTAGTTTTAGGGGTTAGGCTTAGGGTTAGGGTTAAGGGTTAGGGTTAGGGTTAGGGGTTAGGGTTGGTGTTAGGTTTAGGGTTGGGGTTAGGGTGAGTGGTTAGTGGTTTGGGTTAGGGGTGGGGTTAGGGTTAAGGGTTAGGGTTAGGGGCTAGGGTTAGGGGTTAGGGTTCTGGTTAGGGGTTAGGGTTCGGGTTAGGTTTGGGGTTAGGGGTTAGGGTTAGGTAAAGGTTTTCGGGTTGGGGTTAGGGTTAGGGTTTTTGGTTAGAGTTAGGGTTAGGGGTTAGGGTTCGGGTTAGGTTTTGGGTTAGGGTAAGGGTTAGGGAAAGGTTTTCGGGTTGGGGTTGGGGTTAGGGTTAGGGTTAGAGTTTGGGTTTGGGGTTAGTGTTAGGGTTTAGGGTTATGATTAGGGTTAGTGTTGGGGTTAGGGGTTAGGGTTAGGTGTAGGGTTCGGGTTGGGGTGGGGGTTGGGGTTGTGGTTAGTGTTAGGTTTAAGGGTTAGGGTTAGGGTTAGAGTTAGGGGTTAGGGTTAGCGGTTAGGGGTTAGGGGCTAGCGGTAGAGTTAGGGTTACGGGTTAGAGCTGGGGTTGGGATTGTGGTTGGGTTTGCGGTTAGGGTTAGGGGTTCGGGGCTAGGGTTCGTGGTTAGGGGTTCGGGTTAGGGTTAGGGTTAAGGGTTCGGGTTAGGTTAGGGTCAGGGTTAGGGTTGGGGTTAGGGTTAGGGAAAGGTGTTCGGGTTGGGGTTAGGGTTAGGGTTAGGGTTAGGGTTAGGGTTAGGGTTGGGTTTAGAATTAGGGTTCGGGGTTAGGGTTAGGTGTAGGGTTGGGGTGGGGTTTGGGGTTGTGGTTAGTGTTAGGGTTAAGGATTATGGATAGCGTTAGAGTTAGGGTTAGCGGTTAGGGTTAGGGGTTAGCGGTAGAGTTAGTGTTACGGGTTAGGGCTGGGTTTGGGATTGTGGTTGGGTTTGCGGTTAGGGTTAGGGGTTAGGGATAGGGGTTAGGGTTAGAGGTAGGGTTAGGATTAGGGGTTGCAGTTGGGGTTAGGCTTTGGGTTAGGGCTAGGGTCATGGTTAGGGTTAGGGTTCGCAGTAGGGTTAGGGTTCGGGTTGGGGTTAGGGTTAGGTTTAGGGGTTAGGCTTAGGGTTAGCCTTAGGGTTAGGGTAAGGGTTAAGGGTTAGGGTTAGGGGTTAGGGTTGGGGTTGGTGTTAGGGTTAGGGGTCGGGTTAGGGTTAGGGTTGGGGTTAGGGTTAGGGGTAAGGGTTAGGGGCTAGGGTTAGGGGTTAGGGTTAGGGTTAGGGGTTAGGGTTAGGTTTGGGGTTAGGGCTAGGGTTTAGGGTTAGGGAAAGGTGTTAGGGTTGCGGTTGGGGTTAGGGTTAGTGGTTAGAGTTAGGGTTTGGGGTTAGTGTTAGGGTTTAGGGTTATGGTTATGGTTAGGTTTAGGGTTAGGGTTAGGGGTTAGGGTTAGATGTAGGGTTAGGGTTGGGGTGGGGGTTGGGGTTGTGGTCAGTGTTAGGGTTAAGGGTTAGGGGTATGGTTAGGGTTAGAGGTTAGGGTTCGCGGTTAGGTTTAGGGGTTAGGGTTAGGGGTCAGCGGTAGAGTTAGGGTTACGGGTTAGGGTTGGGATTGTGGTTGGCGTTGGGGTTAGGGTTAGGGTTAGGGGTTAGAGTTAGGGGTAGGGTTAGGATTAGGGGTTGCAGTTGGGGTTAGGGTTTGGGTTAGGGCTAGGGTTACGGTTAGGGTTTGGGTTAGCAGTAGGGTTAGGGTTAGGGCCGAGGCTTAGAGGTTAGGGTTAGGTTTAGGGTTGGGCTTAAGGTTAGGTTTAGGCGCTATGGTTAGGGTTAGGGGTTAGGGTTAGGTTTAGGGTTATGGGTCAGTGTTAGGGTTAGGGGCTAGTGTTAGGGGTTATGGTTAGGGTTGGGGTTGGGGTTAGGGTTACGCTTACGGTTAGGGGTTAGGGTTGGGGTTAGGGTTAGGGTTCGGGGTTAGTGTTAGGGGTTAGGGTTAGAGTAAGGGTTAGGGGTTAGGGTTAGGGGTTACGGTTAGGGTGAAGTTTAGGGTTAGGGTTAGGATTAGGGGTTGCGGTTGGGGTTAGGCTTTGGGTGAGGGCTAGGGTTAGAGTAAGAGTTAGGGTTAGCGGTAGGGTTAGAGTTAGGGTTAAGGTTGGGTTTAGGGTTAGTTTTAGGGGTTAGGCTTAGGGTTAGGGGTTAGGGTTGGGGCTAGGGTTAGGGGTTAGGGTTGGGGTTGGTGGTAGGGGTAGGGTTAGGTTTAGGGTTGGGGTTAGGGTTAGGGTGAGTGGTTAGCGTTAGGGGTGGGGTTAGGGTTAGGGGCTAGGGTTAGGGGTTAGGGTTCGCGTTAGGGGTTAGGGTTCGGGTTAGGTTTGGGGTTAGGGTTAGGGGTTAGGGTTAGGTAAAGGTTTTCGGGTTGGGGTTAGGATTAGTGGTTAGCGTTAGGGTTAGGGTTTAGGGTTATGATTAGGGTTAGGATTAGGGGTTAGGGTTAGGTGTAGGGTTCGGGTTGGGGTGGGGCTTGGGGTTGTGGTTAGTGTTAGGGTTAAGGGTTAGGGATAGGGTTAGAGTTAGGGGTTAGGGTTAGCGGTTAGCGTTAGGGGCTAGGGTTAGGGGTTAGGGTTAGGGGTTAGGGTTCGGGTTAGGTTTGGGGTTAGGGTTCGGGGTTAGCGTTAGGGAAAGGTGTTCGGGTTGGGGTTGGGGTTAGGGTTAGGGTTGGGGTTGGGGTTAGGGTTACGCTTACGGTTAGGGGTTAGGATTAGGGTTGGGGTTGGGGTTAGGGTTACGCTTACGGTTAGGGGTTAGGATTAGGGTTGGGGTTAGGGTTAGGGTTCGGGCTTAGTGTTAGGGGTTAGGGTTAGGGGTTACGGTTAGGGTGAAGTTTAGGGTTAGGGTTAGGGTTAGGGTTAGGGTTTGGGTTGTGGTTGGGGTTAGGGTTTGGGTTAGGGCTAGGGTTAGAGTTAGAGTTAGGGTTAGGGTTAGCGGTAGGGTTAGGTTTAGGGTTGGGTTTAGGGTTAGTTTTAGGGGTTAGGCTTAGGGTTAAGGGTTAGGGTTGGGGTTGGTGTTAGGGGTAGGGGTAGGGTTAGGGTTAGGTTTAGGGTTGGGGTTAGGGTGAGTGGTTAGTGGTTAGGGTTAGGGGTGGGGTTAGGGTTAAGGGTTAGGGTTAGGGGCTAGGGTTAGGGTTAGGGGTTTGGGTTCAGGTTAGGTTTGGGGTTCGGGTTAGGCGTTAGGGTTAGGTAAAGGTTTTCGTGTTGGGGTTAGGGTTAGGGTTTGTGGTTAGTGTTAGGGTTAGGGTTAGGGTTAGGGTTAGGGGTTAGGGTTCGGGTTATGTTTGGGGTTAGGGTTTGGGGTTAGGGAAAGGTTTTCGGGTTGGGTTTGGGGTTAGGGTTAGGGTTAGTGGTTAGAGTTAGGGTTTGGGGTTAGGGTTAGGTGTAGGGTTCGGGTTGGGGTGGGGGTTGGGGTTGTGGTTAGTGTTAGGTTTAAGGGTTAGGGTTAGGGTTAGAGTTAGGGGTTAGGGTTAGCGGTTAGGGGTTCGGGGCTAGCGGTAGAGTTAGGGTTACGCGTTAGAGCTGGGGTTGGGATTGTGGTTGGGTTAGGGTTAGGGGCTAGGGTTAGGGGTTAGGGTTCGGGTTAGGATTAGGGTTAAGGGTTCGGGTTAGGTTAGGGTCAGGGTTAGGGTTAGGGTTGGGGTTAGGGTTAGGGAAAGGTGTTCGGGTTGGGGTTAGGGTTAGTGGTTAGAGTTAGGGTTTGGGGTTAGTGTTAGGGTTTAGGGTTATGATTAGGGTTAGGGTTAGTGTTGGGTTTAGAATTAGGGTTAGGGGTTAGGGTTAGGTGTAGGGTTGGGGTGGGGTTTGGGGTTGTGGTTAGTGTTAGGGTTAAAGATTATGGATAGCGTTAGAGTTAGGGTTAGCGGTTAGGGTTAGGGGTTAGGGGTTAGCGGTAGAGTTAGGGTTACGGGTTAGGGCAGGGGTTGGGATTGTGGTTGGGTTTGCGGTTAGGGTTAGGGGTTAGGGTTAGAGGTAGGGTTAGGATTAGGGGTTGCAGTTGGGGTTAGGGTTTGGGTTAGGGCTAGGGTTACGTTAGGGTTAGGGTTAGCAGTAGGGTTAGGGTTCGGGTTGGGGTTAGGGTTAGGTTTAGGGGTTCGGCTTAGGGTTAGCCTTAGGGTTAGGGTAAGGGTTAAGGGTTAGGGGTTAGGGTTGGGGCTGGTGTTAGGGTTAGGGGTCGGGTTAGGGGTTAGGTTTAGGGTCGGGGTTAGGGTTAGGGGTAAGGGTTAGGGGCTAGGGTTAGGGTTAGGGGTTAGGGTTAGGGTTAGGGTTCGGGCTTAGTGTTAGGGGTTAGGGTTAGAGTATGGGTTAGGTGTTAGGGTTAGGGGTTAGGGTTAGGGGTTACGGTTAGGGTGAAGTTTAGCGTTAGGGTTAGGATTAGGGGTTGCGGTTGGGGTTAGGGTTTGGGTTAGGGTTAGAGTTAGAGTTAGGGTTAGCGGTAGGGTTAGGGTTAGGGTTGGGTTTAGGGTTAGTTTTAGGGGTTAGGCTTAGGGTTAGGGTTAAGGGTTAGGGTTAGAGTTAGGGGTTAGGGTTGGCGTTAGGGGTAGGGTTAGGGTTAGGTTTAGGGTTGGGGTTCGAGTTAGGGTGAGTGGTTAGTGGTTAGGGTTAGGGGTGGGGTTAGGGTTAAGGGTTAGTGATAGGGGCTAGGGTTAGGGTTCTGGTTAGGGGTTAGGGTTCGGGTTAGGTTAGGGGTTAGGGTTAGGGGTTAGGGTTAGGTAAAGGTTTTCGGGTTGGGGTTAGGGTTAGGGTTAGTGGTTAGGGTTAGGGGTGGGGTTAGGGTTAAGGGTTAGGGGCTAGGGTTAGGGTTCTGGTTAGGGGTTAGGGTTCGGGTTAGGTTAGGGGTTAGGGTTAGGTAAAGGTTTTCGGGTTGGGGCTAGGGTTAGGGGTTAGGGTTGGGGTTGGTGGTAGGGGTAGGGTTAGGTTTAGGGTTGGGGTTAGGGTTAGGGTGAGTGGTTAGCGTTAGGGGTGGGGTTAGGGTTGGGGGCTAGGGTTAGGGGTTAGGGTTCGCGTTAGGGGTTAGGGTTCGGGTTAGGTTAGGGTTAGGGTTAGGGTTAGGTAAAGGTTTTCGGGTTGGGGTTAGGGTTAGGGTGAGTGGTTAGTGGTTAGGGTTAGGGGTGGGGTTAGGGTTAAGGGTTAGGGGCTAGGGTTAGGGTTCTGGTTAGGGGTTAGGGTTCGGGTTAGGTTAGGGGTTAGGGTTAGGGGTTAGGGTTAGGTAAAGGTTTTCGGGTTGGGGCTAGGGTTAGGGGTTAGGGTTGGGGTTGGTGGTAGGGGTAGGGTTAGGTTTAGGGTTGGGGTTAGGGTTAGGGTGAGTGGTTAGCGTTAGGGGTGGGGTTAGGGTTGGGGGCTAGGGTTAGGGGTTAGGGTTCGCGTTAGGGGTTAGGGTTCGGGTTAGGTTTGGGGTTAGGGTTAGGGGTTAGGGTTAGGTAAAGGTTTTCGGGTTGGGGTTAGGATTAGTGGTTAGCGTTAGGGTTAGGGTTTGGGGTTAGTGTTAGGGTTTAGGGTTATGATTAGGGTTAGGATTAGGGGTTAGGGTTAGGTGTAGGGTTCGGGTTGGGGTGGGGGTTGCGGTTGTGGTTAGGGTTAAGGGTTAGGGATAGGGTTAGAGTTAGGGGTTAGGGTTAGCGGTTAGGGTTAGGGGCTAGGGTTAGGGGTTAGGGTTAGGGGTTAGGGTTCGGGTTAGGTTTGGGGTTAGGGTTCGGGGTTCGGGTTAGGGAAAGGTGTTCGGGTTGGGGTTGGGGGTTAGGGTTACGCTTACGGTTAGGGGTTAGGATTAGGGTTGGGGTTAGGGTTAGGGTTCGGGCTTAGTGTTAGGGGTTAGGGTTAGAGTATGGGTTAGGTGTTAGGGGTTAGGGTTAGGGGTTACGGTTAGGGTGAAGTTTAGGGTTAGGGTTAGGATTAGGGGTTGTGGTTGGGGTTAGGGTTTGGGTTAGGGCTAGGGTTAGAGTTAGAGTTAGGGTTAGGGTTAGCGGTAGGGTTAGGGCTAGGGTTGGGTTTAGGGTTAGTTTTAGGGGTTAGGCTAAGGGTTAGGGTTAGGGTTAGGGGTTAGGGTTGGGGTTGGTGTTAGGGGTAGGGGTCGGGTTAGGTTTAGGGTTGGGGTTAGGGTGAGTGGTTAGTGGTTAGAGTTAGGGGTGGGGTTAGGGTTAAGGGTTAGGGTTAGGGGCCAGGGTTAGGGTTCTGGTTCGGGGTTTGGGTTCGGGTTAGGTTTGGGGTTAGGGTTAGGCGTTAGGGTTAGGTAAAGGTTTTCGTGTTGGGGTTAGGGTTAGGGTTTGTGGTTAGTGTTAGGGTTAGGGTTAGGGGTTAGGGTTCGGGTTATGTTTGGGGTTAGGGTTTGGGGTTAGGGAAAGGTTTTCGGGTTGGGGTTGGGGTTAGGGTTAGGGTTAGTGGTTAGAGTTAGGGTTTGGGGTAAGGGTTTAGGGTTATGATTAGGGTTGGGGTTAGAATTAGGGTTAGGGGTTAGGGTTAGGTGTAGGGTTCGGGTTGGGGTGGGGGTTGGGGTTGTGGTTAGTGTTAGGTTTAAGGGTTAGGGTTAGAGTTAGGGGTTAGGGTTAGCGGTTAGGGGTTAGGGGCTAGCGGTAGAGTTAGGGTTACGCGTTAGAGCTGGGGTTGGGATTGTGGTTGGGTTTGCGGTTAGGGTTAGGGGTTAGGGGCTAGGGTTAGGGGTTCGGGTTAGGATTAGGGTTCAGGGTTCGGGTTAGGTTAGGGTCAGGGTTAGGGTTAGGGTTGGGGTTAGGGTTAGGGAAAGGTGTTCGGGTTGGGGTTAGGGTTAGTGGTTAGAGTTAGGGTTTGGGGTTAGTGTTAGGGTTTAGGGTTATGATTAGGGTTAGGGTTGGGTTTAGAATTAGGGTTAGGGGTTAGGGTTAGGTGTAGGGTTGGGGTGGGGTTTGGGGTTGTGGTTAGTGTTAGGGTTAAGGATTATGGATAGCGTTAGAGTTAGGGTTAGCGGTTAGGGTTAGGGGTTAGGGGTTAGCGGTAGAGTTAGGGTTACGGGTTAGGGCTGGGGTTGGGATTGTGGTTGGGTTTGCGGTTAGGGTTAGGGGTTAGGGTTAGAGGTAGGGTTAGGATTAGGGGTTGCAGTTGGGGTTAGGGTTTGGGTTAGGGCTAGGGTTACCGTTAGGGTTAGGGTTAGCAGTAGGGTTAGGGTTCGGGCTTAGGCTTAGGCTTAGCCTTAGGGTTAGGGTAAGTGTTAAGGGTTAGGGGTTAGGGTTGGGGCTGGTGTTAGGGTTAGGGGTCGGGTTAGGGGTTAGGTTTAGGGTCGGGGTTAGGGTTAGGGGTAAGGGTTAGGGGCTAGGGTTAGGGGTTAGGGTTAGGGGTTAGGGTTAGGTTTGGGGTTAGGGTTAGGGTTTAGGGTTAGGGAAAGGTGTTAGGGTTGGGGTTAGGGTTAGTGGTTAGAGTTAGGGTTTGGGGTTAGTGTTAGGGTTTAGGGTTATGGTTATGGTTAGGTTTAGGGTTAGGGTTAGGGTTTAGGGTTAGGTGTAGGGTTAGGGTTGGGGTGGGGGTTGGGGCTGTGGTCAGTGTTAGGGTTAAGGGTTAGGGGTATGGTTAGGGTTAGAGTTAGGGGTTAGGTTTAGGGGTTAGGGGTCAGCGGTAGAGTTAGGGTTACGGGTTAGGGTTGGGATTGGGATTGTGGTTGGCGTTGGGGTTAGCGTTAGGGTTAGGGGTTAGCGTTAGAGTTAGGGGTTAGGGGTAGGGTTAGAATTAGGGGTTGCAGTTGGGGTTAGGGTTTGGGTTAGGGCTAGGGTTACGGTTAGGGTTTGGGTTAGCAGTAGGGTTAGGGTTCGAGTTGGGGTTGGGGTTAGGGTTAGGTTTAGGGGTTAGGCCTAGGGTTAGCCTTAGGGTTAGTGTAAGGGTTAAGGGTTAGGGTTGGGGCTGGTGTTAGGGTTAGGGGTCGGGTTAGGGGTTAGGGTTGGGGTTAGGGGTAAGGGTTAGGGGCTAGGGTTAGGGGTTAGGGCTAGGGTTAGGTTAGGGTTAGGGTTTAGGGTTGGGAAAGGTGTTAGGTTTGGGGTTGGGGTTAGGGCTAGTGGTTAGAGTTAGGGTTTGGGGTTAGTGTTAGGGTTTAGGGTTATGGTTAGGGTTAGGGTTGACTTAGGGTTAGGGGTTATGGTTTGGGGTTAAGGTTAGTGTTAGGGTTAGGGTTGGGGTTACGGTTCGGGATAAGGTTAGGTTCACGGTTTAGGGTTAGGGTTAGGTGTTAGGGTTAGAGTTAGGGGTTAGGGTTTGCGGTTAGGTGTTAGTGGTAGGGTTAGGGTTACGGGTTGGGGTTGGGATTGTGGTTGTGGTTGGGATTGTGGTTGGGGTTGCGGTTAGGGTTAGGGGTTCGGGTTAGAGTAAGGGGTTAGGGTTAGGGGTTGCGGTTGGGGTTAGGGTTTGGGTTAGGGCTAGGGTTAGAGTTAGGGTTAGGGTTAGCGGTAGGGTTAGGGTTAGGGTGGGTGTTAGGGTTAGGTTTAGGGCTAAGGATTAGAGTTAGGGTTAGGGATAGGTGTTAGGGTTAGGTTTGGCGTGAGGGTTGGGGTGAGGGGTTAGGGTTAGGGCCTAGGCTTAGAGGTTAGGGTTAGGTTTAGGGTTGGGGTTAGGGTTAGGTTTAGGCGCTATGGTTAGGGTTAGGTTTAGGGTTATGGGTCAGTGTTAGGGTTAGGGGCTAGTGTTAGGGGTTATGGTTCGGGTTAGGGTTGGGGTTAGGGTTACGCTTACGGTTAGGGGTTAGGGTTAGGGTTGGGGTTAGGGTTAGGGTTCGGGGTTAGTGTTAGGGGTTAGGGTTAGAGTAAGGGTTAGGTGTTAGGGTTAGGGGTTAGGGTTCGGGGTTACGGTTAGGGTGAAGTTTAGGGTTAGGATTAGGGGTTGCGGTTGGGGTTAGGGTTTGGTTTAGGGCTCGGGTTGGAGTAAGAGTTAGGGTTAGGGTTAGCGGTAGGGTTAGGGTTAGAGTTGGGTTTAGGGTTAGTTTTAGGGGTTAGGCTTAGGGTTAGGGGTTGGGGTTAGGGTTAGGGGTTAGGGTTGGTGTTAGGGGTAGGGTTAGGGTTAGGTTTAGGGTTGGGGTTAGGGTTAGGGTGAGTGGTTAGTGGTTAGGGTTAGGGGTGGGGTTAGGGTTAGGGGTTAGGGTTAGGGGCTCGGGTTAGGGTTCGGGTTAGGGGTTAGGGTTCGGGTTAGGTTTGGGGTTCGGGTTAGGGTTCGGTAAAGGTTTTCGGGTTGGGGTTGGGGTTAGGGTTAGGGTTAGTGGTTAGAGTTAGGGTTTGGGGTTAGTGTTAGGGTTTAGGGTTATGATTAGGTTTAGGGTTGGGGTTAGGGTTAGGGTTAGGTGTAGGGTTCGGGGTGGGGGTTGGGGTTGTGGTTAGTGTTAGGGTTAAGGGTTAGGGATAGGGTTAGAGTTAGGGGTTAGGGTTAGCGGTTAGTATTAGGGGCTAGGGTTAGGGGTTAGTGTTAGGGGTTAGGGTTCGGGTTACGTTTGGGGTCAGGGTTAGGGTTAGGGAAAGGTGTTCGGGTTGGGGTTGGGGTTGGGGTTGGGGTTAGGGTTACGCTTACGGTTAGGGGTTCGGGTTAGGGTTGGGGTTAGGGTTAGGGTTCGGGGTTAGTGTTAGGGGTTAGGGTTAGAGTAAGGGTTAGGTGTTAGGGTTAGGGGTTACGGTTAGGGTGAAGTTTAGGGTTCGGGTTAGGATTAGGGGTTGCGGTTGGGGTTAGGGTTTGGGTTAGGGCTAGTGTTAGAGTTAGGGTTAGGGTTAGCGGTAGGGTTAGGGTTGGGTTTAGGGTTAGTTTTAGGGGTTATTAGGGTTAGGGTTGGGGTTAGGGTTAGGGGTTGGGGTTGGTGTTAGGGCTAGTGGTAGGGTTAGGTTTAGGGTTGGGGTTAGGGTTAAAGTGAGTGGTTAGTGGTTAGGGTTAGGGGTAGAGTTAGGGTTAGGGGTTAGGTTTAGGGGTTAGGGTTCGGGTTAGGGGTTAGGGTTCGGGTTAGGTTTGGGGTTAGGGTTAGGGTTAGGTAAAGGTTTTCGGGTTGGGGTTGGGGTTAGGGTTAGTGGTTAGAGTTAGGGTTTGGGGTTAGTGTTAGGGTTTAGGGTTATGATTAGGGTTAGGGTTGGGGTTAGGATTAGGGTCAGGGGTTAGGGTTAGGTGTAGGGTTCGGGTTGGGGTGGGGGTTGGGGTTGTGGATAGGGTTAGGGTTAGAGTTAGGGGTTA
This sequence comes from Mustelus asterias, assembly GCF_964213995.1. Taxonomy (NCBI): domain Eukaryota; kingdom Metazoa; phylum Chordata; class Chondrichthyes; order Carcharhiniformes; family Triakidae; genus Mustelus; species Mustelus asterias. The sequence goes on from NW_027590157.1 coordinate 530,345, forward strand.
GGGTTAGCGGTTAGGGTTAGGGGCTAGGGTTAGGGGTTAGGGTTAGGGGTTAGGGTTCGGGTTAGGTTTGGGGTTAGGGGTTAGGGTTAGGGAAAGGTTTTCCGGTTGGGGTTAGGTTTCGTGGTTAGAGTTAGGGTTTGGGGTTAGTGTTAGGGTTTAGGGTTATGATTAGGGTTAGGGTTAGGGTTGGGGTTAGAATTAGGGTTAGGGGTTAGGGTTAGGTGTAGGGTTCGGGTGGGGGTTGGGGTTGTGGTTAGTGTTAGGTTTAAGGGTTAGGGATAGCGTTAGGGTTAGAGTTAGGGGTTAGGGTTAGCGGTTCGGGGTTAGCGGTCGAGTTAGGGTTACGGGTTAGAGCTGGGGTTGGGATTGTGGTTGGGTTTGCGGTTAGGGTTAGGGGCTAGGGTTAGGGGTTAGGGTTAGGGGTTAGGGTTCGGGTTAGGATTAGGGTTAAGGGTTTGGGTTTGGTTAGGGTCAGGGTTAGGGTTAGGGTTAGGATTAGGGAAAGGTGTTCGGGTTGGGGTTGGGGTTAGGGTTAGTGGTTAGAGTTAGTGTTTGGGGTTTGTGTTAGGGTTTAGGGTTATGATTAGGGTTAGGGTTAGGGTTGGGTTTAGAATTAGGGTTAGGGGTTAGGGTTAGGTGCAGGGCTAGGGTTGGGGTGGGGTTTGGGGTTGTGGTTAGTGTTAGGGTTAAGGATTATGGATAGGGTTAGAGTTAGGGTTAGCGGTTAGGGTTAGGGGTTAGCGGTAGAGTTAGGGTTACGGGTTAGGGCTGGGGTTGGGATTGTGGTTGGGTTTGCGGTTAGGGTTAGGGGTTCGGGAGAGGGGTTAGGGTTAGAGGTAGGGTTAGGATTAGGGGTTGCAGTTGGGGTTAGGGTTTGGGTTAGGGCTAGGGTTACGGTTAGGGTTAGGGTTAGCAGTAGGGTTAGGGTTCGGGTTGGGGTTAGGGTTAGGTTTAGGGGTTAGGCTTAGGGTTAGCCTTAGGGTTAGGGTAAGGGTTAAGGGTTAGGGTTAGGGGTTAGGGTTGGGGCTGGTGTTAGGGTTAGTGTTCGTGTTAGGGGTTAGGGTTAGGTTTAGGGTTGTGGTTAGGGTTAGGGGTAAGGGTTAGGGGCTAGGGTTAGGGGTTAGGGTTAGGGGTTTGGGTTAGGTTTGGGGTTAGGGTTAGGGTTTAGGGTTAGGGAACGGTGTTAGGGTTGGGGTTGGGGTTAGGGTTAGTGGTTAGAGTTAGGGTTTGGGGTTAGTGTTAGGGTTTAGGGTTATGGGTAGGTTTAGGGTTAGGGTTTAGGGTTAGGTTTAGGTTTAGGGTTGGGGTGGGGGTTGGGTTTGTGGTCAGTGTTAGGGTTAAGGGTTAGGGGTAGGGTTACGGTTAGAGTTAGGGGTTCGGGTTAGCGGTTAGGTTTAGGGGTTAGGGGTTAGCGGTAGAGTTAGGGTTACGGGTTAGGGTTGGGATTGGGATTGTGGTTGGCGTTGGGGTTAGGGGTTAGGGTTAGGGGTTAGGGTTAGAGTTAGGGGTTAGGGGTAGGGTTAGGATTAGGGGTTGCGGTTAGGGTTTGGGTTAGGGCTAGGGTTAGAGTTAGGGTTAGGTTTACCGGTAGGGTCAGGGTTCGGGTTGGGGTTATGGTTAGGGGCTAGGGTTAGGGTTAGGTTTGGGGTTAGGGCTAGGGTTTAGGGTTTGGGAAAGGTGTTAGGGTTGGGGTTAGGGTTAGTGGTTAGAGTTAGGGTTTGGGGTTAGTGTTAGGGTTTAGGGTTATGGTTATGGTTAGGTTTAGGGTTAGGGTTTAGGGTTAGGTGTAGGTTTAGGGTTGGGGTGGGGATTGGGGTTGTGGTCAGTGTTAGGTTTAAGGGTTAGGGGTAGGGTTAGAGTTAGGGGTTAGCGGTTAGGTTTAGGGGTTAGGGTTAGGGGTTAGCGGTAGAGTTAGGGTTACGCGTTAGGGTTGGGATTGGGATTGTGGTTGGCGTTGGGGTTAGGGGTTAGAGTTAGGGGTTAGGGGTCGGGTTAGGATTAGGGGTTGCAGTTGGGGTTAGGGTTTGGGTTAGGGCTAGGGTTAGAGTTGGGGTTAGGTTTAGCGGTAGGGTTAGGGTTCGGGTTGGGGTTAGGGTTAGGTTTAGGGGTTAGGCTTAGTGTTAGGCTTAGGGTTAGGGTTAAGGGTTAGGGTTAGGGTTAGATTTGGGGTTGGTGTTAGGGTTAGGGTTAGGGTGAGTGGTTAGTGGTTAGGGTTAGGGTTGGGGTTAGGGTTGGGGGTTAGGGTTAGGCGCTCGGGTTAGGGGTTAGGGTTTAGGGTTAGGATGAGAGTTAGGGGTTAGGGTTGGGGTTGGGGTTAGGGTTAGGGGTTAGGGTTAGGTAAAGGTTTTCGGGTTGGGGTTAGGGTTAGTGGTTAGCGTTAGGGTTAGGGTTTGGGGTTAGTGTTAGGGTTTAGGGTTATGATTAGGGTTAGGATTAGGGTTAGGGTTAGGTGTAGGGTTCGGGTTGGGGTGGGGGTTGGGGTTGTGGTTAGTGTTAGGGTTAAGGGTTAGGGATAGGGTTAGCAGTTAGGGTTAGGGGCTAGGGTTAGGGGTTAGGGTTCGGGTTAGGATTGGGGTTAGGGTTAGGGGTTAGGGTTAGGGAAAGGTGTTCGGGTTGTGGTTGGGGTCAGGGTTAGGGTTAGCGTTGGGGTTAGGGTTACGCTTACGGTTAGGGGTTAGGGTTAGGGTTGGGGTTAGGGTTCGGGCTTAGTGTTAGGGGTTAGGGTTAGAGTATGGGTTAGGTGTTAGGGTTAGGCGTTAGGGTTAGGGGTTACGGTTAGGGTGAAGTTTAGGGTTAGGGTTAGGATTAGGGGTTGCGGTTGGGGTTAGGGTTTGGGTTAGGGCTAGGGTTAGAGTTAGGGTTAGGGTTAGCGGTAGGGTTAGGGTTGGGTTTAGGGTTAGTTTTAGGGGTTAGGGTTAGGGTTAGGGTTAGGGTTAGGTTTAGGGTTAGGGTTTAGGGTTAGGTGTAGGGTTAGGGTTGGGGTGGGGGTTGGGGCTGTGGTCAGTGTTAGGGTTAAGGGTTAGGGGTATGGTTAGGGTTAGAGTTAGGGGTTAGGTTTAGGGGTTAGGGGTCAGCGGTAGAGTTAGGGTTACGGGTTAGGGTTGGGATTGGGATTGTGGTTGGCGTTGGGGTTAGCGTTAGGGTTAGGGGTTAGCGTTAGAGTTAGGGGTTAGGGGTAGGGTTAGAATTAGGGGTTGCAGTTGGGGTTAGGGTTTGGGTTAGGGCTAGGGTTACGGTTAGGGTTTGGGTTAGCAGTAGGGTTAGGGTTCGAGTTGGGGTTGGGGTTAGGGTTAGGTTTAGGGGTTAGGCCTAGGGTTAGCCTTAGGGTTAGTGTAAGGGTTAAGGGTTAGGGTTGGGGCTGGTGTTAGGGTTAGGGGTCGGGTTAGGGGTTAGGGTTGGGGTTAGGGGTAAGGGTTAGGGGCTAGGGTTAGGGGTTAGGGTTAGGTTAGGGTTAGGGTTTAGGGTTGGGAAAGGTGTTAGGTTTGGGGTTGGGGTTAGGGCTAGTGGTTAGAGTTAGGGTTTGGGGTTAGTGTTAGGGTTTAGGGTTATGGTTAGGGTTAGGGTTGACTTAGGGTTAGGGGTTATGGTTTGGGGTTAAGGTTAGTGTTAGGGTTGGGGTTACGGTTCGGGATAAGGTTAGGTTCACGGTTTAGGGTTAGGGTTAGGTGTTAGGGTTAGAGTTAGGGGTTAGGGTTTGCGGTTAGGGTTAGGTGTTAGTGGTAGGGTTAGGGTTACGGGTTGGGGTTGGGATTGTGGTTGTGGTTGGGATTGTGGTTGGGGTTGCGGTTAGGGTTAGGGGTTCGGGTTAGAGTAAGGGGTTAGGGTTAGGGGTTGCGGTTGGGGTTAGGGTTTGGGTTAGGGCTAGGGTTAGAGTTAGGGTTAGGGTTAGCGGTAGGGTTAGGGTTAGGGTGGGTGTTAGGGTTAGGTTTAGGGCTAAGGATTAGAGTTAGGGTTAGGGATAGGTGTTAGGGTTAGGTTTGGCGTGAGGGTTGGGGTGAGGGGTTAGGGTTAGGGCCTAGGCTTAGAGGTTAGGGTTAGGTTTAGGGTTGGGGTTAGGGTTAGGTTTAGGCGCTATGGTTAGGGTTAGGGTTAGGTTTAGGGTTATGGGTCAGTGTTAGGGTTAGGGGCTAGTGTTAGGGGTTATGGTTCGGGTTAGGGTTGGGGTTAGGGTTACGCTTACGGTTAGGGGTTAGGGTTAGGGTTGGGGTTAGGGTTAGGGTTCGGGGTTAGTGTTAGGGGTTAGGGTTAGAGTAAGGGTTAGGTGTTAGGGTTAGGGGTTAGGGTTCGGGGTTACGGTTAGGGTGAAGTTTAGGGTTAGGATTAGGGGTTGCGGTTGGGGTTAGGGTTTGGTTTAGGGCTCGGGTTGGAGTAAGAGTTAGGGTTAGGGTTAGCGGTAGGGTTAGGGTTAGAGTTGGGTTTAGGGTTAGTTTTAGGGGTTAGGCTTAGGGTTAGGGGTTGGGGTTAGGGTTAGGGGTTAGGGTTGGTGTTAGGGGTAGGGTTAGGGTTAGGTTTAGGGTTGGGGTTAGGGTTAGGGTGAGTGGTTAGTGGTTAGGGTTAGGGGTGGGGTTAGGGTTAGGGGTTAGGGTTAGGGGCTCGGGTTAGGGTTCGGGTTAGGGGTTAGGGTTCGGGTTAGGTTTGGGGTTCGGGTTAGGGTTCGGTAAAGGTTTTCGGGTTGGGGTTGGGGTTAGGGTTAGGGTTAGTGGTTAGAGTTAGGGTTTGGGGTTAGTGTTAGGGTTTAGGGTTATGATTAGGTTTAGGGTTGGGGTTAGGGTTAGGGTTAGGTGTAGGGTTCGGGGTGGGGGTTGGGGTTGTGGTTAGTGTTAGGGTTAAGGGTTAGGGATAGGGTTAGAGTTAGGGGTTAGGGTTAGCGGTTAGTGTTAGGGGCTAGGGTTAGGGGTTAGTGTTAGGGGTTAGGGTTCGGGTTACGTTTGGGGTCAGGGTTAGGGTTAGGGAAAGGTGTTCGGGTTGGGGTTGGGGTTGGGGTTAGGGTTACGCTTACGGTTAGGGGTTCGGGTTAGGGTTGGGGTTAGGGTTAGGGTTCGGGGTTAGTGTTAGGGGTTAGGGTTAGAGTAAGGGTTAGGTGTTAGGGTTAGGGGTTACGGTTAGGGTGAAGTTTAGGGTTCGGGTTAGGATTAGGGGTTGCGGTTGGGGTTAGGGTTTGGGTTAGGGCTAGTGTTAGAGTTAGGGTTAGGGTTAGCGGTAGGGTTAGGGTTGGGTTTAGGGTTAGTTTTAGGGGTTATTAGGGTTAGGGTTGGGGTTAGGGTTAGGGGTTGGGGTTGGTGTTAGGGCTAGTGGTAGGGTTAGGTTTAGGGTTGGGGTTAGGGTTAAAGTGAGTGGTTAGTGGTTAGGGTTAGGGGTAGAGTTAGGGTTAGGGGTTAGGTTTAGGGGTTAGGGTTCGGGTTAGGGGTTAGGGTTCGGGTTAGGTTTGGGGTTAGGGTTAGGGTTAGGTAAAGGTTTTCGGGTTGGGGTTGGGGTTAGGGTTAGTGGTTAGAGTTAGGGTTTGGGGTTAGTGTTAGGGTTTAGGGTTATGATTAGGGTTAGGGTTGGGGTTAGGATTAGGGTCAGGGGTTAGGGTTAGGTGTAGGGTTCGGGTTGGGGTGGGGGTTGGGGTTGTGGATAGGGTTAGGGTTAGAGTTAGGGGTTAGGGTTAGCGGTTAGGGTTAGGGGCTAGGGTTAGGGGTTAGGGTTAGGGGTTAGGGTTCGGGTTAGGTTTGGGGTTAGGGGTTAGGGTTAGGGAAAGGTTTTCCGGTTGGGGTTAGGTTTCGTGGTTAGAGTTAGGGTTTGGGGTTAGTGTTAGGGTTTAGGGTTATGATTAGGGTTAGGGTTAGGGTTGGGGTTAGAATTAGGGTTAGGGGTTAGGGTTAGGTGTAGGGTTCGGGTGGGGGTTGGGGTTGTGGTTAGTGTTAGGTTTAAGGGTTAGGGATAGCGTTAGGGTTAGAGTTAGGGGTTAGGGTTAGCGGTTCGGGGTTAGCGGTCGAGTTAGGGTTACGGGTTAGAGCTGGGGTTGGGATTGTGGTTGGGTTTGCGGTTAGGGTTAGGGGCTAGGGTTAGGGGTTAGGGTTAGGGGTTAGGGTTCGGGTTAGGATTAGGGTTAAGGGTTTGGGTTTGGTTAGGGTCAGGGTTAGGGTTAGGGTTAGGATTAGGGAAAGGTGTTCGGGTTGGGGTTGGGGTTAGGGTTAGTGGTTAGAGTTAGTGTTTGGGGTTTGTGTTAGGGTTTAGGGTTATGATTAGGGTTAGGGTTAGGGTTGGGTTTAGAATTAGGGTTAGGGGTTAGGGTTAGGTGCAGGGCTAGGGTTGGGGTGGGGTTTGGGGTTGTGGTTAGTGTTAGGGTTAAGGATTATGGATAGGGTTAGAGTTAGGGTTAGCGGTTAGGGTTAGGGGTTAGCGGTAGAGTTAGGGTTACGGGTTAGGGCTGGGGTTGGGATTGTGGTTGGGTTTGCGGTTAGGGTTAGGGGTTCGGGAGAGGGGTTAGGGTTAGAGGTAGGGTTAGGATTAGGGGTTGCAGTTGGGGTTAGGGTTTGGGTTAGGGCTAGGGTTACGGTTAGGGTTAGGGTTAGCAGTAGGGTTAGGGTTCGGGTTGGGGTTAGGGTTAGGTTTAGGGGTTAGACTTAGGGTTAGCCTTAGGGTTAGGGTAAGGGTTAAGGGTTAGGGTTAGGGGTTAGGGTTGGGGCTGGTGTTAGGGTTAGTGTTCGTGTTAGGGGTTAGGGTTAGGTTTAGGGTTGTGGTTAGGGTTAGGGGTAAGGGTTAGGGGCTAGGGTTAGGGGTTAGGGTTAGGGGTTTGGGTTAGGTTTGGGGTTAGGGTTAGGGTTTAGGGTTAGGGAACGGTGTTAGGGTTGGGGTTGGGGTTAGGGTTAGTGGTTAGAGTTAGGGTTTGGGGTTAGTGTTAGGGTTTAGGGTTATGGGTAGGTTTAGGGTTAGGGTTTAGGGTTAGGTTTAGGTTTAGGGTTGGGGTGGGGGTTGGGTTTGTGGTCAGTGTTAGGGTTAAGGGTTAGGGGTAGGGTTACGGTTAGAGTTAGGGGTTCGGGTTAGCGGTTAGGTTTAGGGGTTAGGGGTTAGCGGTAGAGTTAGGGTTACGGGTTAGGGTTGGGATTGGGATTGTGGTTGGCGTTGGGGTTAGGGGTTAGGGTTAGGGGTTAGAGTTAGGGGTTAGGGGTAGGGTTAGGATTAGGGGTTGCGGTTAGGGTTTGGGTTAGGGCTAGGGTTAGAGTTAGGGTTAGGTTTACCGGTAGGGTCAGGGTTCGGGTTGGGGTTATGGTTAGGGGCTAGGGTTAGGGTTAGGTTTGGGGTTAGGGCTAGGGTTTAGGGTTTGGGAAAGGTGTTAGGGTTGGGGTTAGGGTTAGTGGTTAGAGTTAGGGTTTGGGGTTAGTGTTAGGGTTTAGGGTTATGGTTATGGTTAGGTTTAGGGTTAGGGTTTAGGGTTAGGTGTAGGTTTAGGGTTGGGGTGGGGATTGGGGTTGTGGTCAGTGTTAGGTTTAAGGGTTAGGGGTAGGGTTAGAGTTAGGGGTTAGGGTTAGCGGTTAGGTTTAGGGGTTAGGGTTAGGGGTTAGCGGTAGAGTTAGGGTTACGCGTTAGGGTTGGGATTGGGATTGTGGTTGGCGTTGGGGTTAGGGGTTAGAGTTAGGGGTTAGGGGTCGGGTTAGGATTAGGGGTTGCAGTTGGGGTTAGGGTTTGGGTTAGGGCTAGGGTTAGAGTTGGGGTTAGGTTTAGCGGTAGGGTTAGGGTTCGGGTTGGGGTTAGGGTTAGGTTTAGGGGTTAGGCTTAGTGTTAGGCTTAGGGTTAGGGTTAAGGGTTAGGGTTAGGGTTAGATTTGGGGTTGGTGTTAGGGTTAGGGTTAGGGTGAGTGGTTAGTGGTTAGGGTTAGGGTTGGGGTTAGGGTTGGGGGTTAGGGTTAGGCGCTCGGGTTAGGGGTTAGGGTTTAGGGTTAGGATGAGAGTTAGGGGTTAGGGTTGGGGTTGGGGTTAGGGTTAGGGGTTAGGGTTAGGTAAAGGTTTTCGGGTTGGGGTTAGGGTTAGTGGTTAGCGTTAGGGTTAGGGTTTGGGGTTAGTGTTAGGGTTTAGGGTTATGATTAGGGTTAGGATTAGGGTTAGGGTTAGGTGTAGGGTTCGGGTTGGGGTGGGGGTTGGGGTTGTGGTTAGTGTTAGGGTTAAGGGTTAGGGATAGGGTTAGCAGTTAGGGTTAGGGGCTAGGGTTAGGGGTTAGGGTTCGGGTTAGGATTGGGGTTAGGGTTAGGGGTTAGGGTTAGGGAAAGGTGTTCGGGTTGTGGTTGGGGTCAGGGTTAGGGTTAGCGTTGGGGTTAGGGTTACGCTTACGGTTAGGGGTTAGGGTTAGGGTTGGGGTTAGGGTTCGGGCTTAGTGTTAGGGGTTAGGGTTAGAGTATGGGTTAGGTGTTAGGGTTAGGCGTTAGGGTTAGGGGTTACGGTTAGGGTGAAGTTTAGGGTTAGGGTTAGGATTAGGGGTTGCGGTTGGGGTTAGGGTTTGGGTTAGGGCTAGGGTTAGAGTTAGGGTTAGGGTTAGCGGTAGGGTTAGGGTTGGGTTTAGGGTTAGTTTTAGGGGTTAGGCTTAGGGTTAGGGTTAAGGGTTAGGGTTAGGGTTAGGGGTTAGGGTTGGTGTTAGGTTTAGGGTTGGGGTTAGGGTTAGGGTGAGTGGTTAGTGGTTAGGGTTAGGGGTGGGGTTAGGGTTAAGGGTTAGGGTTAGGGGATAGGGTTAGGGGTTAGGGTTCTGGTTAGGGGTTAGGGTTAGGGTTAGGGGTTAGGGTTAGGTAAAGGTTTTCGGGTTGGGGTTAGGGTTAGGGTTTTTGGTTAGAGTTAGGGTTAGGGTTAGGGAAAGGGTTAGGGTTAGGGTTAAGGGTTAGGGGTTGGGGCTAGGGTTAGGGTTAGGGGTTAGGGTTAGGGGTAAGGTTTAGGGGCTAGGGTTAGGGGTTAGGGCTCGGGTTAGGTTTGGGGTTAGGGTTAGGGTTTAGGGTTGGGAAAGGTGTTAGGTTTGGGGTTGGGGTTAGGGTTAGTGGTTGGAGTTAGGGTTTGGGGTTAGGGTTAGAGTTAGGGGTTAGGGTTAGCGGTTAGGGTTAGGTGTTAGCGGTAGGGTTAGGGTTACGGGTTGGGGTTGGGATTGTGGTTGGGGTTGGGGTTGCGGTAGGGTTAGGGGTTCGGGTTAGAGTAAGGGGGTAGGGTTCGGCGTTGTGGTTGGGGTTAGGGTTTGGGTTAGGGCTAGGGTTAGAGTTAGGGTTAGCGTTAGCGGTAGGGTTAGGGTTAGGGTGGGGGTTAGGGTTAGGTTTAGGACTAAGGATTAGAGTTAGGGTTAGGGATAGGGGTTAGGGTTCGGGTTAGGTTTGGCGTGAGGGTAGGGGTGAGGGGTTAGCGTTAGGGCCTAGGCTTAGAGGTTCGGGTTAGGTTTAGGGTTGGGGTTAGGGTTAGGTTTAGGCGCTATGGTTAGGGTTAGGGGTTCGGGTTAGGTTTAGGGTTATGGGTCAGTGTTAGGGTTAGGGGCTAGTGTGAGGGGTTAGGGTTGGGGTTGGGGTTAGGGTTACGCTTACGGTTAGGGGTTAGGGTTGGGGTTAGGGTTAGGGTTCGGGGTTAGTGTTAGGGTTAGAGTAAGGGTTAGGGGTTAGGGTTAGGGGTTACGGTTAGGGTGAAGTTTAGGGTTAGGATTAGGGGTTGCGGTTGGGGTTAGGGTTTGGGTTAGGGCTAGGGTTAGAGTAAGAGTTAGGGTTAGCGGTAGGGTTAGGGTTAGGGTTAGTTTTAGGGGTTAGGCTTAGGGTTAGGGTTAGGGTTAAGGGTTAGGGGTTGGGGTTAGGGGTTGGGGTTGGTGGTAGGGGTAGGGTTAGGTTTAGGGTTGGGGTTAGGGTTAGGGGTGGGGTTAGGGTTAGGGGCTAGGGTTAGGGGTTAGGGTTCGGGTTAGGGGTTAGGGTTCGGGTTAGGTTTGGGGCTAGGGTTAGGGTTAGGTAAAGGTTTTCGGGTTGGGGTTAGGGTTAGTGGTTAGCGTTAGGGTTAGGGTTTGGGGTTAGTGTTAGGGTTTAGGGTTATGATTAGGGTTAGGATTAGGGTTAGGGTTAGGTGTAGGGTTCGGGTTGGGGTGGGGGTTGGGGTTGTGGTTAGTGTTAGGGTTAAGGGTTAGGGATAGGGTTAGCAGTTAGGGTTAGGGGCTAGGGTTAGGGGTTAGGGTTCGGGTTAGGATTGGGGTTAGGGTTAGGGGTTAGGGTTAGGGAAAGGTGTTCGGGTTGTGGTTGGGGTTAGGGTTAGGGTTAGCGTTGGGGTTAGGGTTACGCTTACGGTTAGGGGTTAGGGTTAGGGTTGGGGTTAGGGTTCGGGCTTAGTGTTAGGGGTTAGGGTTAGAGTATGGGTTAGGTGTTAGGGTTAGGCGTTAGGGTTAGGGGTTACAGTTAGGGTGAAGTTTAGGGTTAGGGTTAGGATTAGGGGTTGCGGTTGGGGTTAGGGTTTGGGTTAGGGCTAGGGTTAGAGTTAGAGTTAGGGTTAGGGTTAGCGGTAGGGTTAGGGTTGGGTTTAGGGTTAGTTTTAGGGGTTAGGCTTAGGGTTAGGGTTAAGGGTTAGGGTTAGGGGTTAGGGTTGGTGTTAGGTTTAGGGTTGGGGTTAGGGTTAGGGTGAGTGGTTAGTGGTTAGGGTTAGGGGTGGGGTTAGGGTTAAGGGTTAGGGTTAGGGGCTAGGGTTAGGGGTTAGGGTTCTGGTTAGGGGTTAGGGTTCGGGTTAGGGTTAGGGGTTAGGGTTAGGTAAAGGTTTTCGGGTTGGGGTTGGGGTTAGGGTTAGGGTTTTTGGTTAGAGTTAGAACATAGAACATTACAGCGCAGAACAGGCCCTTCGGCCCACGATGTTGCACCGACCAGTTAAAAAAAAACTGTGACCCTCCAACCTAAACCAATTTCTTTTCGTCCATGAACCTATCTACGGATCTCTTAAACGACCCCAAACTAGGCGCATTTACTACTGATGCTAGCAGGGCATTCCAATCCCTCACCACCCTCTGGGTAAAGAACCTACCCCTGACATCGGTTCTATAACTACCCCCCCTCAATTTAAAGCCATGCCCCCTCGTGCTGGATTTCTCCATCAGAGGAAAAAGGCTATCACTATCCACCCTATCTAAACCTCTAATCATCTTATATGTTTCAATAAGATCCCCTCTTAGCCGCCGCCTTTCCAGCGAAAACAATCCCAAATCCCTCAGCCTCTCCTCATAGGATCTCCCCTCCATACCAGGCAACATCCTGGTAAACCTCCTCTGCACCCTCTCCAAAGCCTCCACATCCTTCCTGTAATGTGGGGACCAGAACTGCACACAGTACTCCAAGTGCGGCCGCACCAGAGTTGTGTACAGTTGCAACATAACGCTACGACTCCTAAATTCAATCCCCCTACCAATAAACGCCAAGACACCATATGCCTTCTTAACAACCTTATCTACTTGATTCCCAACTTTCAGGGATCTATGCACACATACACCTAGATCCCTCTGCTCCTCCACACTATTCAAAGTCCTCCCGTTAGCCCTATACTCAACACATCTGTTATTCCTACCAAAGTGAATTACCTCACACTTCACCGCATTAAACTCCATCCGCCACCTCTCGGCCCAACTTTGCAACCTGTCTAAGTCTTCCTGCAAACTACGACACCCTTCCTCACTGTCTACCACACCACCGACTTTGGTGTCATCAGCAAATTTGCTAATCCACCCAACTATACCCTCATCCAGATCATTAATAAATATTACAAACAGCAGTGGCCCCAAAACAGATCCCTGAGGTACACCACTTGTAACCGCACTCCATGATGAATATTTACTATCAACCACCACCCTCTGTTTCCTATCCGCTAGCCAATTCCTGATCCAATTTCCTAGATCACCCCCAATCCCATACATCTGCATTTTCTGCAGAAGCCTACCATGGTGAACCTTATCAAACGCCTTACTAAAATCCATATATACCACGTCCACTGCCTTGCCCCCATCCACCTCCTTGGTCACTTTCTCAAAAAACTCAATAAGGTTAGTAAGGCACGACCTACCTGCCACAAAACCATGCTGACTATCACCTATCAATTCATTACTCTCCAAATAACTATAAATCCTATCCCTTATAATTTTTTCCAACATCTTGCCGACAACAGAAGTGAGACTCACCGGTCTATAATTCCCGGGGAAGTCTCTGTTCCCCTTCTTAAACAATGGGACAACATTCGCTAACCTCCAATCTTCTGGTACTATACCAGAGGCCAACGACGACCTGAAGATCAGAGCCAGAGGCTCTGCAATCACTTCTCTTGCCTCCCAGAGAATCCTTGGATAAATCCCATCCGGACCAGGGGATTTATCTATTTTCAGACCCTCCAGAATATCCTGCACATCCTCCTTAGGGTTAGGGGTTAGGGTTCGGGTTAGGTTTTGGGTTAGGGTTAGGGTTAGGGAAAGGTTTTCGGGTTGGGGTTAGGGTTAGGGTTAGAGTTAGGGTTTGGGGTTAGTGTTAGGGTTTAGCGTTATGATTAGGGTTAGTGTTGGGGTTAGGGTTAGGTGTAGGGTTCGAGTTGGGGTGGGGGTTGGGGTTGTGGTTAGTGTTAGGTTTAAGGGTTAGGGTTAGAGTTAGGGGTTAGGGGCTAGCGGTAGAGTTAGGGTTACGGGTTAGAGCTGGGGTTGGGATTGTGGTTGGGTTTGCGGTTAGGGTTAGGGGTTCGGGGCTAGGGTTCGTGGTTAGGGGTTCGGGTTAGGGTTAGGGTTAAGGGTTTGGGTTAGGTTAGGGTCAGGGTTAGGGTTGGGGTTAGGGTTAGGGAAAGGTGTTCGGGTTGGGGTTAGGGTTAGTGGTTAGAGTTAGGGTTTAGGGTTAGTGTTAGGGTTTAGGGTTATGATTAGGGTTAGGGTTAGGGTTGGGTTTAGAATTAGGGTTAGGGGTTAGGGTTAGGTGTAGGGTTGGGGTGGGGTTTGGGGTTGTGGTTAGTGTTAGGGTTAAGGATTATGGATAGCGTTAGAGTTAGGGTTAGCGGTTAGGGTTAGGGGTTAGCGGTAGAGTTAGGGTTACGGGTTAGGGCTGGGGTTGGGATTGTGGTTGGGTTTGCGGTTAGGGTTAGGGGTTAGGGATAGGGGTTAGGGTTAGAGGTAGGGTTAGGATTAGGGGTTGCAGTTGGGGTTAGGCTTTGGGTTAGGGCTAGGGTCATGGTTAGGGTTAGGGTTAGCAGTCGGGTTAGGGTTCGGGTTGGGGTTAGAGTTAGGTTTAGGGGTTAGGCTTAGGGTTAGCCTTAGGGTTAGGGTAAGGGTTAAGGGTTAGGGTTAGGGGTTAGGGTTGGGGCTGGTGTTAGGGTTAGGGGTCGGGTTAGGGTTAGGTTTAGGGTTGGGGTTAGGGTTAGGGGTAAGGGTTAGGGGCTAGGGTTAGGGGTTAGGGTTAGGGTTAGGGGTTAGGGTTAGGTTTGGGGTTAGGGCTAGGGTTTAGGGTTAGGGAAAGGTGTTAGGGTTGGGGTTAGGGTTAGTGGTTAGAGTTAGGGTTTGGGGTTAGTGTTAGTGTTTAGGGTTATGGTTATGGTTAGGGTTAGGGTTAGGGGTTAGGGTTAGGTGTAGGGTTAGGGTTGGGGTGGGGGTTGGGGTTGTGGTCAGTGTTAGGGTTAAGGGTTAGGGGTATGGTTAGGGTTAGAGGTTAGGGTTCGCGGTTAGGTTTAGGGGTTAGGGTTAGGGGTCAGCGGTAGAGTTAGGGTTACGGGTTAGGGTTGGGATTGGGATTGTGGTTGGCGTTGGGGTTAGGGTTAGGGGTTAGGGTTAGGGGTTAGAGTTAGGGGTTAGGGGTAGAGTTAGGATTAGGGGTTGCAGTTGTGGTTAGGGTTTGGGTTAGGGCTAGGGTTACGGTTAGGGTTTGGGTTAGCAGGAGGGTTAGGGTTAGGGCCTCGGCTTAGAGGTTAGGGTTAGGTTTAGGGTTGGGCTTAAGGTTAGGTTTAGGCGCTATGGTTAGGGTTAGGGGTTAGGGTTAGGTTTAGGGTTATGGGTCAGTGTTAGGGTTAGGGGCTAGTGTTAGGGGTTATGGTTAGGGTTGGGGTTAGGGTTACGCTTACGGTTAGGGGTTAGGGTTGGGGTTAGGGTTAGGGTTCGGGGTTAGTGTTAGGGGTTAGGGTTAGAGTAAGGGTTAGGGGTTAGGGTTAGGGGTTACGGTTAGGGTGAAGTTTAGGGTTAGGGTTAGGATTAGGGGTTGCGGTTGGGGTTAGGCTTTGGGTTAGGGCTAGGGTTAGAGTAAGAGTTAGGGTTAGCGGTAGGGTTAGGGTTAAGGTTGGGTTTAGGGTTAGTTTTAGGGGTTAGGGTTAGGGTTAGGGGTTAGGGTTGGGGCTAGGGTTAGGGGTTAGGGTTGGGGTTGGTGGTAGGGGTAGGGTTAGGTTTAGGGTTGGGGTTAGGGTTAGGGTGAGTGGTTAGCGTTAGGGGTGGGGTTAGGGTTAGGGGCTAGGGTTAGGGGTTAGGGTTCGCGTTAGGGGTTAGGGTTCGGGTTAGGTTTGGGGTTAGGGTTAGGGGTTAGGGTTAGGTAAAGGTTTTCGGGTTGGGGTTAGGATTAGTGGTTAGCGTTAGGGTTAGGGTTTAGGGTTATGATTAGGGTTAGGATTAGGGGTTAGGGTTAGGTGTAGGGTTCGGGTTGGGGTGGGGCTTGGGGTTGTGGTTAGTGTTAGGGTTAAGGGTTAGGGATAGGGTTAGAGTTAGGGGTTAGGGTTAGCGGTTAGGGTTAGGGGCTAGGGTTAGGGGTTAGGGTTAGGGTTCGGGTTAGGTTTGGGGTTAGGGTTCGGGGTTAGGGTTAGGGAAAGGTGTTCGGGTTGGGGTTGGGGTTGGGGTTAGGGTTACGCTTACGGTTAGGGGTTAGGATTAGGGTTGGGGTTGGGGTTAGGGTTACGCTTACGGTTAGGGGTTAGGATTAGGGTTGGGGTTAGGGTTAGGGTTCGGGCTTAGTGTTAGGGGTTAGGGTTAGGGGTTACGGTTCGGGTGAAGTTTAGGGTTAGGGTTAGGATTAGGGGTTGTGGTTGGGGTTAGGGTTTGGGTTAGGGCTAGGGTTAGAGTTAGGGTTAGGGTTAGCGGTAGGGTTAGGTTTAGGGTTGGGTTTAGGGTTAGTTTTAGGGGTTAGGCTTAGGGTTAGGGTTAAGGGTTAGGGTTAGGGGTTAGGGTTGGGGTTGGTGTTAGGGGTAGGGTTAGGTTTAGGGTTGGGGTTAGGGTGAGTGGTTAGTGGTTAGGGTTAGGGGTGGGGTTAGGGTTAAGGGTTAGGGGCTAGGGTTAGGGTTCTGGTTAGGGGTTTGGGTTCGGGTTAGGTTTGGGGTTCGGGTTAGGCGTTAGGGTTAGGTAAAGGTTTTCGTGTTGGGGTTAGGGTTAGGGTTTGTGGTTAGTGTTAGGGTTAGGGTTAGGGTTAGGGGTTAGGGTTCGGGTTATGTTTGGGGTTAGGGTTTGGGGTTAGGGAAAGGTTTTCGGGTTGGGGTTGGGGTTAGGGTTAGGGTTAGTGGTTAGAGTTAGGGTTTGGGGTTAGTGTTAGGGTTTAGGGTTATGATTAGGGTTAGGGTTGGGGTTAGAATTAGGGTTAGGGGTTAGGGTTAGGTGTAGGGTTCGGGTTGGGGTGGGGGTTGGGGTTGTGGTTAGTGTTAGGGTTAGGGTTAGGGTTAGGGTTTCGGGGCTAGCGGTAGAGTTAGGGTTACGCGTTAGAGCTGGGGTTGGGATTGTGGTTGGGTTAGGGTTAGGGGCTAGGGTTAGGGGTTAGGGTTCGGGTTAGGATTAGGGTTAAGGGTTCGGGTTAGGTTAGGGTCAGGGTTAGGGTTAGGGTTGGGGTTGGGGTTCGGGTTAGGGAAAGGTGTTCGGGTTGGGGTTAGGGTTAGTGGTTAGAGTTAGGGTTTGGGGTTAGTGTTAGGGTTTAGGGTTATGATTAGGGTTAGGGTTAGGGTTGGGTTTAGAATTAGGGTTAGGGTTAGGTGTAGGGTTGGGGTGGGGTTTGGGGTTGTGGTTAGTGTTAGGGTTAAGGATTATGGATAGCGTTAGAGTTAGGGTTAGGGTTAGGGTTACGGGTTAGGGCAGGGGTTGGGATTGTGGTTGGGTTTGCGGTTAGGGTTAGGGGTTAGGGTTAGAGGTAGGGTTAGGATTAGGGGTTGCAGTTGGGGTTAGGGTTTGGGTTAGGGCTAGGGTTACGTTAGGGTTAGGGTTAGCAGTAGGGTTCGGGTTGGGGTTAGGGTTAGGTTTAGGGGTTCGGCTTAGGGTTAGCCTTAGGGTTAGGGTAAGGGTTAAGGGTTCGGGGTTAGGGTTGGGGCTGGTGTTAGGGTTAGGGGTCGGGTTAGGGGTTAGGGTTAGGTTTAGGGTCGGGGTTAGGGTTAGGGGTAAGGGTTAGGGGCTAGGGTTAGGGTTAGGGGTTAGGGTTAGGGTTAGGGTTCGGGCTTAGTGTTAGGGGTTAGGGTTAGAGTATGGGTTAGGTGTTAGGGTTAGGGGTTAGGGTTAGGGGTTACGGTTAGGGTGAAGTTTAGCGTTAGGGTTAGGATTAGGGGTTGCGGTTGGGGTTAGGGTTTGGGTTAGGGCTAGGGTTAGAGTTAGAGTTAGGGTTAGCGGTAGGGTTAGGGTTAGGGTTGGGTTTAGGGTTAGTTTTAGGGGTTAGGCTTAGGGTTAGGGGTTAGGGTTGGGGCTAGGGTTAGGGGTTAGGGTTGGGGTTGGTGGTAGGGGTAGGGTTAGGTTTAGGGTTGGGGTTAGGGTTAGGGTGAGTGGTTAGCGTTAGGGGTGGGGTTAGGGTTAGGGGCTAGGGTTAGGGGTTAGGGTTCGCGTTAGGGGTTAGGGTTCGGGTTAGGTTTGGGGTTAGGGTTAGGGGTTAGGGTTAGGTAAAGGTTTTCGGGTTGGGGTTAGGATTAGTGGTTAGCGTTAGGGTTAGGGTTTAGGGTTATGATTAGGGTTAGGATTAGGGGTTAGGGTTAGGTGTAGGGTTCGGGTTGGGGTGGGGCTTGGGGTTGTGGTTAGTGTTAGGGTTAAGGGTTAGGGATAGGGTTAGAGTTAGGGGTTAGGGTTAGCGGTTAGGGTTAGGGGCTAGGGTTAGGGGTTAGGATTAGGGTTCGGGTTAGGTTTGGGGTTAGGGTTCGGGGTTAGGGTTAGGGAAAGGTGTTCGGGTTGGGGTTGGGGTTGGGGTTGGGGTTCGGGTTGGGGTTAGGGTTACGCTTACGGTTAGGGGTTAGGATTAGGGTTGGGGTTGGGGTTAGGGTTACGCTTACGGTTAGGGGTTAGGATTAGGGTTGGGGTTAGGGTTAGGGTTCGGGCTTAGTGTTAGGGGTTAGGGTTAGGGGTTACGGTTAGGGTGAAGTTTAGGGTTAGGGTTAGGATTAGGGGTTGTGGTTGGGGTTAGGGTTTGGGTTAGGGCTAGGGTTAGAGTTAGGGTTAGGGTTAGCGGTAGGGTTAGGTTTAGGGTTGGGTTTAGGGTTAGTTTTAGGGGTTAGGCTTAGGGTTAGGGTTAAGGGTTAGGGTTAGGGGTTAGGGTTGGGGTTGGTGTTAGGGGTAGGGTTAGGTTTAGGGTTGGGGTTAGGGTGAGTGGTTAGTGGTTAGGGTTAGGGGTGGGGTTAGGGTTAAGGGTTAGGGGCTAGGGTTAGGGTTCTGGTTAGGGGTTTGGGTTCGGGTTAGGTTTGGGGTTCGGGTTAGGCGTTAGGGTTAGGTAAAGGTTTTCGTGTTGGGGTTAGGGTTAGGGTTTGTGGTTAGTGTTAGGGTTAGGGTTAGGGTTAGGGGTTAGGGTTCGGGTTATGTTTGGGGTTAGGGTTTGGGGTTAGGGAAAGGTTTTCGGGTTGGGGTTGGGGTTAGGGTTAGGGTTAGTGGTTAGAGTTAGGGTTTGGGGTTAGTGTTAGGGTTTAGGGTTATGATTAGGGTTAGGGTTGGGGTTAGAATTAGGGTTAGGGGTTAGGGTTAGTTGTAGGGTTCGGGTTGGGGTGGGGGTTGGGGTTGTGGTTAGTGTTAGGGTTAGGGTTAGGGTTAGGGTTTCGGGGCTAGCGGTAGAGTTAGGGTTACGCGTTAGAGCTGGGGTTGGGATTGTGGTTGGGTTAGGGTTAGGGGCTAGGGTTAGGGGTTAGGGTTCGGGTTAGGATTAGGGTTAAGGGTTCGGGTTAGGTTAGGGTCAGGGTTAGGGTTAGGGTTGGGGTTCGGGTTAGGGAAAGGTGTTCGGGTTGGGGTTAGGGTTAGTGGTTAGAGTTAGGGTTTGGGGTTAGTGTTAGGGTTTAGGGTTATGATTAGGGTTAGGGTTAGGGTTGGGTTTAGAATTAGGGTTAGGTGTAGGGTTGGGGTGGGGTTTGGGGTTGTGGTTAGTGTTAGGGTTAAGGATTATGGATAGCGTTAGAGTTAGGGTTAGGGTTAGGGTTAGGGTTACGGGTTAGGGCAGGGGTTGGGATTGTGGTTGGGTTTGCGGTTAGGGTTAGGGGTTAGGGTTAGAGGTAGGGTTAGGATTAGGGATTGCAGTTGGGGTTAGGGTTTGGGTTAGGGCTAGGGTTACGTTAGGGTTAGGGTTAGCAGTAGGGTTCGGGTTGGGGTTAGGGTTAGGTTTAGGGGTTCGGCTTAGGGTTAGCCTTAGGGTTAGGGTAAGGGTTAAGGGTTCGGGGTTAGGGTTGGGGCTGGTGTTAGGGTTAGGGGTCGGGTTAGGGGTTAGGGTTAGGTTTAGGGTCGGGGCTAGGGTTAGGGGTAAGGGTTAGGGGCTAGGGTTAGGGTTAGGGGTTAGGGTTAGGGTTCGGGCTTAGTGTTAGGGGTTAGGGTTAGAGTATGGGTTAGGTGTTAGGGTTAGGGGTTAGGGTTAGGGGTTACGGTTAGGGTGAAGTTTAGCGTTAGGGTTCGGATTAGGGGTTGCGGTTGGGGTTAGGGTTTGGGTTAGGGCTAGGGTTAGAGTTAGAGTTAGGGTTAGCGGTAGGGTTAGGGTTAGGGTTGGGTTTAGGGTTAGTTTTAGGGGTTAGGCTTAGGGTTAGGGTTAAGGGTTAGGGTTAGAGTTAGGGGTTAGGGTTGGCGTTAGGGGTAGGGTTAGGGTTAGGTTTAGGGTTGGGGTTCGAGTTAGGGTGAGTGGTTAGTGGTTAGGGTTGGGGTGGGGTTAGGGTTAAGGGTTGGGGATAGGGGCTAGGGTTAGGGTTCTGGTTAGGGGTTAGGGTTCGGGTTAGGTTAGGGGTTAGGGTTAGGAGTTAGGGTTAGGTAAAGGTTTTCGGGTTGGGGTTAGGGTTAGGGTGAGTGGTTAGTGGTTAGGGTTAGGGGTGGGGTTAGGGTTAAGGGTTAGGGGCTAGGGTTAGGGTTCTGGTTAGGGGTTAGGGTTCGGGTTAGGTTAGGGGTTAGGGTTAGGGGTTAGGGTTAGGTAAAGGTTTTCGGGTTGGGGCTAGGGTTAGGGGTTAGGGTTGGGGTTGGTGGTAGGGGTAGGGTTAGGTTTAGGGTTGGGGTTAGGGTTAGGGTGAGTGGTTAGCGTTAGGGGTGGGGTTAGGGTTGGGGGCTAGGGTTAGGGGTTAGGGTTCGCGTTAGGGGTTAGGGTTCGGGTTAGGTTTGGGGTTAGGGTTAGGGGTTAGGGTTAGGTAAAGGTTTTCGGGTTGGGGTTAGGATTAGTGGTTAGCGTTAGGGTTAGGGTTTGGGGTTAGTGTTAGGGTTTAGGGTTATGATTAGGGTTAGGATTAGGGGTTAGGGTTAGGTGTAGGGTTCGGGTTGGGGTGGGGGTTGGGGTTGTGGTTAGGGTTAAGGGTTAGGGATAGGGTTAGAGTTAGGGGTTAGGGTTAGCGGTTAGGGTTAGGGGCTAGGGTTAGGGGTTAGGGTTAGGGGTTAGGGTTCGTGTTAGGTTTGGGGTTAGGGTTCGGGGTTCGGGTTAGGGAAAGGTGTTCGGGTTGGGGTTGGGGTTAGGGTTAGGGTTGGGGTTGGGGTTAGGGGTAAGGGTTAGGGGCTAGGGTTAGGGGTTAGGGATAGGGGTTAGGGTTAGAGGTAGGGTTAGGATTAGGGGTTGCAGTTGGGGTTAGGCTTTGGGTTAGGGCTAGGGTCATGGTTAGGGTTAGGGTTAGCAGTCGGGTTAGGGTTCGGGTTGGGGTTAGAGTTAGGTTTAGGGGTTAGGCTTAGGGTTAGCCTTAGGGTTAGGGTAAGGGTTAAGGGTTAGGGTTAGGGGTTAGGGTTGGGGCTGGTGTTAGGGTTAGGGGTCGGGTTAGGGTTAGGTTTAGGGTTGGGGTTAGGGTTAGGGGTAAGGGTTAGGGGCTAGGGTTAGGGGTTAGGGTTAGGGTTAGGGGTTAGGGTTAGGTTTGGGGTTAGGGCTAGGGTTTAGGGTTAGGGAAAGGTGTTAGGGTTGGGGTTAGGGTTAGTGGTTAGAGTTAGGGTTTGGGGTTAGTGTTAGTGTTTAGGGTTATGGTTATGGTTAGGGTTAGGGGTTAGGGTTAGGTGTAGGGTTAGGGTTGGGGTGGGGGTTGGGGTTGTGGTCAGTGTTAGGGTTAAGGGTTAGGGGTATGGTTAGGGTTAGAGGTTAGGGTTCGCGGTTAGGTTTAGGGGTTAGGGTTAGGGGTCAGCGGTAGAGTTAGGGTTACGGGTTAGGGTTGGGATTGGGATTGTGGTTGGCGTTGGGGTTAGGGTTAGGGGTTAGGGTTAGGGGTTAGAGTTAGGGGTTAGGGGTAGAGTTAGGATTAGGGGTTGCAGTTGTGGTTAGGGTTTGGGTTAGGGCTAGGGTTACGGTTAGGGTTTGGGTTAGCAGGAGGGTTAGGGTTAGGGCCTCGGCTTAGAGGTTAGGGTTAGGTTTAGGGTTGGGCTTAAGGTTAGGTTTAGGCGCTATGGTTAGGGTTAGGGGTTAGGGTTAGGTTTAGGGTTATGGGTCAGTGTTAGGGTTAGGGGCTAGTGTTAGGGGTTATGGTTAGGGTTGGGGTTAGGGTTACGCTTACGGTTAGGGGTTAGGGTTGGGGTTAGGGTTAGGGTTCGGGGTTAGTGTTAGGGGTTAGGGTTAGAGTAAGGGTTAGGGGTTAGGGTTAGGGGTTACGGTTAGGGTGAAGTTTAGGGTTAGGGTTAGGATTAGGGGTTGCGGTTGGGGTTAGGCTTTGGGTTAGGGCTAGGGTTAGAGTAAGAGTTAGGGTTAGCGGTAGGGTTAGGGTTAAGGTTGGGTTTAGGGTTAGTTTTAGGGGTTAGGGTTAGGGTTAGGGGTTAGGGTTGGGGCTAGGGTTAGGGGTTAGGGTTGGGGTTGGTGGTAGGGGTAGGGTTAGGTTTAGGGTTGGGGTTAGGGTTAGGGTGAGTGGTTAGCGTTAGGGGTGGGGTTAGGGTTAGGGGCTAGGGTTAGGGGTTAGGGTTCGCGTTAGGGGTTAGGGTTCGGGTTAGGTTTGGGGTTAGGGTTAGGGGTTAGGGTTAGGTAAAGGTTTTCGGGTTGGGGTTAGGATTAGTGGTTAGCGTTAGGGTTAGGGTTTAGGGTTATGATTAGGGTTAGGATTAGGGGTTAGGGTTAGGTGTAGGGTTCGGGTTGGGGTGGGGCTTGGGGTTGTGGTTAGTGTTAGGGTTAAGGGTTAGGGATAGGGTTAGAGTTAGGGGTTAGGGTTAGCGGTTAGGGTTAGGGGCTAGGGTTAGGGGTTAGGGTTAGGGTTCGGGTTAGGTTTGGGGTTAGGGTTCGGGGTTAGGGTTAGGGAAAGGTGTTCGGGTTGGGGTTGGGGTTGGGGTTGGGGTTAGGGTTACGCTTACGGTTAGGGGTTAGGATTAGGGTTGGGGTTGGGGTTAGGGTTACGCTTACGGTTAGGGGTTAGGATTAGGGTTGGGGTTAGGGTTAGGGTTCGGGCTTAGTGTTAGGGGTTAGGGTTAGGGGTTACGGTTAGGGTGAAGTTTAGGGTTAGGGTTAGGATTAGGGGTTGTGGTTGGGGTTAGGGTTTGGGTTAGGGCTAGGGTTAGAGTTAGGGTTAGGGTTAGCGGTAGGGTTAGGTTTAGGGTTGGGTTTAGGGTTAGTTTTAGGGGTTAGGCTTAGGGTTAGGGTTAAGGGTTAGGGTTAGGGGTTAGGGTTGGGGTTGGTGTTAGGGGTAGGGTTAGGTTTAGGGTTGGGGTTAGGGTGAGTGGTTAGTGGTTAGGGTTAGGGGTGGGGTTAGGGTTAAGGGTTAGGGGCTAGGGTTAGGGTTCTGGTTAGGGGTTTGGGTTCGGGTTAGGTTTGGGGTTCGGGTTAGGCGTTAGGGTTAGGTAAAGGTTTTCGTGTTGGGGTTAGGGTTAGGGTTTGTGGTTAGTGTTAGGGTTAGGGTTAGGGTTAGGGGTTAGGGTTCGGGTTATGTTTGGGGTTAGGGTTTGGGGTTAGGGAAAGGTTTTCGGGTTGGGGTTGGGGTTAGGGTTAGGGTTAGTGGTTAGAGTTAGGGTTTGGGGTTAGTGTTAGGGTTTAGGGTTATGATTAGGGTTAGGGTTGGGGTTAGAATTAGGGTTAGGGGTTAGGGTTAGGTGTAGGGTTCGGGTTGGGGTGGGGGTTGGGGTTGTGGTTAGTGTTAGGGTTAGGGTTAGGGTTAGGGTTTCGGGGCTAGCGGTAGAGTTAGGGTTACGCGTTAGAGCTGGGGTTGGGATTGTGGTTGGGTTAGGGTTAGGGGCTAGGGTTAGGGGTTAGGGTTCGGGTTAGGATTAGGGTTAAGGGTTCGGGTTAGGTTAGGGTCAGGGTTAGGGTTAGGGTTGGGGTTGGGGTTCGGGTTAGGGAAAGGTGTTCGGGTTGGGGTTAGGGTTAGTGGTTAGAGTTAGGGTTTGGGGTTAGTGTTAGGGTTTAGGGTTATGATTAGGGTTAGGGTTAGGGTTGGGTTTAGAATTAGGGTTAGGGTTAGGTGTAGGGTTGGGGTGGGGTTTGGGGTTGTGGTTAGTGTTAGGGTTAAGGATTATGGATAGCGTTAGAGTTAGGGTTAGGGTTAGGGTTAGGGTTACGGGTTAGGGCAGGGGTTGGGATTGTGGTTGGGTTTGCGGTTAGGGTTAGGGGTTAGGGTTAGAGGTAGGGTTAGGATTAGGGGTTGCAGTTGGGGTTAGGGTTTGGGTTAGGGCTAGGGTTACGTTAGGGTTAGGGTTAGCAGTAGGGTTCGGGTTGGGGTTAGGGTTAGGTTTAGGGGTTCGGCTTAGGGTTAGCCTTAGGGTTAGGGTAAGGGTTCGGGGTTAGGGTTGGGGCTGGTGTTAGGGTTAGGGGTCGGGTTAGGGGTTAGGGTTAGGTTTAGGGTCGGGGTTAGGGTTAGGGGTAAGGGTTAGGGGCTAGGGTTAGGGTTAGGGGTTAGGGTTAGGGTTAGGGTTCGGGCTTAGTGTTAGGGGTTAGGGTTAGAGTATGGGTTAGGTGTTAGGGTTAGGGGTTAGGGTTAGGGGTTACGGTTAGGGTGAAGTTTAGCGTTAGGGTTAGGATTAGGGGTTGCGGTTGGGGTTAGGGTTTGGGTTAGGGCTAGGGTTAGAGTTAGAGTTAGGGTTAGCGGTAGGGTTAGGGTTAGGGTTGGGTTTAGGGTTAGTTTTAGGGGTTAGGCTTAGGGTTAGGGGTTAGGGTTGGGGCTAGGGTTAGGGGTTAGGGTTGGGGTTGGTGGTAGGGGTAGGGTTAGGTTTAGGGTTGGGGTTAGGGTTAGGGTGAGTGGTTAGCGTTAGGGGTGGGGTTAGGGTTAGGGGCTAGGGTTAGGGGTTAGGGTTCGCGTTAGGGGTTAGGGTTCGGGTTAGGTTTGGGGTTAGGGTTAGGGGTTAGGGTTAGGTAAAGGTTTTCGGGTTGGGGTTAGGATTAGTGGTTAGCGTTAGGGTTAGGGTTTAGGGTTATGATTAGGGTTAGGATTAGGGGTTAGGGTTAGGTGTAGGGTTCGGGTTGGGGTGGGGCTTGGGGTTGTGGTTAGTGTTAGGGTTAAGGGTTAGGGATAGGGTTAGAGTTAGGGGTTAGGGTTAGCGGTTAGGGTTAGGGGCTAGGGTTAGGGGTTAGGATTAGGGTTCGGGTTAGGTTTGGGGTTAGGGTTCGGGGTTAGGGTTAGGGAAAGGTGTTCGGGTTGGGGTTGGGGTTCGGGTTGGGGTTAGGGTTACGCTTACGGTTAGGGGTTAGGATTAGGGTTGGGGTTGGGGTTAGGGTTACGCTTACGGTTAGGGGTTAGGATTAGGGTTGGGGTTAGGGTTAGGGTTCGGGCTTAGTGTTAGGGGTTAGGGTTAGGGGTTACGGTTAGGGTGAAGTTTAGGGTTAGGGTTAGGATTAGGGGTTGTGGTTGGGGTTAGGGTTTGGGTTAGGGCTAGGGTTAGAGTTAGGGTTAGGGTTAGGGTTAGCGGTAGGGTTAGGTTTAGGGTTGGGTTTAGGGTTAGTTTTAGGGGTTAGGCTTAGGGTTAGGGTTAAGGGTTAGGGTTAGGGGTTAGGGTTGGGGTTGGTGTTAGGGGTAGGGTTAGGTTTAGGGTTGGGGTTAGGGTGAGTGGTTAGTGGTTAGGGTTAGGGGTGGGGTTAGGGTTAAGGGTTAGGGGCTAGGGTTAGGGTTCTGGTTAGGGGTTTGGGTTCGGGTTAGGTTTGGGGTTCGGGTTAGGCGTTAGGGTTAGGTAAAGGTTTTCGTGTTGGGGTTAGGGTTAGGGTTTGTGGTTAGTGTTAGGGTTAGGGTTAGGGTTAGGGGTTAGGGTTCGGGTTATGTTTGGGGTTAGGGTTTGGGGTTAGGGAAAGGTTTTCGGGTTGGGGTTGGGGTTAGGGTTAGGGTTAGTGGTTAGAGTTAGGGTTTGGGGTTAGTGTTAGGGTTTAGGGTTATGATTAGGGTTAGGGTTGGGGTTAGAATTAGGGTTAGGGGTTAGGGTTAGGTGTAGGGTTCGGGTTGGGGTGGGGGTTGGGGTTGTGGTTAGTGTTAGGGTTAGGGTTAGGGTTAGGGTTTCGGGGCTAGCGGTAGAGTTAGGGTTACGCGTTAGAGCTGGGGTTGGGATTGTGGTTGGGTTAGGGTTAGGGGCTAGGGTTAGGGGTTAGGGTTCGGGTTAGGATTAGGGTTAAGGGTTCGGGTTAGGTTAGGGTCAGGGTTAGGGTTAGGGTTGGGGTTGGGGTTCGGGTTAGGGAAAGGTGTTCGGGTTGGGGTTAGGGTTAGTGGTTAGAGTTAGGGTTTGGGGTTAGTGTTAGGGTTTAGGGTTATGATTAGGGTTAGGGTTAGGGTTGGGTTTAGAATTAGGGTTAGGTGTAGGGTTGGGGTGGGGTTTGGGGTTGTGGTTAGTGTTAGGGTTAAGGATTATGGATAGCGTTAGAGTTAGGGTTAGGGTTAGGGTTACGGGTTAGGGCAGGGGTTGGGATTGTGGTTGGGTTTGCGGTTAGGGTTAGGGGTTAGGGTTAGAGGTAGGGTTAGGATTAGGGGTTGCAGTTGGGGTTAGGGTTTGGGTTAGGGCTAGGGTTACGTTAGGGTTAGGGTTAGCAGTAGGGTTCGGGTTGGGGTTAGGGTTAGGTTTAGGGGTTCGGCTTAGGGTTAGCCTTAGGGTTAGGGTAAGGGTTAAGGGTTCGGGGTTAGGGTTGGGGCTGGTGTTAGGGTTAGGGGTCGGGTTAGGGGTTAGGGTTAGGTTTAGGGTCGGGGCTAGGGTTAGGGGTAAGGGTTAGGGGCTAGGGTTAGGGTTAGGGGTTAGGGTTAGGGTTCGGGCTTAGTGTTAGGGGTTAGGGTTAGAGTATGGGTTAGGTGTTAGGGTTAGGGGTTAGGGTTAGGGGTTACGGTTAGGGTGAAGTTTAGCGTTAGGGTTCGGATTAGGGGTTGCGGTTGGGGTTAGGGTTTGGGTTAGGGCTAGGGTTAGAGTTAGAGTTAGGGTTAGCGGTAGGGTTAGGGTTAGGGTTGGGTTTAGGGTTAGTTTTAGGGGTTAGGCTTAGGGTTAGGGTTAAGGGTTAGGGTTAGAGTTAGGGGTTAGGGTTGGCGTTAGGGGTAGGGTTAGGGTTAGGTTTAGGGTTGGGGTTCGAGTTAGGGTGAGTGGTTAGTGGTTAGGGTTGGGGTGGGGTTAGGGTTAAGGGTTGGGGATAGGGGCTAGGGTTAGGGTTCTGGTTAGGGGTTAGGGTTCGGGTTAGGTTAGGGGTTAGGGTTAGGAGTTAGGGTTAGGTAAAGGTTTTCGGGTTGGGGTTAGGGTTAGGGTGAGTGGTTAGTGGTTAGGGTTAGGGGTGGGGTTAGGGTTAAGGGTTAGGGGCTAGGGTTAGGGTTCTGGTTAGGGGTTAGGGTTCGGGTTAGGTTAGGGGTTAGGGTTAGGGGTTAGGGTTAGGTAAAGGTTTTCGGGTTGGGGCTAGGGTTAGGGGTTAGGGTTGGGGTTGGTGGTAGGGGTAGGGTTAGGTTTAGGGTTGGGGTTAGGGTTAGGGTGAGTGGTTAGCGTTAGGGGTGGGGTTAGGGTTGGGGGCTAGGGTTAGGGGTTAGGGTTCGCGTTAGGGGTTAGGGTTCGGGTTAGGTTTGGGGTTAGGGTTAGGGGTTAGGGTTAGGTAAAGGTTTTCGGGTTGGGGTTAGGATTAGTGGTTAGCGTTAGGGTTAGGGTTTGGGGTTAGTGTTAGGGTTTAGGGTTATGATTAGGGTTAGGATTAGGGGTTAGGGTTAGGTGTAGGGTTCGGGTTGGGGTGGGGGTTGGGGTTGTGGTTAGGGTTAAGGGTTAGGGATAGGGTTAGAGTTAGGGGTTAGGGTTAGCGGTTAGGGTTAGGGGCTAGGGTTAGGGGTTAGGGTTAGGGGTTAGGGTTCGTGTTAGGTTTGGGGTTAGGGTTCGGGGTTCGGGTTAGGGAAAGGTGTTCGGGTTGGGGTTGGGGTTAGGGTTAGGGTTAGGGTTGGGGTTGGGGTTAGGGTTACGCTTACGGTTAGGGGTTAGGATTAGGGTTGGGGTTAGGGTTAGGGTTCGGGCTTAGTGTTAGGGGTTAGGGTTAGAGTATGGGTTAGGTGTTAGGGGTTAGGGTTAGGGGTTACGGTTAGGGTGAAGTTTAGGGTTAGGATTAGGGGTTGTGGTTGGGGTTAGGGTTTGGGTTAGGGCGAGGGTTAGAGTTAGAGTTAGGGTTAGGGTTAGCGGTAGGGTTAGGGTTAGGGTTGGGTTTAGGGTTAGTTTTAGGGGTTAGGCTTAGGGTTAGGGTTAAGGGTTAGGGTTAGGGTTAGGGGTTAGGGTTGGGGTTGGTGTTAGGGGTAGGGGTCGGGTTAGGTTTAGGGTTGGGGTTAGGGTGAGTGGTTAGTGGTTAGAGTTAGGCGTGGGGTTAGGGTTAAGGGTTAGGGTTAGGGGCCAGGGTTAGGGTTCTGGTTCGGGGTTTGGGTTCGGGTTAGGTTTGGGGTTAGGGTTAGGCGTTAGGGTTAGGTAAAGGTTTTCGTGTTGGGGTTAGGGTTAGGGTTTGTGGTTAGTGTTAGGGTTAGGGTTAGGGGTTAGGGTTCGGGTTATGTTTGGGGTTAGGGTTTGGGGTTAGGGAAAGGTTTTCGGGTTGGTGTTGGGGTTAGGGTTAGGGTTAGTGGTTAGAGTTAGGGTTTGGGGTTAGTGTTAGGGTTTAGGGTTATGATTAGGGTTAGGGTTGGGGTTAGAATTAGGGTTAGGGGTTAGGGTTAGGTGTAGGGTTCGGGTTGGGGTGGGGGTTGGGGTTGTGGTTAGTGTTAGGTTTAAGGGTTAGGGTTAGAGTTAGGGGTTAGGGTTAGCGGTTAGGGGTTAGGGACTAGCGGTAGAGTTAGGGTTACGCGTTAGAGCTGGGGTTGGGATTGTGGTTGGGTTTGCGGTTAGGGTTAGGGGTTAGGGGCTAGGGTTAGGGGTTCGGGTTAGGATTAGGGTTAAGGGTTCGGGTTAGGTTAGGGTCAGGGTTAGGGTTAGGGTTGGGGTTAGGGTTAGGGAAAGGTGTTCGGGTTGGGGTTGGGGTTAGGGTTAGTGGTTAGAGTTAGGGTTTGGGGTTAGTGTTAGGGTTTAGGGTTATGATTAGGGTTAGGGTTAGGGTTGGGTTTAGAATTAGGGTTAGGGGTTAGGGTTAGGTGTAGGTTTGGGGTTGTGGTTAGTGTTAGGGTTAAGGATTATGGATAGCGTTAGAGTTAGGGTTAGCGGTTAGGGTTAGGGGTTAGCGGTAGAGTTAGGGTTACGGGTTAGGGCTGGGGTTGGGATTGTGGTTGGGTTTGCGGTTAGGGTTAGGGATTAGGGTTAGAGGTAGGGTTAGGATTAGGGGTTGCAGTTGGGGTTAGGGTTTGGGTTAGGGCTAGGGTTACCGTTAGGGTTAGGGTTAGCAGTAGGGTTAGGGTTCGGGGTTAGGCTTAGGCTTAGCCTTAGGGTTAGGGTAAGGGTTAAGGGTTAGGGGTTAGGGTTGGGGCTGGTGTTAGGGTTAGGGGTCGGGTTAGGGGTTAGGTTTAGGGTCGGGGTTAGGGTTAGGGGTAAGGGTTAGGGGCTAGGGTTAGGGGTTAGGGTTAGGGGTTAGGGTTAGGTTTGGGGTTAGGGTTAGGGTTTAGGGTTAGGGAAAGGTGTTAGGGTTGGGGTTAGGGTTAGTGGTTAGAGTTAGGGTTTGGGGTTAGTGTTAGGGTTTAGGGTTATGGTTATGGTTAGGTTTAGGGTTAGGGTTAGGGTTTAGGGTTAGGTGTAGGGTTAGGGTTGGGGTGGGGGTTGGGGCTGTGGTCAGTGTTAGGGTTAAGGGTTAGGGGTATGGTTAGGGTTAGAGTTAGGGGTTAGGTTTAGGGGTTAGGGGTCAGCGGTAGAGTTAGGGTTACGGGTTAGGGTTGGGATTGGGATTGTGGTTGGCGTTGGGGTTAGCGTTAGGGTTAGGGGTTAGCGTTAGAGTTAGGGGTTAGGGGTAGGGTTAGGATTAGGGGTTGCAGTTGGGGTTAGGGTTTGGGTTAGGGCTAGGGTTACGGTTAGGGTTTGGGTTAGCAGTAGGGTTAGGGTTCGAGTTGGGGTTGGGGTTAGGGTTAGGTTTAGGGGTTAGGCCTAGGGTTAGCCTTAGGGTTAGTGTAAGGGTTAAGGGTTAGGGTTGGGGCTGGTGTTAGGGTTAGGGGTCGGGTTAGGGGTTAGGGTTAGGGGTAAGGGTTAGGGGCTAGGGTTAGGGGCTAGGGTTAGGGGTTAGGGCTAGGGTTAGTTTAGGGTTAGGGTTTAGGGTTGGGAAAGGTGTTAGGTTTGGGGTTGGGGTTAGGGCTAGTGGTTAGAGTTAGGGTTTGGGGTTAGTGTTAGGGTTTAGGGTTATGGTTAGGGTTAGGGTTGACTTAGGGTTAGGGGTTATGGTTTGGGGTTAAGGTTAGTGTTAGGGTTAGGGTTGGGGTTACGGTTCGGGATAAGGTTAGGTTCACGGTTTAGGGTTAGGGTTAGGTGTTAGGGTTAGAGTTAGGGGTTAGGGTTTGCGGTTAGGGTTAGGTGTTAGTGGTAGGGTTAGGGTTACGGGTTGGGGTTGGGATTGTGGTTGTGGTTGGGATTGTGGTTGGGGTTGCGGTTAGGGTTAGGGGTTCGGGTTAGAGTAAGGGGTTAGGGTTAGGGGTTGCGGTTGGGGTTAGGGTTTGGGTTAGGGCTAGGGTTAGAGTTAGGGTTAGGGTTAGCGGTAGGGTTAGGGTTAGGGTGGGTGTTAGGGTTAGGTTTAGGGCTAAGGATTAGAGTTAGGGTTAGGGATAGGTGTTAGGGTTAGGTTTGGCGTGAGGGTTGGGGTGAGGGGTTAGGGTTAGGGCCTAGGCTTAGAGGTTAGGGTTAGGTTTAGGGTTGGGGTTAGGGTTAGGTTTAGGCGCTATGGTTAGGGTTAGGTTTAGGGTTATGGGTCAGTGTTAGGGTTAGGGGCTAGTGTTAGGGGTTATGGTTCGGGTTAGGGTTGGGGTTAGGGTTACGCTTACGGTTAGGGGTTAGGGTTAGGGTTGGGGTTAGGGTTAGGGTTCGGGGTTAGTGTTAGGGGTTAGGGTTAGAGTAAGGGTTAGGTGTTAGGGTTAGGGTTAGGGGTTACGGTTAGGGTGAAGTTTAGGGTTAGGATTAGGGGTTGCGGTTGGGGTTAGGGTTTGGTTTAGGGCTAGGGTTGGAGTAAGAGTTAGGGTTAGGGTTAGCGTTAGGGTTAGGGTTAGAGTTGGGTTTAGGGTTAGTTTTAGGGGTTAGGCTTAGGGTTAGGGTTAAGGGTTAGGGTTGGGGTTAGGGTTAGGGGTTAGGGTTGGTGTTAGGGGTAGGGTTAGGGTTAGGTTTAGGGTTGGGGTTAGGGTTAGGGTGAGTGGTTAGTGGTTAGGGTTAGGGGTGGGGTTAGGGTTAGGGGTTAGGGGCTCGGGTTAGGGTTCGGGTTAGGGGTTAGGGTTCGGGTTAGGTTTGGGGTTCGGGTTAGGGTTCGGTAAAGGTTTTCGGGTTGGGGTTGGGGTTAGGGTTAGGGTTAGTGGTTAGAGTTAGGGTTTGGGGTTAGTGTTAGGGTTTAGGGTTATGATTAGGTTTAGGGTTGGGGTTAGGGTTAGGGTTAGGTGTAGGGTTCGGGTTGGGGTGGGGGTTGGGGTTGTGGTTAGTGTTAGGGTTAAGGGTTAGGGATAGGGTTAGAGTTAGGGGTTAGGGTTAGCGGTTAGTGTTAGGGGCTAGGGTTAGGGGTTAGTGTTAGGGGTTAGGGTTCGGGTTACGTTTGGGGTCAGGGTTAGGGTTAGGGAAAGGTGTTCGGGTTGGGGTTAGGGTTGGGGTTGGGGTTAGGGTTACGCTTACGGTTAGGGGTTAGGGTTAGGGTTGGGGTTAGGGTTAGGGTTCGGGGTTAGTGTTAGGGGTTAGGGTTAGAGTAAGGGTTAGGTGTTAGGGTTAGGGGTTACGGTTAGGGTGAAGTTTAGGGTTCGGGTTAGGATTAGGGGTTGCGGTTGGGGTTAGGGTTTGGGTTAGGGCTAGTGTTAGAGTTAGGGTTAGGGTTAGCGGTAGGGTTAGGGTTGGGTTTAGGGTTAGTTTTAGGGGTTAGGGTTAGGGTTGGGGTTGGGGTTAGGGTTAGGGGTTGGGGTTGGTGTTAGGGCTAGTGGTAGGGTTAGGTTTAGGGTTGGGGTTAGGGTTAAAGTGAGTGGTTAGTGGTTAGGGTTAGGGGTAGAGTTAGGGTTAGGGGTTAGGTTTAGGGGTTAGGGTTCGGGTTAGGGGTTAGGGTTCGGGTTAAGTTTGGGGTTAGGGTTAGGGTTAGGTAAAGGTTTTCGGGTTGGGGTTGGGGTTAGGGTTAGTGGTTAGAGTTAGGGTTTGGGGTTAGTGTTAGGGTTTAGGGTTATGATTAGGGTTAGGGTTGGGGTTAGGATTAGGGTTAGGGGTTAGGGTTAGGTGTAGGGTTCGGGTTGGGGTGGGGGTTGGGGTTGTGGATAGGGTTAGGGTTAGAGTTAGGGGTTAGGGTTAGCGGTTAGGGTTAGGGGCTAGGGTTAGGGGTTAGGGTTAGGGGTTAGGGTTCGGGTTAGGTTTGGGGTTAGGGGTTAGGGTTAGGGAAAGGTTTTCCGGTTGGGGTTAGGTTTCGTGGTTAGAGTTAGGGTTTGGGGTTAGTGTTAGGGTTTAGGGTTATGATTAGGGTTAGGGTTAGGGTTGGGGTTAGAATTAGGGTTAGGGGTTAGGGTTAGGTGTAGGGTTCGGGTGGGGGTTGGGGTTGTGGTTAGTGTTAGGTTTAAGGGTTAGGGATAGCGTTAGGGTTAGAGTTAGGGGTTAGGGTTAGCGGTTAGGGGTTAGCGGTCGAGTTAGGGTTACGGGTTCGAGCTGGGGTTGGGATTGTGGTTGGGTTTGCGGTTAGGGTTAGGGGCTAGGGTTAGGGGTTAGGGTTCGGGTTAGGATTAGGGTTAAGGGTTCGGGTTTGGTTAGGGTCAGGGTTAGGGTTAGGGTTAGGATTAGGGAAAGGTGTTCGGGTTGGGGTTGGGGTTAGGGTTAGTGGTTAGAGTTAGTGTTTGGGGTTTGTGTTAGGGTTTAGGGTTATGATTAGGGTTAGGGTTAGGGTTGGGTTTAGAATTAGGGTTAGGGGTTAGGGTTAGGTGCAGGGCTAGGGTTGGGGTGGGGTTTGGGGTTGTGGTTAGTGTTAGGGTTAAGGATTATGGATAGGGTTAGAGTTAGGGTTAGCGGTCAGGGTTAGGGGTTAGCGGTAGAGTTAGGGTTACGGGTTAGGGCTGGGGTTGGGATTGTGGTTGGGTTTGCGGTTAGGGTTAGGGGTTCGGGAGAGGGGTTAGGGTTAGAGGTAGGGTTAGGATTAGGGGTTGCAGTTGGGGTTAGGGTTTGGGTTAGGGCTAGGGTTACGGTTAGGGTTAGGGTTAGCAGTAGGGTTAGGGTTCGGGTTGGGGTTAGGGTTAGGTTTAGGGGTTAGGCTTAGGGTTAGCCTTAGGGTTAGGGTAAGGGTTAAGGGTTAGGGTTAGGGGTTAGGGTTGGGGCTGGTGTTAGGGTTAGTGTTCGGGTTAGGGGTTAGGGTTAGGTTTAGGGTTGTGGTTAGGGTTAGGGGTAAGGGTTAGGGGCTAGGGTTAGGGGTTAGGGTTAGGGGTTTGGGTTAGGTTTGGGGTTAGGGTTAGGGAACGGTGTTAGGGTTGGGGTTGGGGTTAGGGTTAGTGGTTAGAGTTAGGGTTTGGGGTTAGTGTTAGGGTTTAGGGTTATGGGTAGGTTTAGGGTTAGGGTTTAGGGTTAGGTCTAGGTTTAGGGTTGGGGTGGGGGTTGGGTTTGTGGTCAGTGTTAGGGTTAAGGGTTAGGGGTAGGGTTACGGTTAGAGTTAGGGGTTCGGGTTAGCGGTTAGGTTTCGGGGTTAGGGGTTAGCGGTAGAGTTAGGGTTACGGGTTAGGGTTGGGATTGGGATTGTGGTTGGCGTTGGGGTTAGGGTTAGGGGTTAGGGTTAGGGGTTAGGGTTAGAGTTAGGGGTTAGGGGTAGGGTTAGGATTAGGGGTTGCGGTTAGGGTTTGGGTTAGGGCTAGGGTTAGAGTTAGGGTTAGGTTTACCGGTAGGGTCAGGGTTCGGGTTGGGGTTATGGTTAGGGGCTAGGGTTAGGGTTAGGTTTGGGGTTAGGGCTAGGGTTTAGGGTTTGGGAAAGGTGTTAGGGTTGGGGTTAGGGTTAGTGGTTAGAGTTAGGGTTTGGGGTTAGTGTTAGGGTTTAGGGTTATGGTTATGGTTAGGTTTAGGGTTAGGGTTTAGGGTTAGGTGTAGGTTTAGGGTTGGGGTGGGGATTGGGGTTGTGGTCAGTGTTAGGTTTAAGGGTTAGGGGTAGGGTTAGAGTTAGGGGTTAGGGTTAGCGGTTAGGTTTAGGGGTTAGGGTTAGGGGTTAGCGGTAGAGTTCGGGTTACGCGTTAGGGTTGGGATTGGGATTGTGGTTGGCGTTGGGGTTAGGGGTTAGAGGTAGGGGTTAGGGGTAGGGTTAGGATTAGGGGTTGCAGTTGGGGTTAGGGTTTGGGTTAGGGCTAGGGTTAGAGTTGGGGTTAGGTTTAGCGGTAGGGTTAGGGTTCGGGTTGGGGTTAGGGTTAGGTTTAGGGGTTAGGCTTAGTGTTAGGCTTAGGGTTAGGGTTAAGGGTTAGGGTTAGATTTGGGGTTGGTGTTAGGGTTAGGGTGAGTGGTTAGTGGTTAGGGTTAGGGTTAGGGTTGGGGTTAGGGTTGGGGGTTAGGGTTAGGGGCTCGGGTTAGGGGTTAGGGTTTAGGGTTAGGGGTTAGGATGAGAGTTAGGGGTTAGGGTTGGGGTTGGGGTTAGGGTTAGGGGTTAGTGTTAGGATGTAGGGTTAGGGCTATGGTTAGGGGTTAGGGTAAGGGTTAGGGGTTAGTGTTTGAGTTTAGGGTTAGGGTTATGGTTAGGGGCTAGGGTTAAGGGTTAGGAGCTAGGGTTAGGGGTTCGGGTTAGGTTTAGGGCTGGGGTTAGGGTTAGGGTTAGGGTTTTGAGTTGGGGGTTTGGGGTTAGAGTTCGGGTTATGGATAGGGTTAGTGTTAGGGCTAGGGGTTAGGGGCTAGGGGTTAGGGTTAGGGGTAAGGTTAGCGTTAGGGTTGGGGTTGGGGTGGGATTAAGGTAAGGGTTAGGGTTAGGGGCTAGGGGTAGTGTTAGGGGTTGGGGTCGTGTTAGGGTTAATGTTGGGGTTAGGGTTAGGATTAGGGGTTAGGGTTGGGGGTTAGGATTAGGGGTTATGGTTAGGGTTACGGTTACGGTTAGGGGTTAGGGTTGGGGTTAGGGTTCGGGGTTAGTGTTAGCGTTAGGGTTAGGTGTTAGGGTTAGTGGTTAGGGTTAGGCGTTACGGTTCGGGTTAAGTTTAGGGTTAGGATTAGGGGTTAGGGTTAGGTGCTGGGGGTTAGGGGTACGTTTAGGTTTAAGTATTAGGGTTGGTGTTGGGGGTAGGGTTAGGGGTTAGGGTTAGGCTTAGGGTTAGGGGTTAGGGATTGGGGTCAAGGTTAGTGTTAGGGTTGGGGTTGCGGTTCAGGATAAGGTTAGGTTCACGGTTTAGGGTTAGGTGTTAGGGTTAGAGTTAGGGGTTAGGGTTAGGGTTATGGTTAGGGGCTAGGGTTAGGGTTAGGGGTTAGGGCTGGGGTTGGGTTCCGGTTAGAGTTAGGGTTGTGGTTGGGGTTGGGGTTGCGGTTAGGGTTAGGGGTTAGGGTTACGGGTTAGGGGTTAGGGGTAGAGTTAGGGTTAGTGGTTGCGGTTGGGGTTAGGGTTTGGGTTAGGGCTAGGGTTAGAGTTAGGGTTAGCGTTAGGGTTAGCTTTAGGGGTTAGGCTTAGGGGTGGGGTTAGGGTTAGGGTTAGGGTTGGGGTTAGGGGCTCGGGTTAGGGGTTAGTGTTAGGTTTAGGGTTGGGGTTAGGGTTAGGGGTTAGTGGTTAGAGTTAGCGGTTAGAGTTGGGGGTTTTGGGTTAGAGTTCGGGTTATGGTTAGGGTTGGGGTTAGGGTTAGGGGTTTTGGGTTAGGGTTAGGGTTAGTGTTAGGTTTAGGGTTGGGGTTAGGGTTAGGGGTTAGAGTTGGGGGTTTTGGTGTAGAGTTCGGGTTATGGTTAGGGTTAGGGTTGGGGTTAGGGGTTTGGGTTAGGGTTAGCGGTTAGGGTTAGGGTTACGAGTTAGGGTTACGAGTTGGGGTTAGGGGTACGCTTAGAGTTCGGGGTTAGGGTTAGTGGTTAGGGTGAGGCTTAGGGTTAGGGTTGGGGTTAGGTTTAGGGTTATGTTTACGGGTTATGGTTAGGGCTGGGGTTGGGTTTCCGGTTAGAGTTAGGGTTGGGGTTGCGGTTAGGGTTAGGGTTAGAGTTAGGGTTAGGTTTAGGGGTTAGGGTTAGGGTTAAGGGGTAGGGTTAGGGTTTAGGGGTTAGGGTTGGGGTTGTTTTAGGGTTAGGGGTAGGGTTAGGGGTTAGGGTTAGGTTTAGGGCTCGGGGTTAGGGTTAGGGTTAGGGTGAGTGGTTAGTGGTTAGGGTTAGGGGCTAGGGTTAGGGGTTGGGGTTAGGATGAGAGTTAGGGGTTAGGGTTGGGGTTAGGGTTAGGGGTTAGGGATTGGGGTCAAGGTTAGGGTTGGGGTTGCGGTTCAGGATGAGGTTAGGTTCACGGTTTAGGGTTAGGTGTTAGGGTTAGAGTTAGAGTTGGGGTTGCGGTTAGGGTTAGGGGTTAGGGTTACGGGTTAGGGGTAGAGTTAGGGTTAGTCGTTGCGGTTGGGGTTAGGGTTTGGGTTAGGGCTAGGGTTAGAGTTAGGGTTAGCGTTAGGGTTAGCTTTAGGGGTTAGGCTTAGGGTTAGGGTTAAGGGTTAGGGGTGGGGTTAGGGTTAGGGGTTAGGGTTAGGGTTAGGGTTGGGGTTAGGGGCTCGGGTTAGGGTTAGTGTTAGGTTTAGGGTTGGGGTTAGGGTTAGGGGTTAGGGTTAGAGTTAGCGGTTAGAGTTGGGGGTTTTGGGTTAGAGTTCGGGTTATGGTTAGGGTTGGGGTTAGGGGTTTTGGTTTAGGGTTAGGGTTAGTGTTAGGTTTAGCGTTGGGGTTAGGGTTAGGGGTAGGGGTTAGAGTTGGGGGTTTTGGGTTAGAGTTCGGGTTATGGTTAGGGTTAGGGTTAGGGGTTTGGGTTAGGGTTAGCGTTAGGGTTAGGGGTTCGGGTTAGGGTTACGGGTTAGGGTTACGAGTTGGGGTTAGGGGTACGCTTAGAGTTCGGGGTTAGGTTTAGTGGTTAGGGTAAGGCTTAGGGTTAGGGTTGGGGTTAGGTTTAGGGTTATCTTTACGGGTTAGGGTTAGGGTTACGGGTTAGGGTTACGAGTTGGGGTTAGGGGTACGCTTAGAGTTCGGGGTTAGGGTTAGTGGTTAGGGTAAGGCTTAGGGTTAGGGTTGGGGTTAGGTTTAGGGTTATCTTTACGGGTTATGGTTAGGGCTGGGGTTGGGTTTCCGGTTAGAGTTAGGGTTGGGGTTGGGGTTGCGGTTAGGGTTAGGGGTAGGGTTAGGGTTAGTGGTTGCGGTTGGGGTTAGGGTTTGGGTTAGTGCTCGGGTTAGAGTTAGGGTTAGCGGTAGGGTTAGGGTTAGGTTTAGGGGTTAGGCTTAGGGTTAGGGTTAAGGGATATGGTTAGGGTTTAGGGGTTAGGGTTGGGGTTGTTTTCGGGTTAGGGGTAGGGTTAGGGGTTCGGGTTAGGTTTAGGGCTCGGGGTTTGGGTTAGGGTGAGTGGTTAGTGGTTAGGGTTAGGGGCTAGGGTTAGGGGTTGGGGTTAGGATGAGAGTTAGGGGTTAGGGTTTGGGGTTAGGGTTAGGGGCTAGGGTTAGGGGTTAGGGTTAGTTTTGGGGTTAGGGTTCCGTGTTAGGGTTAGGGGTTAGGGTTTAGAGTTGGGGGTTTGGGGTTAGAGTTCGGGTTATGGTTAGGGTTAGGGGCTAGGGGTTATGGTTAGGGTTAGGGTTAGTGGTTAGGGTTAGGGGTAAGGTTAGCGTTAGGGGTTAGGGTTGGGATTGGGGTTGGGGTGGGATTAAGGTAAGGGTTAGTGGTTAGAGTTAGAGTTTGGGGTTAGGGTTAGGGGTTTTGGTTTAGGGTTAGGGTTAGTGTTAGGTTTAGGGTTGGGGTTAGGGGTTAGAGTTGGGGGTTTTGGGTTAGAGTTCGGGTTATGGTTAGGGTTGGGGTTGGGGTTAGGGTTAGGGGTTTGGGTTAGGGTTAGCGTTAGGGTTAGGGTTAGGGTTATGGTTGGGGTTGGGGTTAGGGTTAGGAGTTTGGGTTAGCGTTAGGGTTAGGGTTAGGGTTACGGGTTAGGGGTTAGGGGTAGAGTTAGGGTTAGTGGTTGCGGTTAGGGTTAGGGGTTAGGGTTAGGGGTTAGGGGTAGAGTTAGGGTTAGTGGTTGCGGTTGGGGTTAGGGTTAAGGGTTAGGGGTGGGGTTAGGGTTAGGGGTTAGGGTTAGGGTTAGCTTTAGGGTTGGGGTTAGGGGCTCGGGTTCGAGGTTAAGGTTAGTGTTAGGTTTAGGGTTGGCGTTAGGGTTAGGGTTAGGGTTAGCGGTTAGAGTTGGGGGTTTTGGGTTAGAGTTCGGGTTATGGTTAGGGTTGGGGTTAGGGGTTTTGGTTTAGGGTTAGGGTTAGGGTTAGTGTTAGGTTTAGGGTTGGGGTTAGGGTTAGGGGTAGGGGTTAGAGTTGGGGGTTTTGGGTTAGAGTTCGGGTTATGGTTAGGGTTAGGGTTAGGGGTTTGTGTTAGGGTTAGCGTTAGGGTTAGGGGTTCGGGTTAGGGTTACGAGTTGGGGTTAGGGGTACGCTTAGAGTTCGGGGTTAGGGTTAGTGGTTAGGGTAAGGCTTAGGGTTAGGGTTGGGGTTAGGTTTAGGGTTATCTTTACGGGTTATGGTTAGGGCTGGGGTTGGGTTTCCGGTTAGAGTTAGGGTTGTGGTTGGGGTTGGGGTTGCGGTTAGGGTTAGGGGTAGGGTTAGGGTTAGTGGTTGCGGTTGGGGTTAGGGTTTGGGTTAGTGCTCGGGTTAGAGTTAGGGTTAGCGGTAGGGTTAGGGTTAGGTTTAGGGGTTAGGCTTAGGGTTAGGGTTAAGGGGTAGGGTTAGGGTTTAGGGGTTAGGGTTGGGGTTGTTTTCGGGTTAGGGTTAGGGGTTAGGGTTACGTTTAGGGCTCGGGGTTAGGGTTAGGGTTAGGGTTAGGGGTTAGGTTTAGGGGTTAGGGTTCGGGTTAGGGGTTAGGGTTCGGGTTAAGTTTGGGGTTAGGGTTAGGGTTAGGTAAAGGTTTTCGGGTTGGGGTTGGGGTTAGGGTTAGTGGTTAGAGTTAGGGTTTGGGGTTAGTGTTAGGGTTTAGGGTTATGATTAGGGTTAGGGTTGGGGTTAGGATTAGGGTTAGGGGTTAGGGTTAGGTGTAGGGTTCGGGTTGGGGTGGGGGTTGGGGTTGTGGATAGGGTTAGGGTTAGAGTTAGGGGTTAGGGTTAGCGGTTAGGGGCTAGGGTTAGGGGTTAGGGTTAGGGGTTAGGGTTCGGGTTAGGTTTGGGGTTAGGGGTTAGGGTTAGGGAAAGGTTTTCCGGTTGGGGTTAGGTTTCGTGGTTAGAGTTAGGGTTTGGGGTTAGTGTTAGGGTTTAGGGTTATGATTAGGGTTAGGGTTAGGGTTGGGGTTAGAATTAGGGTTAGGGTTAGGGGTTAGGGTTAGGTGTAGGGTTCGGGTGGGGGTTGGGGTTGTGGTTAGTGTTAGGTTTAAGGGTTAGGGATAGCGTTAGGGTTAGAGTTAGGGGTTAGGGTTAGCGGTTAGGGGTTAGCGGTCGAGTTAGGGTTACGGGTTAGAGCTGGGGTTGGGATTGTGGTTGGGTTTGCGGTTAGGGTTAGGGGTTAGGGTTCGGGTTAGGATTAGGGTTAAGGGTTCGGGTTTGGTTAGGGTTAGGATTAGGGAAAGGTGTTCGGGTTGGGGTTGGGGTTAGGGTTAGTGGTTAGAGTTAGTGTTTGGGGTTTGTGTTAGGGTTTAGGGTTATGATTAGGGTTAGGGTTAGGGTTGGGTTTAGAATTAGGGTTAGGGGTTAGGGTTAGGTGCAGGGCTAGGGTTGGGGTGGGGTTTGGGGTTGTGGTTAGTGTTAGGGTTAAGGATTATGGATAGGGTTAGAGTTAGGGTTAGCGGTTAGGGTTAGGGGTTAGCGGTAGAGTTAGGGTTACGGGTTAGGGCTGGGGTTGGGATTGTGGTTGGGTTTGCGGTTAGGGTTAGGGGTTCGGGAGAGGGGTTAGGGTTAGAGGTAGGGTTAGGATTAGGGGTTGCAGTTGGGGTTAGGGTTTGGGTTAGGGCTAGGGTTACGGTTAGGGTTAGGGTTAGCAGTAGGGTTAGGGTTCGGGTTGGGGTTAGGGTTAGGTTTAGGGGTTAGGCTTAGGGTTAGCCTTAGGGTTAGGGTAAGGGTTAAGGGTTAGGGTTAGGGGTTAGGGTTGGGGCTGGTGTTAGGGTTAGTGTTCGGGTTAGGGGTTAGGGTTAGGTTTAGGGTTGTGGTTAGGGGTAAGGGTTAGGGGCTAGGGTTAGGGGTTAGGGTTAGGGGTTTGGGTTAGGTTTGGGGTTAGGGTTAGGGAACGGTGTTAGGGTTGGGGTTGGGGTTAGGGTTAGTGGTTAGAGTTAGGGTTTGGGGTTAGTGTTAGGGTTTAGGGTTATGGGTAGGTTTCGGGTTAGGGTTTAGGGTTAGGTCTAGGTTTAGGGTTGGGGTGGGGGTTGGGTTTGTGGTCAGTGTTAGGGTTAAGGGTTAGGGGTAGGGTTACGGTTAGAGTTAGGGGTTCGGGTTAGCGGTTAGGTTTCGGGGTTAGGGTTAGGGGTTAGCGGTAGAGTTAGGGTTACGGGTTAGGGTTGGGATTGGGATTGTGGTTGGCGTTGGGGTTAGGGTTAGGGGTTAGGGTTAGGGGTTAGGGTTAGAGTTAGGGGTTAGGGGTAGGGTTAGGATTAGGGGTTGCGGTTAGGGTTTGGGTTAGGGCTAGGGTTAGAGTTAGGGTTAGGTTTACCGGTAGGGTCAGGGTTCGGGTTGGGCTTATGGTTAGGGGTTAGGGTTAGGTTTGGGGTTAGGGCTAGGGTTTAGGGTTTGGGAAAGGTGTTAGGGTTGGGGCTAGGGTTAGTGGTTAGAGTTAGGGTTTGGGGTTAGTGTTAGGGTTTAGGGTTATGGTTATGGTTAGGTTTAGGGTTAGGGTTTAGGGTTAGGTGTAGGTTTAGGGTTGGGGTGGGGATTGGGGTTGTGGTCAGTGTTAGGTTTAAGGGTTAGGGGTAGGGTTAGAGTTAGGGGTTAGGGTTAGCGGTTAGGTTTAGGGGTTAGGGTTAGGGGTTAGCGGTAGAGTTCGGGTTACGCGTTAGGGTTGGGATTGTGGTTGGCGTTGGGGTTAGGGGTTAGAGATAGGGGTGAGGGGTAGGGTGAGGATTAGGGGTTGCAGTTGGGGTTAGGGTTTGGGTTAGGGCTAGGGTTAGAGTTGGGGTTAGGTTTAGCGGTAGGGTTAGGGTTCGGGTTGGGGTTAGGGTTAGGTTTAGGGGTTAGGCTTAGTGTTAGGCTTAGGGTTAGGGTTAAGGGTTAGGGTTAGATTTGGTGTTGGTGTTAGGGTTAGGGTGAGTGGTTAGTGGTTAGGGTTAGGGTTGGGGTTGGGGTTAGGGTTGGGGGTTAGGGTTAGGGGCTCGGGTTAGGGGTTAGGGTTTAGGGTTAGGGGTTAGGATGAGAGTTAGGGGTTAGGGTTGGGGTTGGGGTTAGGGTTAGGGGTTAGTGTTAGGATGTAGGGTTAGGGCTATGGTTAGGGGTTAGGGTAAGGGTTAGGGGTTAGTGTTTGAGTTTAGGGTTAGGGTTATGGTTAGGGGCTAGGGTTAAGGGTTAGGGGCTAGGGTTAGGGGTTCGGGTTAGGTTTAGGGCTGGGGTTAGGGTTAGGGTTAGGGTTTCGAGTTGGGGGTTTGGGGTTAGAGTTCGGGTTATGGATAGGGTTAGTGTTAGGGCTAGGGGTTAGGGGCTAGGGGTTAGGGTTGGGGTTAGGGTTAGTGGTTGGGGTTAGGGTTACTGGTTAGGGTTAGGGGTAAGGGTAGCGTTAGGGTTGGGGTTGGGGTGGGATTAAGGTAAGGGTTAGGGTTAGGGGCTAGGGGTAGTGTTAGGGGTTGGGGTCGTGTTAGGGTTAATGTTGGGGTTAGGGTTAGGATTAGGGGTTAGGGTTGGGGGTTAGGATTAGGGGTTATGGTTAGGGTTACGGTTACGGGTTAGGGTTAGGGTTGGGGTTAGGGTTCGGGGTTAGTGTTAGCGTTAGGGTTAGGTGTTAGGGTTAGTGGTTAGGGTTAGGCGTTACGGTTCGGGTTAAGTTTAGGGTTAGGATTAGGGGTTAGGGTTAGGTGCTGGGGGTTAGGGGTACGTTTAGGTTTAAGTATTAGGGTTGGTGTTGGGGGTAGGGTTAGGGGTTAGGCTTAGGGTTAGGGGTTAGGGATTGGGGTCAAGGTTAGTGTTAGGGTTGGGGTTGCGGTTCAGGATAAGGTTAGGTTCACGGTTTAGGGTTAGGTGTTAGGGTTAGAGTTAGGGGTTAGGGTTATGGTTAGGGGCTAGGGTTAGGGTTAGGGGTTAGGGCTGGGGTTGGGTTCCGGTTAGAGTTAGGGTTGTGGTTGGGGTTGGGGTTGCGGTTAGGGTTAGGGGTTAGGGTTACGGGTTAGGGGTTAGGGGTAGAGTTAGGGTTAGTGGTTGCGGTTGGGGTTAGGGTTTGGGTTAGGGTTAGAGTTAGGGTTAGCGTTAGGGTTACCTTTAGGGGTTAGGCTTAGGGGTGGGGTTAGGGTTAGGGGTTAGGGTTAGGGTTGGGGTTAGGGGCTCGGGTTAGGGGTTAGGGTTAGTGTTAGGTTTAGGGTTGGGGTTAGGGTTAGGGGTTAGGGTTAGAGTTAGCGGTTAGAGTTGGGGGTTTTGGGTTAGAGTTCGGGTTATGGTTAGGGTTGGGGTTAGGGTTAGGGGTTTTGGGTTAGGGTTAGGGTTAGTGTTAGGTTTAGGGTTGGGGTTAGGGTTAGGGGTTAGAGTTGGGGGTTTTGGTGTAGAGTTCGGGTTATGGTTAGGGTTAGGGTTGGGGTTAGGGGTTTGGGTTAGGGTTAGCGGTTAGGGTTAGGGTTACGAGTTAGGGTTACGAGTTGGGGTTAGGGGTACGCTTAGAGTTCGGGGTTAGGGTTAGTGGTTAGGGTGAGGCTTAGGGTTGGGGTTAGGTTTAGGGTTATGTTTACGGGTTATGGTTAGGGCTGGGGTTGGGTTTCCGGTTAGAGTTAGGGTTGGGGTTGCGGTTAGGGTTAGGGTTAGAGTTAGGGTTAGCGGTAGGGTTAGGTTTAGGGGTTAGGGTTAGGGTTAAGGGGTAGGGTTAGGGTTTAGGGGTTAGGGTTGGGGTTGGGGTTGTTTTAGGGTTAGGGGTAGGGTTAGGGGTTAGGGTTAGGTTTAGGGCTCGGGGTTAGGGTTAGGGTGAGTGGTTAGTGGTTAGGGTTAGGGGCTAGGGTTAGGGGTTGGGGTTAGGATGAGAGTTAGGGGTTAGGGTTGGGGTTAGGGTTAGGGGTTAGG
This sequence comes from Mustelus asterias, assembly GCF_964213995.1. Taxonomy (NCBI): domain Eukaryota; kingdom Metazoa; phylum Chordata; class Chondrichthyes; order Carcharhiniformes; family Triakidae; genus Mustelus; species Mustelus asterias. The sequence continues at coordinate 572,413 of NW_027590157.1, forward strand.
GATTGGGGTCAAGGTTAGGGTTGGGGTTGCGGTTCAGGATGAGGTTAGGTTCACGGTTTAGGGTTAGGTGTTAGGGTTAGAGTTAGAGTTAGGGTTGTGGTTGGGGTTGCGGTTAGGGGTTAGGGTTACGGGTTAGGGGTAGAGTTAGGGTTAGTCGTTGCGGTTGGGGTTAGGGTTTGGGTTAGGGCTAGGGTTAGAGTTAGGGTTAGCGTTAGGGTTAGCTTTAGGGGTTAGGCTTAGGGTTAGGGTTAAGGGTTAGGGGTGGGGTTAGGGTTAGGGGTTAGGGTTAGGGGTTAGGGTTAGGGTTGGGGTTAGGGGCTCGGGTTAGGGGTTAGGGTTAGTGTTAGGTTTAGGGTTGGGGTTAGGGTTAGGGGTTAGGGTTAGAGTTAGCGGTTAGAGTTGGGGGTTTTGGGTTAGAGTTCGGGTTATGGTTAGGGTTGGGGTTAGGGGTTTTGGTTTAGGGTTAGGGTTAGTGTTAGGTTTAGGGTTGGGGTTAGGGTTAGGGGTAGGGGTTAGAGTTGGGGGTTTTGGGTTAGAGTTCGGGTTATGGTTAGGGTTAGGGTTGGGGTTAGGGGTTTGGGTTAGGGTTAGCGTTCGGGTTAGGGGTTCGGGTTAGGGTTACGGGTTAGGGTTACGAGTTGGGGTTAGGGGTACGCTTAGAGTTCGGGGTTAGGGTTAGTGGTTAGGGTAAGGGTTAGGGTTGGGGTTAGGTTTAGGGTTATCTTTACGGGTTAGGGTTAGGGTTACGGGTTAGGGTTACGAGTTGGGGTTAGGGGTACGCTTAGAGTTCGGGGTTAGGGTTAGTGGTTAGGGTAAGGCTTAGGGTTAGGGTTGGGGTTAGGTTTAGGGTTATCTTTACGGGTTATGGTTAGGGCTGGGGTTGGGTTTCCGGTTAGAGTTAGGGTTGTGGTTGGGGTTGGGGTTGCGGTTAGGGTTAGGGGTAGGGTTAGGGTTAGTGGTTGCGGTTGGGGTTAGGGTTTGGGTTAGTGCTCGGGTTAGAGTTAGGGTTAGCGGTAGGGTTAGGTTTAGGGGTTAGGCTTAGGGTTAGGGTTAAGGGATAGGGTTAGGGTTTAGGGGTTAGGGTTGGGGTTGTTTTCGGGTGAGGGGTAGGGTTAGGGGTTCGGGTTAGGTTTAGGGCTCGGGGTTTGGGTTAGGGTGAGTGGTTAGGGTTAGGGGCTAGGGTTAGGGGTTGGGGTTAGGATGAGAGTTAGGGGTTAGGGTTGGGGTTAGGGTTTGGGGTTAGGGTTAGGGGCTAGGGTTAGGGGTTAGGGTTAGTTTTGGGGTTAGGGTTCCGTGTTAGGGTTAGGGGTTAGGGTTTAGAGTTGGGGGTTTGGGGTTAGAGTTCGGGTTATGGTTAGGGTTAGGGGCTAGGGGTTATGGTTAGGGTTAGGGTTAGTGGTTAGGGTTAGGGGTAAGGTTAGCGTTAGGGGTTAGGGTTGGGATTGGGGTTGGGGTGGGATTAAGGTAAGGGTTAGTGGTTAGAGTTAGAGTTTGGGGTTAGGGTTAGGGGTTTTGGTTTAGGGTTAGGGTTAGTGTTAGGTTTAGGGTTGGGGTTAGGGGTTAGAGTTGGGGGTTTTGGGTTAGAGTTCGGGTTATGGTTAGGGTTGGGGTTAGGGTTAGGGGTTTGGGTTAGGGTTAGCGTTAGGGTTAGGGTTATGGTTAGGGTTGGGGTTGGGGTTAGGGTTAGGAGTTTGGGTTAGCGTTAGGGTTAGGGTTAGGGTTAGGGTTACGGGTTAGGGGTTAGGGGTAGAGTTAGGGTTAGTGGTTGCGGTTAGGGTTAGGGGTTAGGGTTAGGGGTTAGGGGTAGAGTTAGGGTTAGTGGTTGCGGTTGGGGTTAGGGTTAAGGGTTAGTGGTGGGGTTAGGGTTAGGGGTTAGGGTTAGGGTTAGCTTTAGGGTTGGGGTTAGGGGCTCGGGTTCGGGGTTAAGGTTAGTGTTAGGTTTAGGGTTGGGGTTAGGGTTAGGGGTTAGGGTTAGAGTTAGCGGTTAGAGTTGGGGGTTTTGGGTTAGAGTTCGGGTTATGGTTAGGGTTGGGGTTAGGGGTTTTGGTTTAGGGTTAGGGTTAGTGTTAGGTTTAGGGTTGGGGTTAGGGTTAGGGGTAGGGGTTAGAGTTGGGGGTTTTGGGTTAGAGTTCGGGTTATGGTTAGGGTTAGGGTTGGGGTTAGGGGTTTGTGTTAGGGTTAGCGTTAGGGTTAGGGGTTCGGGTTAGGGTTACGGGTTAGGGTTACGAGTTGGGGTTAGGGGTACGCTTAGAGTTCGGGGTTAGGGTTAGTGGTTAGGGTAAGGCTTAGGGTTAGGGTTGGGGTTAGGTTTAGGGTTATCTTTACGGGTTATGGTTAGGGCTGGGGTTGGGTTTCCGGTTAGAGTTAGGGTTGTGGTTGGGGTTGGGGTTGCGGTTAGGGTTAGGGGTAGGGTTAGGGTTAGTGGTTGCGGTTGGGGTTAGGGTTTGGGTTAGTGCTCGGGTTAGAGTTAGGGTTAGCGGTAGGGTTAGGGTTAGGTTTAGGGGTTAGGCTTAGGGTTAGGGTTAAGGGGTAGGGTTAGGGTTTAGGGGTTAGGGTTGGGGTTGTTTTCGGGTTAGGGGTAGGGTTAGGGGTTAGGGTTAGGTTTAGGGCTCGGGGTTAGGGTTAGGGTGAGTGGTTAGTGGTTAGGGTTAGGGGCTAGGGTTGGGGTTGGGGTTAGGATGAGAGTTAGGGGTTAGGGTTGGGGTTAGGGTTTGGGGTTAGGGTTAGGGGCTCGGGTTAGGGGTTAGGGTTAGTTTTGGGGTTAGGGTTCCGTGTTAGGGTTAGGGGTTAGGGTTTAGAGTTGGGTGTTTGGGGTTAGAGTTCGGGTTATGGTTAGGGTTAGGGGCTAGGGGTTAGGGTTAGGGTTGGGGTTAGGGTTAGTGGTTAGGGTTAGGGGTAAGGTTAGCGTTAGGGGTTAGGGTTGGGATTGGTGTTGGGGTTGGGGTGGGATTAAGGTAAGGGTTAGTGGTTAGAGTTAGAGTTTGGGGTTAGGGTTAGGGGTTTTGGTTTTGGTTTAGGGTTAGGGTTAGTGTTAGGTATTGGGTTGGGGTTAGGGGTTAGAGTTGGGGGTTTTGGGTTAGAGTTCGGGTTATGGTTAGGGTTGGGGTTGGGGTTAGGGTTAGGGGTTTGGGTTAGGGTTAGCGTTAGGGTTAGGGTTCGGGTTGGGGTTGGGGTTAGGGTTAGGGTTTGGTGGTTTGGGTTAGGGTTAGCGTTAGCGTTAGCGTTAGGGTTAGGGTTGGGGTTAGGGGTTTGGGTTAGGGTTAGCGTTAGGGTTAGGGGTTAGGGGTAGTGTTAGGGTTACGGGTTAGGGTTAGGGTTAGGGGTACGCTTAGGGTTCGGGGTTAGGGTTAGTGGTTAGGGTAAGGCTTAGGGTTAGGGTTGGGGTTAGGTTTATGGTTATGTTTACGGGTTAGGGTTAGGGCTGGGGTTGGGTTTCCGGTTAGAGTTAGGGTTGTGGTTGGGGTTGGGGTTGCGGTTAGGGTTAGGGGTTAGGGGTAGTGTTAGTGGTTGCGGTTGGGGTTAGGGTTTGGGTTAGGGCTCGGGTTAGAGTTAGGGTGAGCGGTAGGGTTAGGGTTAGGTTTAGGGGTTAGGCTTAGGGTTAGGGTTAAGGGGTAGGGTTAGGGTTTAGGGGTTAGGGTTGGGGTTGGTTTTAGGGTTAGGGGTAGGGTTAGGGTTAGGTTTAGGGCTCGGGGTTAGGGTTAGGGTGAGTGGTTCGTGGTTAGGGTTAGAGGCTAGGGTTAGGGGCTAGGGTTAGGGGTTGGGGTTAGGATGAGAGTTAGGGCTTAGGGTTGGGGTTGGGGTTAGGGTTTGGGGTTAGGGTTAGGGGCTAGGGTTAGGGTTAGGTTTGGGGTTAGGGTTCCGTGTTAGGGTTAGGGTTTAGAGTTGGGGGTTTGGGGTTAGAGTTCGGGTTATGGTTAGGGTTAGGGTTGGGTTAGGGTTAGTGGTTAGGTTTAGGGGTAAGGTTCGCGTTCGGGGTTAGGGTTGGGATTGGGATGGGGTTGGGGTGGGATTAAGGTAAGGGTTAGTGGTTAGAGTTAGAGTTTGGGGTTAGTGTTAGGGTTTAGGGTTATAGTTAGGGTTGGGGTTAGGATTAGTGTTCGGGGTTAGGTGTAGGGTTAGGGTGGGGGTTGGGGTTGTGGTTAGTGTTAGGGTTAAGCCTTAGGGGTTGGGTTAGGGTTAGGGTTAGAGTTAGGGGTTAGGGTTAGCGGTTAGGGTTAGGGGTTAGCGGTAGAGTTAGGGTTACGGGTTCGGGCTGGTGTTGGGATTGTGGTTGGGTTTGCGGTTAGGGTTAGGGGATACGGTTAGAGTTAGGGGTTAGGGGTAGGGTTAGGATCGGGTTGCAGTTGGGGTTAGGGTTTGGGTTAGGGCTAGGGTTACGGTGAGGGTTAGGGTTAGCAGTAGTGTTAGGGTTCGGGTTGGGGTTCGGGTTAGGTTTAGGGGTTCGGCTTAGGGTTAGGCTTAGGGTAAGGGTTAAGGGTTAGGGTTCGGGGTTAGGGTTGGGGCTGGTGTTAGGGTTAGGGGTAGGGTTACGGGTTAGGGTTAGTTTTAGGGCGAGGGGTTAGGGTGAGTGGTTAGTGGTTAGGGTTAGGGGTAGGGTTAGGGGTTAGGGTTGGTTTTAGGGTTAGGGTTAGGTTAAGGGCTCGGGGTTAGGGTTAGGGTGAGTGGTTAGGGTTACGGTGAGGGGTTAGGGTTAGGGGCTAGAGTTAGGGGTTAGGGGTTAGGGTTATGGGTTAGGATGAGAGTTAGGGGTTAGGGTTGGGGTTGGGGTTAGGGTTAGGGGTTAGTGTTAGGATTTAGGGTTAGGGCTATGGTTAGGGGCTAGGGTTAGGGTAAGGGCTAGAGGTTAGTGTTTGGGTTTAGGGTTATGGTTAGTGGCTAGGGTTAGGGGTTAGGGTTAGGGGCTAGGGTTAGCGTTAGGTTTAGGGTTGGGGTTAGGGTTCGAGTTAGGGTTTAGAGTTGGGGGTTTGGGGTTAGAGTTCGTGTTATGGTTAGGGTTGGGGTTAGGGTTAGTGTTAGGGCTATGGGTTAGGGTGAGGGGCGAGGGGTTAGGGTTGGGGTTAGGGTTAGTGGTTAGGGTTAGGGGTAAGGTTAGCGTTAGGGGTTGGCGTTGGGATTGGGGTTGGGGTGGGATTCAGGTAAGGGTTAGTGGTTAGAGTTAGAGTTTGGGGTTAGTGTTAGGATTTAGGGATATGGTTGGGGTTGGGGTTAGGATTAGGGTTAGGGGTTAGGGTTAGGTGTAGGCTTAGAAATGGGGTTGGGTTGGGGTTGTGGTTAGTGTTAGGGTTAAGGGTTAGAGTTAGGGGTTAGGGTTAGCGGTTACGGTTAGGGGTTAGGGGTTAGCGGTAGAGTTAGGGTTACGGATTCGGGTTGGGGTTGGGATTGTGGTTGGGGTTGCGGTTAGGGTTAGGGGTTAGGGTTAGAGTTAGGGGTAGGGTTAGGCTTAGGTGTTGCGGTTGGGGTTAGGGTTTGGGTTAGGGCTGGGGTTAGAGTTAGGGTTAGCGGTAGGGTTAGGGTTCGGGTTGGGGTTAGGGTTAGGGTTAGGGGTTAGGGTTAGGGTTGCGGTTAGGGGTTCGGGTTAGGGTTAGGTTTAGGGTTCGGGTTAGGGTCAGGTTGAAGGTTAGAGTTAGGGGTTATGGTTCGGGGTTAGGGTTAAGGGTTAGGGTTTAGGGTTCGTGTTAGGGGTAGGGTTAGGTGTAGGGGTAGGGTTAATGGTTAGGGTTAGGGGTTAGGTTTATTGTTAGGGGGGGGTTAGGGGTTAGGTTAGAGGTTTAGTGTTAGGGTTGGGGTTATGGTTAGGGTTTAGGGGTAGGGTAAGGGGTAGGGTTAGGTTTAGGGTTGGGTCAGGTTTAGGGTTAGGGGTTAGGTTTAGGGTGAGGGGTTAGGGTTGGAGGTTAGGGTTCGGCGTTCGGGTTGGGGTTTGGGTTAGCATCAGGGTTAGGGTCAGGCTCAGGGTTAGAGTTTAGTGTTAGAGGTATGGGTTAGGGTTTAGGGTTAGGGTTGGGGGTTAGGGGTAGGGTTTGTGTTAAGTGTAGGGTTAGTGGTTAGGGGTTAGGGTCAGGGTTAGGGGTTAGGTTAGGGTTGGGGTTAGGGGTAGCGGTAGGGTTAGTGGTCAGGGCTTTAGGGTTAGGGTTGGGGTTGGGTATATGGTTAGGGTTTAGGGGTTGGGTAAGGGGTAGGGTTAGGTTTAGGGGTTGTGTTAGGGTTAGGGTTGGGGTTAGGGGTAGGGTTGGGGTTAGTGTTAGGGTTGGGGTTATGTGTAGGGGTAGGTTTAGGGTTAGTGGTTAGGCTTAGGGTCAGGGTTAGGGTTAGTGGTCAGGGTTAGGGGTTTCGGGTTAGGGGTCTAGGTTTGGGGTTATGGTTAGGGTTTAGGGTTAGGGTTAGTGGTCAGGGTTAGGGGTTTCGGGTTAGGGGTTTAGGGTTGGGGTTATGGTTAGGGTTTAGGGGCAGGGTAAGGGGTATGGTTAGGTTTAGGGGTGTGTTAGGGTTAGGGGTTAGGTTTAGGGTTGGGGGTTAGGGGTATGGTTAGGGGTAGGGTTAGGGGTTAGGGTTGGCGTTAGGGTTAGGGATAGGGTTCGGGGTTGGGGTTAGGCGTAGGGTTACTGGTTAGGGTTAGGGTTTGGGGTTGGGGTTAGGGTTACGGGTTAGGGTTTGCGTTAGGGTTGGGGTTGGGGTTCGGGGTTAGCGTCAGGGTTAGAGTTTAGGGTTAGGGGTAAAGGTTAGGGTTAAGGGTTAGGATTAGGGTTAGGTTTTGGGTTAGGGGTTAGGATTAGGGTCAGGGTCTGAATTTGGGTTAGGGTTAGGTTTAGGGTTAGGGTTGGGGGTTAGGGGTAGTGTTAGGGTTAGAGTTTAGGGTTAGGGTTGGGTGTTAGGGTTAGGTGTAGGGTTAGGGTTGGGGTTAGTGTTAGGGGTGAGGTATAGGGTTGGGGGTCAGGGGTAGGGTTTGGGGTTAGGGTTAGTGGTTCGGGTTCGGGTTGGTGTTAGGGTTAGTGGTAGGGTTTGGGGTTAGGGTTAGGGTTAGTGGTTAGGGTTAGGGTTGTGGTTAAGGTTGGGGGTTAGGCTTGGGGTTAGGGGTAGGGTTAGTTCTTAGGGTTAGGGGTTAGTTTTAGGGTTGGGGTGAGGGGTAGGGTTAGGAGTTGGGGTTAGGGGTCGGGTTAGTGGTTAGGGTTTGCCTTAGGGTTTGGGGTTAGCGGTTGGGGTTAGGGTTACGGGTTAGGGTTTGCGTTGGGTTTGGGGTAGGGTTAAGGGTTAGGGTTGGGTTAGAGTCAGGGTTAGGGTCAGGGTAAGAGTTTAGGGTTGGGGGTAGGGTTAGTGGTTAGGGTTCGGGTTGGGGTTAGGGTTAGGGTTAGGGTTAGGTGTAGGGTTCGGGTTGGGGTGGGGGTTGGGGTTGTGGTTAGTGTTAGGGTTAAGGGTTAGGGATAGGGTTAGGGTTAGAGTTAGGGGTTAGGGTTAGCGGTTAGGTTTAGGGTTAGAGTTAGGGGTTAGGGTTAGCGGTTAGGGTTAGGGGCTAGGGTTAGGGTTAGAGTTAGGGGTTAGAGTTATGGGTTAGGGTTAGCGGTTAGGGTTAGCGGTTAGGGTTAGAGTTAGGGGTTAGGGTTAGCGGTTAGGGTTAGGGGCTAGGGTTAGGGGTTAGGGCTAGGGTTAGGGTTAGGGGATAGGGTTCGGGTTAGGTTTGGGGTTAGGGTTAGGGGTTCGGGTTAGGGAAAGGTTTTCGGGTTGGGATTGGGGTTAGGGGTTAGGGTTAGGGGTGGGGTTAGGGTTAGGGGTTAGGGTTAGGGGCGAGGGTTAGGGGTTAGGGTTCGGGTTAGGGTTAGGGTTAGGGTTAGGGAAAGGTTTTCGGGTTGGGGTTAGCGTTAGGGTTAGTGGTTAGAGTTAGGGTTTGGGTTAGTGTTAGGGTTCAGGGTTATGATTAGGGTTAGTGTTGGGGTTATGATTAGGGTTAGTGTTGGGGTTAGGATTAGGGTTAGAGGTTAGGGTTAGGTGTAGGGTTCGGGTTGGGGTGGGGTGGGGTGGGGGTTGGGGTTGTGGTTAGTGTTAGGGTTAAGGGTTCGGGATACGGTTAGGGTTAGAGTTAGGGGTTAGGGTTAGCGGTTTGGTTTAGGGTTAGAGTTAGGGGTTAGGGTTAGCGGTTAGGGTTAGGGGCTAGGTTTAGGGGTTAGGGTTAGGGTTAGCGGTTAGGTTTAGGGTAGAGTTAGGGGTTAGGGTTAGCGGTTACGGTTAGGGGCTAGGTTTAGGGGTTAGGGTTAGCGTTAGGGTTAGGGGCTAGGGTTAGGGGTTAGGGTTAGGGTTCGGGTTAGGTTTGGGGTTAGGGTTAGGGTTGGGGAAAGGTTTTCGGGTTGGGATTGGGGTTAGGGTTAGGGTTAGTGGTTAGAGTTAGGCTTTGGGGTTAGTGTTAGGGTTTAGGGTTATGATTAGGGTTACTGTTAGGGTTGGGGTTAGGATTAGGGTTAGGGGTTATGGTTAGGGTTAGGTGTAGGGTTCGGGTGGGGGTTGGGGTTGTGAGTAGTGTTAAGGTTAAGGGTTAGGGATAGCTTTAGTGTTAGAGTTAGGGGTTAGGGTTAGCGGTTAGGGTTAGCGGTAGAGTTAGGGTTACGGGTTAGGGCTGGGCTTGGGATTGTGGTTGGGTTTGCGGTTAGGGTTATGGGTTAGGGTTAGGGGTTAGGGTTCGTGTTAGGGTTAAGGGTTCGGGTTAGGTTTGGGGTTAGGGTTCGGGGTTAGGGTTAGGGAAAGGTGTTCGGGTTGCGGTTGGTGTTAGGGTTAGTGGTTAGAGTTCGGGTTTGGGGTTATGATTAGGGTTAGGGATGGGTTTAGAATTAGGGTTAGGAGTTAGGGTTAGGTGTAGGGTTAGGGTTGGGGTGGGGGTTGGGGTTGTGGTTAGGGTTAGGGTTAGGGGTTCGGGTTGGAGTAAGGGGTTAGGGGTTGCGGTTGGGGTTCGGGTTTGGGTTAGGGTTCGCGGTTAGGGTTAGGATTAGAGTTAGGGGTTAGGGTTAGCGGATAGGGTTAGGGGCTAGGGTTAGGGGTTATGTTTGGGGTTAGGGTTCGGGGTTAGGGTTAGGGAAAGGTTTTCGGGTTGGGGTTGGGGTTAGGGTTAGGGTTCGGGGTTAGTGTTAGGGTTAGGGGTTAGAGTAAGGGTTAGGGTTAGGGGTTAGGGTTAGGGGTTAGGGTTAGGGGTTACGGTTCGGGTGAAGTTTAGGGTTAGGGTTAGGATTAGGGGTTGCGGTTGGGGTTCGGGTTAGGGTTAGCAGTAGCGTTAGGGTTAGGGTTGGGGTTAGGGTTAGGGTTAGTTTTAGGGGTTAGGCTTAGGGTTAGGGTTAAGGGTTAGGGGTTAGGGTTGGGGTTGGTGTTAGGGGTAGGGGTTAGGGTTAGGTTTTGGGTTAGGGTTAGGGTGAGTGGTTAGGGTTAGGGGTGGGGTTAGGGTTAGGGTTAGGGGTTAGGGTTCGGGTTAGGGGTTAGGGTTCGGGTTAGGTTTGGGGTTTGGGTTAGGGGTTAGGGTTAGGGAAAGGATATCGGGTTGGGGTTGGGGTTAGGGTTAGTGGTTAGAGTTAGGTTTTGGGATTAATGTTAGGGTTTAGGGTTATTATTAGGGTTAGTGTTGGGGTTAGGATGAGGGTTAGGGGTTCGGGTTAGGTGTAGGGTTCGGGTTGGGGTGGGGGTTGGGTTAGGGTTAGGGTTAGCGGTTAGGGTTAGCGGTTAGGGTTAGGGGCTAGGGTTAGGGTTAGAGTTAGGGGTTAGAGTTAGGGGTTAGGGTTAGGGTTAGAGTTAGGGGTTAGGGTTAGCGGTAGGGTTAGGGTTAGGGTTCGGGTTGGGGTTAGGGTTAGGGTTTGGGGTTAGGGTTAGGGTTGCGGTTAGGGGTTCGGGTTAGGGTTAGGTTTAGGGTTCGGGTTAGGGTCAGGTTGAAGTTTAGAGTTAGGGGTTATGGTTCGGGGTTAGGGTTAAGGGTTAGGGTTTAGGGTTCGTGTTAGGGGTAGGGTTAGGTGTAGGGGTAGGGTTAATGGTTAGGGTTAGGGGTTAGTTTTATTGTTAGGGGGGGGTTAGGGGTTAGGTTAGAGGTTTAGTGTTAGGGTTGGGGTTATGGTTAGGGTTTAGGGGTAGGGTAAGGGGTAGGGTTAGGTTTAGGGTTGGGTCAGGTTTAGGGTTAGGGGTTAGGTTTAGGGTGAGGGGTTAGGGTTGGAGGTTAGGGTTCGGCGTTCGGGTTGGGGTTTGGGTTAGCATCAGGGTTAGGGTCAGGCTCAGGGTTAGAGTTTAGTGTTAGAGGTATGGGTTAGGGTTTAGGGTTAGGGTTGGGGGTTAGGGGTAGGGTTTGTGTTAAGTGTAGGGTTAGTGGTTAGGGGTTAGGGTCAGGGTTAGGGGTTAGGGTTGGGGTTAGGGGTAGCGGTAGGGTTAGTGGTCAGGGCTTTAGGGTTGGGGTTGGGTATATGGTTAGGGTTTAGGGGTTGGGTAAGGGGTAGGGTTAGGTTTAGGGGTTGTGTTAGGGTTAGGGTTGGGGTTAGGGGTAGGGTTGGGGTTAGTGTTAGGGTTGGGGTTATGTGTAGGGGTAGGTTTAGGGTTAGTGGTTAGGCTTAGGGTCAGGGTTAGGGTTAGTGGTCAGGGTTAGGGGTTTCAGGTTAGGGGTCTAGGTTTGGGGTTATGGTTAGGGTTTAGGGTCAGGGTTAGGGTTAGTGGTCAGAGTTAGGGGTTTCGGGTTAGGGGTTTAAGGTTGGGGTTATGGTTAGGGTTTAGGGGCAGGGTAAGGGGTATGGTTAGGTTTAGGGGTGTGTTAGGGTTAGGGGTTAGGTTTAGGGTTGGGGGTTAGGGGTATGGTTAGGGGTAGGGTTAGGGGTTAGGGTTGGCGTTAGGGTTAGGGATAGGGTTCGGGGTTGGGGTTAGGCGTAGGGTTACTGGTTAGGGTTAGGGTTTGGGGTTGGGGTTAGGGTTACGGGTTAGGGTTTGCGTTAGGGTTGGGGTTGGGGTTCGGGGTTAGCGTCAGGGTTAGAGTTTAGGGTTAGGGGTAAAGGTTAGGGGTTAGGGTTAAGGGTTAGGATTAGGGTTAGGTTTTGGGTTAGGGGTTAGGATTAGGGTCAGGGTCTGAATTTGGGTTAGGGTTAGGTTTAGGGTTAGGGTTGGGGGTTAGGGGTAGTGTTAGGGTTAGAGTTTAGGGTTAGGGTTGGGTGTTAGGGTTAGGTGTAGGGTTAGGGTTGGGGTTAGTGTTAGGGGTGAGGTATAGGGTTGGGGGTCAGGGGTAGGGTTTGGGGTTAGGGTTAGTGGTTCGGGTTCGGGTTGGTGTTAGGGTTAGTGGTAGGGTTTGGGGTTAGGGTTAGGGTTAGTGGTTAGGGTTAGGGTTGTGGTTAAGGTTGGGGGTTAGGGTTGGGGTTAGGGGTAGGGTTAGTTCTTAGGGTTAGGGGTTAGTTTTAGGGTTGGGGTGAGGGGTAGGGTTAGGAGTTGGGGTTAGGGGTCGGGTTAGTGGTTAGGGTTTGCCTTAGGGTTTGGGGTTAGCGGTTGGGGTTAGGGTTACGGGTTAGGGTTTGCGTTGGGTTTGGGGTAGGGTTAAGGGTTAGGGTTGGGTTAGAGTCAGGGTTAGGGTCAGGGTAAGAGTTTAGGGTTGGGGGTAGGGTTAGTGGTTAGGGTTCGGGTTGGGGTTAGGGTTAGGGTTAGGTGTAGGGTTCGGGTTGGGGTGGGGGTTGGGGTTGTGGTTAGTGTTAGGGTTAAGGGTTAGGGTTAGGGTTAGAGTTAGGGGTTAGGGTTAGCGGTTAGGTTTAGGGTTAGAGTTAGGGGTTAGGGTTAGCGGTTAGGGTTAGGGTTAGGGGCTAGGGTTAGGGTTAGAGTTAGGGGTTAGAGTTATGGGTTAGGGTTAGCGGTTAGGGTTAGCGGTTAGTGTTAGGGTTAGAGTTAGGGGTTAGGGTTAGCGGTTAGGGTTAGGGGCTAGGGTTAGGGGTTAGGGCTAGGGTTAGGGTTAGGGGATAGGGTTCGGGTTAGGTTTGGGGTTAGGGTTAGGGGTTCGGGTTAGGGAAAGGTTTTCGGGTTGGGATTGGGGTTAGGGGTTAGGGTTAGGGGTGGGGTTAGGGTTAGGGGTTAGGGTTAGGGGCGAGGGTTAGGGGTTAGGGTTCGGGTTAGGGTTAGGGTTAGGGAAAGGTTTTCGGGTTGGGGTTAGGGTTAGTGGTTAGAGTTAGGGTTTGGGTTAGTGTTAGGGTTTAGGGTTATGATTAGGGTTAGTGTTGGGGTTAGGATTAGGGTTAGAGGTTAGGGTTAGGTGTAGGGTTCGGGTTGGGGTTGGGGTTGTGGTTAGTGTTAGGGTTAAGGGTTCGGGATACGGTTAGGGTTAGAGTTAGGGGTTAGGGTTAGCGGTTTGGTTTAGGGTTAGAGTTAGGGGTTAGGGTTAGCGGTTAGGGTTAGGGGCTAGGTTTAGGGGTTAGGGTTAGGGTTAGCGGTTAGGTTTAGGGTAGAGTTAGGGGTTAGGGTTAGCGGTTACGGTTAGGGGCTAGGTTTAGGGGTTAGGGTTAGCGTTAGGGTTAGGGGCTAGGGTTAGGGGTTAGGGTTAGGGTTCGGGTTAGGTTTGGGGTTAGGGTTAGGGTTGGGGAAAGGTTTTCGGGTTGGGATTGGGGTTAGGGTTAGGGTTAGTGGTTAGAGTTAGGCTTTGGGGTTAGTGTTAGGGTTTAGGGTTATGATTAGGGTTACTGTTAGGGTTGGGGTTAGGATTAGGGTTAGGGGTTAGGGTTAGGGTTAGGTGTAGGGTTCGGGTGGGGGTTGGGGTTGTGAGTAGTGTTAAGGTTAAGGGTTAGGGATAGCTTTAGTGTTAGAGTTAGGGGTTAGGGTTAGCGGTTAGGGTTAGCGGTAGAGTTAGGGTTACGGGTTAGGGCTGGGCTTGGGATTGTGGTTGGGTTTGCGGTTAGGGTTATGGGTTAGGGTTAGGGGTTAGGGTTCGTGTTAGGGTTAAGGGTTCGGGTTAGGTTTGGGGTTAGGGTTCGGGGTTAGGGTTAGGGAAAGGTGTTCGGGTTGCGGTTGGTGTTAGGGTTAGTGGTTAGAGTTCGGGTTTGGGGTTATGATTAGGATTAGGGATGGGTTTAGAATTAGGGTTAGGAGTTAGGGTTAGGTGTAGGGTTAGGGTTGGGGTGGGGGTTGGGGTTGTGGTTAGGGTTAGGGTTAGGGGTTCGGGTTGGAGTAAGGGGTTAGGGGTTGCGGTTGGGGTTCGGGTTTGGGTTAGGGTTCGCGGTTAGGGTTAGGATTAGAGTTAGGGGTTAGGGTTAGCGGATAGGGTTAGGGGCTAGGGTTAGGGGTTATGTTTGGGGTTAGGGTTCGGGGTTAGGGTTAGGGAAAGGTTTTCGGGTTGGGGTTGGGGTTAGGGTTAGGGTTCGGGGTTAGGGTTAGGGTTAGGGGTTAGAGTAAGGGTTAGGGTTAGGGGTTAGGGTTAGGGGTTAGGGTTAGGGGTTACGGTTCGGGTGAAGTTTAGGGTTAGGGTTAGGATTAGGGGTTGCGGTTGGGGTTCGGGTTAGGGTTAGCAGTAGCGTTAGGGTTAGGGTTGGGGTTAGGGTTAGGGTTAGTTTTAGGGGTTAGGCTTAGGGTTAGGGTTAAGGGTTAGGGTTAGGGGTTAGGGTTGGGGTTGGTGTTAGGGGTAGGGGTTAGGGTTAGGTTTTGGGTTAGGGTTAGGGTGAGTGGTTAGTGGTTAGGGTTAGGGGTGGGGTTAGGGTTAGGGGTTAGGGTTAGGGGTTAGGGTTCGGGTTAGGGGTTAGGGTTCGGGTTAGGTTTGGGGTTTGGGTTAGGGGTTAGGGTTAGGGAAAGGATATCGGGTTGGGGTTGGGGTTAGGGTTAGTGGTTAGAGTTAGGTTTTGGGATTAATGTTAGGGTTTAGGGTTATTATTAGGGTTAGTGTTGGGGTTAGGATGAGGGTTAGGGGTTCGGGTTAGGTGTAGGGTTCGGGTTGGGGTGGGGGTTGGGTTAGGGTTAGGGTTAGCGGTTAGGGTTAGCGGTTAGGGTTAGGGGCTAGGGTTAGGGTTAGAGTTAGGGGTTAGAGTTAGGGGTTAGGGTTAGGGTTAGAGTTAGGGGTTAGGGTTAGGGGTTAGGGTTCGGGTTAGGTTTGGGGTTAGGGTTAGGGGTTAGGGTTAGGGAAAGCTTTTCGGGTTGGGATTGGGGTTACGGTTAGGGTTAGTGGTTAGAGTTAGGCTTTGGGGTTAGTGTTAGGGTTTAGGGTTATGATTAGGGTTACTGTTAGGGTTGGGGTTAGGATTAGGGTTAGGGGTTAGGGGTGGGGTTAGGGTTAGGGGTTAGGGTTAGGGGCGAGGGTTAGGGGTTAGGGTTCGGGTTAGGGGTTAGGGTTCGAGTTAGGTTTGGGGTTAGGGTAGGGGTTAGGGTTAGGGAAAGGTTTTTGGGTTGGGGTTGGGGTTAGGGTTAGTGGTTAGAGTTAGGGTTTGGCGTTAGTGTTAGGGTTTAGGGTTATGATTAGGGTTAGTGTTGGGGTTAGGATTAGGGATAGAGGTTAGGGTTAGGTGTAGGGTTCGGGTTGGGGTTCGGGTTAAGGGTTAGGGATACGGTTAGGGTTAGGGTTAGAGTTAGGGGTTAGGGTTAGCGGTTAGGTTTCGGGTTAGAGTTAGGAGTTAGGGTTAGCGGTTAGGGTTAGGGGCTAAGTTTAGGGGTTAGGTTAGGGTTAGGGTTAGCGTTAGGGGTTAGAGTTAGGGGTTAGGGTTAGCGGTTAGGGTTAGGGTTAGGGGTTAGGGTTAGCGGTTAGGGTTAGGGTTAGGGGTTAGGGTTAGCGGTTAGGGTTAGGGGCTAGGGTTAGGGTTAGGGGTTAGTGTTCGGGTTAGGTTTGGGGTTAGGGTTAGGGGTTAGGGTTAGGGAAAGGTTTTCGGGTTGGGATTGGGGTTAGGGTTAGTGGTTCGAGTTAGGCTTTGGCGTTAGTGTTAGGGTTTAGGGTTATGATTAGGGTTACTGTTAGGGTTGGGGTTAGGATTAGGGTTAGGGTTAGGTGTAGGGTTCGGGTTGGGGTGGGGGTTGGGGTTGTGGTTAGTGTTAAGGTTAAGGGTTAGGGATAGGGTTAGGGTTAGAGTTAGGGGTTAGGGTTAGCGGTTAGGGGTTAGCGGTAGAGTTAGGGTTACGGGTTAGGGCTGGGGTTGGGATTGTGGTTGGGTTTGCGGTTAGGGTTATGGGTTAGGGTTAGGATTAGGATTAGGGTTAGGGTTCGGGTTAGGGGCTAGGGTTAGGGGTTAGGGTTCGTGTTAGGGTTAGGGTTAAGGGTTCGGGTTAGGTTTGGGGTTAGGGTTCGGGGTTAGGGTTTGGGAAAGGTGTTCGGGTTGGGGTTGGGGTTAGGGTTAGTGGTTAGAGTTCGGGTTTGGGGTTAGTGTTAGGGTTTAGGGTTATGATTAGGGTTAGGGTTGGTTTTAGAATTAGGGTTAGGGGTTAGGGTTAGGTGTAGGCTTAGGGTTGGGGTGGGGGTTGGGGTTGTGGTTCGTGTTAGGGTTAAGGGTTATGGATAGGGTTAGGGTTAGAGTTAGGGGTTAGGGTTAGCGGTTAGGGTTAGGGGTTAGCGGTAGAGTTAGGGTTACGGGTTAGGGCTGGGATTGGGATTGTGGTTGGGTTTGCGGTTAGGGTTAGGGGTTACGGTTCGGGTGAAGTTTAGGGTTAGGGTTAGGATTAGGGGTTGCGGTTGGGGTTAGGGTTTGGGTTAGGGCTAGAGTTAGGGTTAGGGTTAGCAGTAGGGTTAGGGTTAGGGTTAGTTTTAGGGGTTAGGCTTAGGGTTAGGCTTAGGGTTAGGGTTAAGTGTTAGGGTTAGGGGTTGGGGTTGGTGTTAGGGGTAGGGTAGGGGTAGGGGTTAGGTTTTGGGTTGGGGTTAGGGTTAGGGTGAGTGGTTAGTGGTTAGGGGTGGGGTTAGGGTTAGGGGCGAGGGTTAGGGTTCGGGTTCGGGTTAGGGGTTAGGGTTCGGGTTAGGGTTAGGGGTTAGGGTTAGGGAAAGGCTTTCGGGTTGGGGTTGGGGTTAGGGTTAGTGGTTAGAGGTAGGGTTTGGGGTTAGTGTTAGGGTTTAGGGTTATGATTAGGGTTAGTGTTGGGGTTAGGGTTAGGGGTTAGGGTTAGGTGTTGGGTTCGCGTTGGGGTGGGGGTTGGGGTTGTGGTTAGTGTTAGGGTTAAGGGTTAGGGATAGGGTTTGGGTTAGGGTTAGAGTTAGGGGTTAGGGTTAGCGGTTCGGTTTAGGGTTAGAGTTAGGGGTTAGGGTTAGTGTTAGGGTTAGGGTTAAGTGTTAGGGTTAGGGGTTGGGGTTGGTGTTAGGGGTAGGGTGGGGTAGGGGTTAGGTTTTGGGTTGGGGTTAGGGTTAGGGTGAGTGGTTAGTGGTTAGGGGTGGGGTTAGGGTTAGGGGCGAGGGTTAGGGTTCGGGTTCGGGTTAGGGGTTAGGGTTAGGGTTAGGGGTTAGGGTTAGGGAAAGGCTTTCGGGTTGGGGTTGGGGTTAGGGTTAGTGGTTAGAGGTAGGGTTTGGGGTTAGTGTTAGGGTTTAGGGTTATGATTAGGGTTAGTGTTGGGGTTAGGATGAGGGTTAGGGGTTAGGGTTAGGTGTAGGGTTCGCGTTGGGGTGGGGGTTGGGGTTGTGGTTAGTGTTAGGGTTAAGGGTTAGGGATAGGGTTTGGGTTAGGGTTAGAGTTAGGGGTTAGGGTTAGCGGTTCGGTTTAGGGTTAGAGTTAGGGGTTAGGGTTAGCGGTTCGGGTTCGGGGTTAGAGTTAGGGGTTAGAGTTTGGGGTTCGGGTTAGCGGTTAGGGTTAGCGGTTAGGGTTAGGGTTAGAGTTAGGGGTTAGGGTTAGGGTTAGCGGTTAGGGGCTAGGGTTAGGGGTTAGGGCTAGGGTTAGGGTTAGGGGATAGGGTTCGGGTTAGGTTTGGGGTTAGGGTTAGGAGTTAGGGTTAGGGAAAGGTTTTCGGGTTGGGATTGGGGTTAGGGTTAGGGTTAGTGGTTAGAGTTATGCTTTGGGGTTCGTGTTAGGGTTTAGGGTTATGATTAGGGTCACTGTTAGGGTTGGGGTTAGGATTAGGGTGAGGGGTTAGGGTTAGGGGCGAGGGCTAGGGGTTAGGGTTCGGGTTAGGGGTTAGGGTTAGGGTTAGGGAAAGGTTTTCGGGTTGGGGTTAGGGTTAGTGGTTAGAGTTAGGGTTTGGGGTTAGTGTTAGGGTTTAGGGTTATGATTAGGGTTAGTGTTGGGGTTAGGATTAGGGTTAGATGTTAGGGTTAGGTGTAGGGTTCGTGTTGGGGTTGGGGTTGTGGTTAGTGTTAGGGTTAAGGGTTAGGGATACGGTTAGGGTTAGAGTTAGGGGTTAGGGTTAGCGGTTAGGTTTAGGGTTAGAGTTAGGGGTTAGGGTTAGCGGTTAGGGTTAGGGGCTAGGTTTAGGGGTTAGGGTTAGAGTTAGGGGTTAGGGTTAGCGGTTAGGGTTAGGGGCTAGGTTTAGGGGTTAGGGGCTAGGGTTAGGGTTAGGGGTTAGGGCTAGGGTTAGGGTTAGGGGTTAGGGTTCGGGTTAGGTTTGGGGTTAGGGTTAGGGTTGGGGAAAGGTTTTCGGGTTGGGATTGGGGTTAGGGTTAGGGTTAGTGGTTAGAGTTAGGCTTTGGGGTTAGTGTTAGGGTTTCGGGTTATGATTAGGGTTACTGTTAGGGTTGGGGTTAGGATTAGGGTTAGGGGTTAGGGTTAGGTGTAGGGTTCGGGTGGGGGTTGGGGTTGTGGGTAGTGTTAAGGTTAAGGGTTAGGGATAGGTTCAGGGTTAGAGTTAGGGGTTAGTGTTAGCGGTTAGGGTTAGGGGTTAGCGGTAGAGTCAGGGTTACGGGTTAGAGCTGGGGTTGGGATTGTGGTTGGGTTTGCGGTTAGGGTTATGCGTTAGGGTTAGGATTAGGGTTAGGGTTAGGGGCTAGGGTTAGGGGTTAGGGTTCGTGTTAGGGTTAGGGTTAAGGGTTCGGGTTAGGTTTGTGGTTAGGGTTCGGGGTTAGGGTTAGGGAAAGGTGTTCGGGTTGGGGTTGGGGTTAGGGTTAGTGGTTAGAGTTCGGGTTTGGGGTTAGTGTTAGGGTTTAGGGTTATGATTAGGGTTAGGGTTGGGTTTAGAATTAGGGTTAGGGGTTAGGGTTAGGTGTAGGGTTAGGGTTGGGGTGGGGGTTGGGGTTGTGGTTAGTGTTAGGGTTAAGGGTTATGGATAGGGTTAGGGTTAGAGTTAGGGGTTAGGGTTAGCGGTTAGGGTTAGGGGTTAGCGGTAGAGTTAGGGTTACGGGTTAGGGCTGGTATTGGGATTGTGGTTGGGTTTGCGGTTAGGGTTAGGGGCTAGGGTTAGGGGTTACGGTTAGGGTGAAGTTTAGCGTTAGGGTTAGGATTAGGGGTTGCGGTTGGGGTTAGGGTTTGGGTTCGGGCTAGAGTTAGGGTTAGGGTTAGCAGTAGGGTTAGGGTTAGGGTTAGTTTTAGGGGTTAGGCTTAGGGTTAGGGTTAGGGTTAAGTGTTAGGGTTAGGGGTTAGGGTTGGGGTTGGTGTTAGGGGTAGGGTAGGGGTAGGGGTTAGGGTTAGGTTTTGGGTTGGGGTTAGGGTGAGTGGTTAGGGGTGGGGTTAGGGGTTAGGGTTAGGGGCGAGGGTTACGGTTCGGGTTCGGGTTAGGGGTTCGGGTTCGGGTTAGGGTTAGGATTAGGGTTAGGGAAAGGCTTTCGGGTTGGGGTTAGGGTTAGTGGTTAGAGGTAGGGTTTGGGGTTAGTGTTAGGGTTTAGGGTTATGATTAGGGTTAGTGTTGGGGTTAGGATGAGGGTTAGGGGTTAGGGTTAGGTGTAGGGTTCGCGTTGGGCTGGGGGTTGGGGTTGTGGTTAGTGTTAGGGTTAAGGGTTAGGGATAGGGTTTGGGTTAGGGTTAGAGTTAGGGGTTAGGGTTAGGGTTAGCGGTTCGGTTTAGGGTTAGAGTTAGGGGTTAGGGTTAGCGGTTCGGGTTAGGGGCTAGGGTTAGGGTTAGAGTTAGGGGTTAGGGTTCGGGTTAGCGGTTAGGGTTAGCGGTTAGGGTTAGGGTTAGAGTTAGGGGTTAGGGTTAGGGTTAGCGGTTAGGGGCTAGGGTTCGGGGGTAGGGTTAGGGTTAGGGGATAGGGTTCGGGTTAGGTTTGGGGTTAGGGTTAGGGGTTAGGTTTAGGGAAAGGTTTTCGGGTTGGGATTGGGGTTAGGGTTAGGGTTAGTGGTTAGAGTTATGCTTTGGGGTTAGTGTTAGGGTTTAGGGTTATGATTAGGGTCACTGTTAGGGTTGGGGTTAGGATTAGGGTTAGGGGTTAGGGTTAGGGGCGAGGGTTAGGGGTTAGGGTTCGGGTTAGGGGTTAGGGTTAGGGTTAGGGAAAGGTTTTCGCGTTGGGGTTAGGGTTAGGGTTAGTGGTTAGAGTTAGGGTTTGGGGTTAGTGTTAGGGTTTAGGGTTATGATTAGGGTTAGTGTTGGGGTTAGGATTAGGGTTAGAGGTTAGGGTTAGGTGTAGGGTTCGTGTTGGGGTGGGGGTTGGGGGTGTGGTTAGTGTTAGGGTTAAGGGTTAGGGATACGGTTGGGGTTAGAGTTAGGGGTTAGGGTTAGCGGTTAGGTTTAGGGTTAGAGTTAGGGGTTAGGGTTAGCGGTTAGGGTTAGGGGCTAGGTTTAGGGGTTAGGGTTAGCGGTTTGGTTTAGGGTTAGAGTTAGGGGTTAGGGTTAGCGGTTAGGGTTAGGGGCTAGGTTTAGGGGTTAGGGTTAGGGGCTCGGGTTAGGGTTAGGGGTTAGGGCTAGGGTTAGGGTTAGGGGTTAGGGTTCGGGTTAGGTTTGGGGTTAGGGTTAGGGGTTAGGGTTGGGGAAAGGTTTTCGGGTTGGGATTGGGGTTAGGGTTAGGGTTAGTGGTTAGAGTTAGGCTTTGGGGTTAGTGTTAGGGTTTCGGGTTATGATTAGGGTTACTGTTAGAGTTGGGGTTAGGATTAGGGTTCGGGGTTAGGGTTAGGGTTAGGTGTAGGGTTCGGGTGGGGGTTGGGGTTGTGGGTAGTGTTAAGGTTAAGGGTTAGGGATAGGTTCAGGGTTAGAGTTAGGGGTTAGTGTTAGCGGTTCGGGTTAGGGGTTAGCGGTAGAGTCAGGGTTACGGGTTAGGGCTGGGGTTGGGATTGTGGTTGGGTTTGCGGTTAGCGTTATGGGTTAGGGTTAGGATTAGGGTTAGGGGCTAGGGTTAGGGGTTAGCGTTAGGGGTTAGGGTTCGTGTTAGGGTTAAGGGTTCGGGTTAGGTTTGGGGTTAGGGTTCGGGGTTAGGGTTAGGGAAAGGTGTTCGGGTTGGGGTTAGGGTTAGTGGTTAGAGTTCGGGTTTGGGGTTAGTGTTAGGGTTTAGGGTTATGATTAGGGTTAGGGTTGGGTTTAGAATTAGGGTTAGGGGTTAGGGTTAGGTGTAGGGTTAGGGTTGGGGTGGGGGTTGGGGTTGTGGTTAGTGTTAGGGTTAAGGGTTATGGATAGGGTTAGGGTTAGAGTTAGGGGTTAGGGTTAGCGGTTAGGGTTAGGGGTTAGCGGTAGAGTTAGGGTTACGGGTTAGGGCTGGGGTTGGGATTGTGGTTGGGTTTGCGGTTACGGTTAGGGGTTAGGGTTAGGGGTTAGGGTTAGAGTTAGGGCTTAGGGCTAGTGTTAGGATTAGGGGTTGCAGTTGGGGTTAGGGTTTGGGTTAGGGTTAGGGTTAGGGTTAGGTTTAGGGGTTAGGCTTCGGGTTAGCCTTAGGGTTCGTGTAAGGGTTAAGGGTTAGGGTTAGGGGTTTGGGTTGGGGCTGGTGTTAGGGTTAGGGGTCGGGTTAGGGGTTAGGGTTAGGTTTAGGGTTGGGGTTAGGGTTGGGGTAAGGGTTAGGGGCTAGGGTTAGGGGTTAGGGCTAGGGGTTAGGGTTAGGTTTAGGGTTGGGGTTAGGGTTAGGGTTAGGGTTAGGGTGAGTGGTTAGTTGTTAGTGGTTAGGGCTAGGGTTAGGGGCTAGGGTTAGGGTTAGGGGTTAGGGTTCGGGTTAGGTTTGGGGTTAGGGTTAGGGGTTCGGGAAAGGTTTTAGAGTTGGGGTTGGGGTTAGGGTTAGTGGTTAGAGTTAGCGTTTGGGGTTAGTGTTAGGGTTTAGGCTTATGGTTACGGTTAGGGGTTAGGGTTGGGGTTAAGGTTTAGGGTTAGGGTTAGGTGTCGGGTTAGGGTTAGGTGTCGGGTTAGGGTTAGTGTTAGGGTTAGGTGTCGGGTTAGGGTTAGGGTTGGGGTGGGTTAGGGGTTAGGGTTAGGGGTTAGGGTTAGACATAGGGTTAGGGGTTATGGTTTGGGGTTAAGGTTAGGGTTAGGGTTTGGGTTGCGGTTCGGGATAAGGTTAGGTTCACGGTTTAGGGTTAGGTGTTAGGGTTAGAGTTTGGGGTTAGGGTTAGGGGTTAGCGGCAGGGTTAGGGTTACGGGGTGGGGTTGGGATTGTGGTTGGGGTTGGGATTGTGGTTGGGGTTGCGGTTAGGGTTAGGGGTTCGGGTTAGAGTAAGGGGTTAGGGGTAGGGCTAGGGGTTGCGGTTGGGGTGAGGTTTGGGTTAGGGCTAGGGTTAGGGTTAGCGGTAGGGTTAGGGTGGGGGTTAGGGTTAGGTTTAGGGCTAAGGATTAGGGTTAGGGTTAAGGGTTAGGGGTTAGGGTTGTCGTTGGTGTTAGGGTTCGACGTAGGGTTCGGGTTAGCTTTAGGGTTAGGGTGATTGGTTAGTGGTTAGGATTAGGGTTGGGGTTAGGGTTAGGGGCTAGGGTTAGTGGTTAGGGAAAGGGGTTAGGGTTGGGGTTAGGGTTAGGGTGAGGGGTTAGAGTTAGGGTTTAGTGTTAGGGTTTAGGGTTAGGGTTCTGGTTAGCGGCTAGCGTTAGGGGTTAGGGTTAGTGTTAGGTTTTAGGGTTATGGTTAGGGGTTAGGGTTAAGGGTTAGGGCCGAGGCTTAGAGGTTAGGGTTGGGGTTAGGGTTAGGTTTAGGCGCTAGCGTTAGGGTTGGGGGTTAGGGTTAGGGTTAGGTTTAGGGTTAGGGGTCAGTGTTAGGGTTAGGGTTAGCAGTAGGGTTAAGGTTAGGGTTGGGGTTAGGGTTAGGGTTAGTTTTAGGGGTTAGGCTTAGGCTTAGGGTTAGGGTTAGGGGTTGGGGTTGGTGTTAGGGGTTAGGTTTAGGGTTGGGGTTAGGGTTAGGGTGAGTGGTTAGTGGTTAGGGGTGGGGTTAGGGTTAGGGGTTAGGGTTAGGGGCTAGGGTTAGGGGTTATGGTTCGGGTTAGGGGTTAGGGTTCGGGTTAGGTTTGGGGTTAGGGTTAGGGGTTAAGGTTAGGGAAAGGTTTTCGGGTTGGGGTTGGGGTTAGGGTTAGTGGTTAGGGTTTGGGGTTGGTGTTAGGGTTTAGGGTTATGGTTAGGGTTATGGTTAGCGGCTAGCGTTAGGGGTTAGGGTTAGTGTTAGGTTTTAGGGTTATGGTTAGGGGCTACGGTTAGGGTTAGGGGTTAGGGTTAGGTTTGGCGTGAGGGTTGGGGTGAGGGGTTAGGGTTAGGCGCTAGGGTTAGGGTTGGGGTTGGCGTTAGGGTTACGCTTACGGTAAGGGTTGGGGTTAGGGTTAGGGTTCGGGGTTAGGGTTAGGGGTTACGGTTAGGGTGAAGTTTAGGGTTAGGATTAGGGGTTGCGGTTGGGGTTAGGGTTTGGGTTAGGGCTAGGGTTAGAGTTAGGGTTAGGGTTAGCAGTAGGGTTAGGGTTGGGGTTAGGGTTAGTTTTAGGGGTTAGGCTTAGGGTTAGGGTTAGGGTTGGTGTTAGGGGTAGGGGTTAGGGTTAGGTTTAGGGTTGGGGTTAGGGTTAGGGTGAGTGGTTAGTGGTTAGGGTTAGGGGTGGGGTTATGGTTAGGGGTTAGGGTTAGGGGCTAGTGTTAAGGGTTAGGGTTCGGGTTAGGGTTCGGGTTAGGTTTGGGGTAAGGGTTAGGGAAAGGTTTTCGGGTTGGGGTTAGGGTTAGGGTTAGTGGTTAGAGTTAGGGTTTGGGGTTGGTGTTAGGGTTTAGAGTTATGATTAGGGTTCGGGTTGGAGTTAGGATTAGGGTTAGGGTTCGGTGTAGGGTTCGGGTTGGGATGTGGGTTGGGGTCGTGGTTAGTGTTAGGGTTAAGGGTTTGGGATAGGGTTAGGGTTAGAGTTAGGGGTTAGGGTTAGCGTTTAGGGTTAGGGTTAGAGTTAGGGGTTAGGGTTAGCGGTTAGGGTTAGGGGCTAGGGTTAGGGGTTAGGGTTAGAGTTAGGGGTTAGGGTTAGGGTTAGCAGTTAGGGGCTAGGGTTAGGGGTTAGGGTTAGGGTTTGGGATAGGGTTAGAGTTAGGGGTTAGGGGTGGGGTTAGGGTTAGGGGCGAGGGTTAGGGTTCGGGTTCGGGTTAGGGGTTAGGGTTAGGGTTAGGGGTTAGGGTTAGGGAAAGGCTTTCGGGTTGGGGTTGGGGTTAGGGTTAGTGGTTAGAGGTAGGGTTTGGGGTTAGTGTTAGGGTTTAGGGTTATGATTAGGGTTAGTGTTGGGGTTAGGATGAGGGTTAGGGGTTAGGGTTAGGTGTAGGGTTCGCGTTGGGGTGGGGGTTGGGGTTGTGGTTAGTGTTAGGGTTAAGGGTTAGGGATAGGGTTTGGGTTAGGGTTAGAGTTAGGGGTTAGGGTTAGCGGTTCGGTTTAGGGTTAGAGTTAGGGGTTAGGGTTAGCGGTTCGGGTTAGGGGTTAGAGTTAGGGGTTAGAGTTAGGGGTTCGGGTTAGCGGTTAGGGTTAGCGGTTAGGGTTAGGGTTAGAGTTAGGGGTTAGGGTTAGCGGTTAGGGGCTAGGGTTAGGGGTTAGGGCTAGGGTTAGGGTTAGGGGATAGGGTTCTGGTTAGGTTTGGGGTTAGGGTTAGGAGTTAGGGTTAGGGAAAGGTTTTCGGGTTGGGATTGGGGTTAGGGTTAGTGGTTAGAGTTCTGCTTTGGGGTTCGTGTTAGGGTTTAGGGTTATGATTAGGGTCACTGTTAGGGTTGGGGTTAGGATTAGGGTGAGGGGTTAGGGTTAGGGGCGAGGGCTAGGGGTTAGGGTTCGGGTTAGGGGTTAGGGTTAGGGTTAGGGAAAGGTTTTCGGGTTGGGGTTAGGGTTAGTGGTTAGAGTTAGGGTTTGGGGTTAGTGTTAGGGTTTAGGGTTATGATTAGGGTTAGTGTTGGGGTTAGGATTAGGGTTTGATGTTAGGGTTAGGTGTAGGGTTCGTGTTGGGGTTGGGGTTGTGGTTAGTGTTAGGGTTAAGGGTTAGGGATACGGTTAGGGTTAGAGTTAGGGGTTAGGGTTAGCGGTTAGGTTTAGGGTTAGAGTTAGGGGTTAGGGTTAGCGGTTAGGGTTAGGGTTAGGGTTAGGGGCTAGGTTTAGGGGTTAGGGTTAGAGTTAGGGGTTAGGGTTAGCGGTTAGGGTTAGGGGCTAGGTTTAGGGGTTAGGGTTAGGGGCTAGGGTTAGGGTTAGGGGTTAGGGCTAGCGTTAGGGTTAGGGGTTAGGGTTCGGGTTAGGTTTGGGGTTAGGGTTAGGGTTGGGGAAAGGTTTTCGGGTTGGGATTGGGGTTAGGGTTAGTGGTTAGAGTTAGGCTTTGGGGTTAGTGTTAGGGTTTCGGGTTATGATTAGGGTTACTGTTAGGGTTGGGGTTAGGATTAGGGTTAGGGGTTAGGGTTAGGTGTAGGGTTCGGGTGGGGGTTGGGGTTGTGGGTAGTGTTAAGGTTAAGGGTTAGGGATAGGTTCAGGGTTAGAGTTAGGGGTTAGTGTTAGCGGTTAGGGTTAGGGGTTAGCGGTAGAGTCAGGGTTACGGGTTAGAGCTGGGGTTGGGATTGTGGTTGGGTTTGCGGTTAGGGTTATGCGTTAGGGTTAGGATTAGGGTTAGGGTTAGGGGCTAGGGTTAGGGGTTAGGGTTAGGGGTTAGGGTTAGGGTTCGTGTTAGGGTTAGGGTTAAGGGTTCGGGTTAGGTTTGGGGTTAGGGTTCGGGGTTAGGGTTAGGGAAAGGTGTTCGGGTTGGGGTTGGGGTTAGGGTTCGTGGTTAGAGTTCGGGTTTGGGGTTAGTGTTAGGGTTTAGGGTTATGATTAGGGTTAGGGTTGGGTTTAGAATTAGGGTTAGGGGTTAGGGTTAGGTGTAGGGTTAGGGTTGGGGTGGGGGTTGGGGTTGTGGTTAGTGTTAGGGTTAAGGGTTATGGATAGGGTTAGGGTTAGAGTTAGGGGTTAGGGTTAGCGGTTAGGGTTAGGGGTTAGCGGTAGAGTTAGGGTTACGGGTTAGGGCTGGTATTGGGATTGTGGTTGGGTTTGCGGTTAGGGTTAGGGGCTAGGGTTAGGGGTTACGGTTAGGGTGAAGTTTAGCGTTAGGGTTAGGATTAGGGGTTGCGGTTGGGGTTAGGGTTTGGGTTCGGGCTAGAGTTAGGGTTAGGGTTAGCAGTAGGGTTAGGGTTAGGGTTAGTTTTAGGGGTTAGGCTTAGGGTTAGGGTTAGGGTTAAGTGTTAGGGTTAGGGGTTAGGGTTGGGGTTGGTGTTAGGGGTAGGGTAGGGGTAGGGGTTAGGGTTAGGTTTTGGGTTGGGGTTAGGGTGAGTGGTTAGGGGTGGGGTTAGGGGTTAGGGTTAGGGGCGAGGGTTACGGTTCGGGTTCGGGTTAGGGGTTCGGGTTAGGGTTAGGATTAGGGTTAGGGAAAGGCTTTCGGGTTGGGGTTAGGGTTAGGGTTAGTGGTTAGAGGTAGGGTTTGGGGTTAGTGTTAGGGTTTAGGGTTATGATTAGGGTTAGTGTTGGGGTTAGGATGAGGGTTAGGGGTTAGGGTTAGGTGTAGGGTTCGCGTTGGGCTGGGGGTTGGGGTTGTGGTTAGTGTTAGGGTTAAGGGTTAGGGATAGGGTTTGGGTTAGGGTTAGAGTTAGGGGTTAGGGTTAGGGTTAGCGGTTCGGTTTAGGGTTAGAGTTAGGGGTTAGGGTTAGCGGTTCGGGTTAGGGGCTAGGGTTAGGGTTAGAGTTTGGGGTTAGAGTTAGGGGTTAGGGTTCGGGTTAGCGGTTAGGGTTAGCGGTTAGGGTTAGGGTTAGAGTTAGGGGTTAGGGTTAGGGTTAGCGGTTAGGGGCTAGGGTTCGGGGTTAGGGTTAGGGTTAGGGGATAGGGTTCGGGTTAGGTTTGGGGTTAGGGTTAGGGGTTAGGTTTAGGGAAAGGTTTTCGGGTTGGGATTGGGGGTAGGGTTAGGGTTAGTGGTTAGAGTTATGCTTTGGGGTTAGTGTTAGGGTTTAGGGTTATGATTAGGGTCACTGTTAGGGTTGGGGTTAGGATTAGGGTTAGGGGTTAGGGTTAGGGGCGAGGGTTAGGGGTTAGGGTTCGGGTTAGGGGTTAGGGTTAGGGAAAGGTTTTCGCGTTGGGGTTAGGGTTAGGGTTAGTGGTTAGAGTTAGGGTTTGGGGTTAGTGTTAGGGTTTAGGGTTATGATTAGGGTTAGTGTTGGGGTTAGGATTAGGGTTAGAGGTTTGGGGTAGGTGTAGGGTTCGTGTTGGGGTGGGGGTTGGGGGTGTGGTTAGTGTTAGGGTTAAGGGTTAGGGATACGGTTGGGGTTAGAGTTAGGGGTTAGGGTTAGCGGTTAGGTTTAGGGTTAGAGTTAGGGGTTAGGGTTAGCGGTTAGGGTTAGGGTTAGGGGCTAGGTTTAGGGGTTAGGGTTAGCGGTTTGGTTTAGGGTTAGAGTTAGGGGTTAGGGTTAGCGGTTAGGGTTAGGGGCTAGGTTTAGGGGTTAGGGTTAGGGGCTCGGGTTAGGGTTAGGGGTTAGGGCTAGGGTTAGGGTTAGGGGTTAGGGTTCGGGTTAGGTTTGGGGTTAGGGTTAGGGGTTAGGGTTGGGGAAAGGTTTTCGGGTTGGGATTGGGGTTAGGGTTAGTGGTTAGAGTTAGGCTTTGGGGTTAGTGTTAGGGTTTCGGGTTATGATTAGGGTTACTGTTAGGGTTGGGGTTAGGATTAGGGTTCGGGGTTAGGGTTAGGTGTAGGGTTCGGGTGGGGGTTGGGGTTGTGGGTAGTGTTAAAGTTAAGGGTTAGGGATAGGTTCAGGGTTAGAGTTAGGGGTTAGTGTTAGCGGTTCGGGTTAGGGGTTAGCGGTAGAGTCAGGGTTACGGGTTAGAGCTGGGGTTGGGATTGTGGTTGGGTTTGCGGTTAGGGTTATGCGTTAGGGTTAGGATTAGGGTTAGGGTTAGGGGCTAGGGTTAGGGGTTAGGGTTAGGGTTCGTGTTAGGGTTAGGGTTAAGGGTTCGGGTTAGGTTTGGGGTTAGGGTTCGGGGTTAGGGTTAGGGAAAGGTGTTCGGGTTGGGGTTGGGGTTAGGGTTAGTGGTTAGAGTTCGGGTTTGGGGTTAGTGTTAGGGTTTAGGGTTATGATTAGGGTTAGGGTTGGGTTTAGAATTAGGGTTAGGGGTTAGGGTTAGGTGTAGGGTTAGGGTTGGGGTGGGGGTTGGGGTTGTGGTTAGTGTTAGGGTTAAGGGTTATGGATAGGGTTAGGGTTAGAGTTAGGGGTTAGGGTTAGCGGTTAGGGTTAGGGGTTAGCGGTAGAGTTAGGGTTACGGGTTAGGGCTGGTATTGGGATTGTGGTTGGGTTTGCGGTTAGGGTTAGGGGCTAGGGTTAGGGGTTACGGTTAGGGTGAAGTTTAGCATTAGGGTTAGGATTAGGGGTTGCGGTTGGGGTTAGGGTTTGGGTTCGGGCTAGAGTTAGGGTTAGGGTTAGCAGTAGGGTTAGGGTTAGGGTTAGTTTTAGGGGTTAGGCTTAGGGTTAGGGTTAGGGTTAAGTGTTAGGGTTAGGGGTTAGGGTTGGTGTTAGGGGTAGGGTAGGGGTAGGGGTTAGGGTTAGGTTTTGGGTTGGGGTTAGGGTGAGTGGTTAGGGGTGGGGTTAGGGGTTAGGGTTAGGGGCGAGGGTTACGGTTCGGGTTCGGGTTAGGGGTTCGGGTTCGGGTTAGGGTTAGGATTAGGGTTAGGGAAAGGCTTTCGGGTTGGGGTTAGGGTTAGGGTTAGTGGTTAGAGGTAGGGATAGGGTTTGGGTTAGGGTTAGAGTTAGGGGTTAGGGTTAGGGTTAGCGGTTCGGTTTAGGGTTAGAGTTAGGGGTTAGGGTTAGCGGTTCGGGTTAGGGGCTAGGGTTAGGGTTAGAGTTTGGGGTTAGAGTTAGGGGTTAGGGTTCGGGTTAGCGGTTAGGGTTAGCGGTTAGGGTTAGGGTTAGAGTTAGGGGTTAGGGTTAGCGGTTAGGGGCTAGGGTTCGGGGTTAGGGTTAGGGGATAGGGTTCGGGTTAGGTTTGGGGTTAGGGTTAGGGGTTAGGTTTAGGGAAAGGTTTTCGGGTTGGGATTGGGGTTAGGGTTAGGGTTAGTGGTTAGAGTTATGCTTTGGGGTTAGTGTTAGGGTTTAGGGTTATGATTAGCGTCACTGTTAGGGTTGGGGTTAGGATTAGGGTTAGGGGTTAGGGTTAGGGGCGAGGGTTAGGGGTTAGGGTTCGGGTTAGGGGTTAGGGTTAGGGTTAGGGAAAGGTTTTCGCATTGGGGTTAGGGTTAGGGTTAGTGGTTAGAGTTAGGGTTTGGGGTTAGTGTTAGGGTTTAGGGTTATGATTAGGGTTAGTGTTGGGGTTAGGATTAGGGTTAGAGGTTAGGGTTAGGTGTAGGGTTCGTGTTGGGGTGGGGGTTGGGGGTGTGGTTAGTGTTAGGGTTAAGGGTTAGGGATACGGTTGGGGTTAGAGTTAGGGGTTAGGGTTAGCGGTTAGGTTTAGGGTTAGAGTTAGGGGTTAGGGTTAGCGGTTAGGGTTAGGGTTAGGGGCTAGGTTTAGGGGTTAGGGTTAGCGGTTTGGTTTAGGGTTAGAGTTAGGGGTTAGGGTTAGCGGTTAGGGTTAGGGGCTAGGTTTAGGGGTTAGGGTTAGGGGCTCGGGTTAGGGTTAGGGGTTAGGGCTAGGGTTAGGGTTAGGGGTTAGGGTTCGGGTTAGGTTTGGGGTTAGGGTTAGGGGTTAGGGTTGGGGAAAGGTTTTCGGGTTGGGATTGGGGTTAGGGTTAGTGGTTAGAGTTAGGCTTTGGGGTTAGTGTTAGGGTTTCGGGTTATGATTAGGGTTACTGTTAGGGTTGGGGTTAGGATTAGGGTTCGGGGTTAGGGTTAGGGTTAGGTGTAGGGTTCGGGTGGGGGTTGGGGTTGTGGGTAGTGTTAAGGTTAAGGGTTAGGGATAGGTTCAGGGTTAGAGTTAGGGGTTAGTGTTAGCGGTTCGGGTTAGGGGTTAACGGTAGAGTCAGGGTTACGGGTTAGGGCTGGGGTTGGGATTGTGGTTGGGTTTGCGGTTAGCGTTATGGGTTAGGGTTAGGATTAGGGTTAGGGGCTAGGGTTAGGGGTTAGCGTTAGGGGTTAGGGTTCGTGTTAGGGTTAAGGGTTCGGGTTAGGTTTGGGGTTAGGGTTCGGGGTTAGGGTTAGGGAAAGGTGTTCGGGTTGGGGTTAGGGTTAGTGGTTAGAGTTCGGGTTTGGGGTTAGTGTTAGGGTTTAGGGTTATGATTAGGGTTAGGGTTGGGTTTAGAATTAGGGTTAGGGGTTAGGGTTAGGTGTAGGGTTGGGGTGGGGGTTGGGGTTGTGGTTAGTGTTAGGGTTAAGGGTTATGGATAGGGTTAGGGTTAGAGTTAGGGGTTAGGGTTAGCGGTTAGGGTTAGGGGTTAGCGGTAGAGTTAGGGTTACGGGTTAGGGTTGGGATTGTGGTTGGGTTTGCGGTTAGGGTTAGGGGTTAGGGTTAGGGGTTAGAGTTAGGGCTTAGGGCTAGTGTTAGGATTAGGGGTTGCAGTTGGGGTTAGGGTTTGGGTTAGGGTTACGGTTAGGGTTAGGGTAAGGTTTAGGGGTTAGGCTTCGGGTTAGCCTTAGGGTTCGTGTAAGGGTTAAGGGTTAGGGTTAGGGGTTAGGGTTGGGGCTGGTGTTAGGGTTAGGGGTCGGGTTAGGGGTTAGGGTTAGGTTTAGGGTTGGGGTTAGGGTTGGGGTAAGGGTTAGGGGCTAGGGTTAGGGGTTAGGGCTAGGGGTTAGGGTTAGGTTTAGGGTTGGGGTTAGGGTTAGGGTGAGTGGTTAGTGGTTAGTGGTTAGGGCTAGGGTTAGGGGCTAGGGTTAGGGTTAGGGGTTAGGGTTCGGGTTAGGTTTGGGGTTAGGGTTAGGGGTTCGGGAAAGGTTTTAGAGTTGGGGTTGGGGTTAGGGTTAGTGGTTAGAGTTAGCGTTTGGGGTTAGTGTTAGGGTTTAGGCTTATGGTTACGGTTAGGGGTTAGGGTTGGGGTTAAGGTTTAGGGTTAGGGTTAGGTGTCGGGTTAGGGTTAGGGTTAGGTGTCGGGTTAGGGTTAGTGTTAGGGTTAGGTGTCGGGTTAGGGTTAGGGTTGGGGTGGGTTAGGGGTTAGGGTTAGGGGTTAGGGTTAGACATAGGGTTAGGGGTTATGGTTTGGGGTTAAGGTTAGGGTTAGGGTTTGGGTTGCGGTTCGGGATAAGGTTAGGTTCACGGTTTAGGGTTAGGGTTAGGTGTTAGGGTTAGAGTTTGGGGTTAGCGTTAGGGGTTAGCGTTAGGGTTACGGGGTGGGGTTGGGATTGTGGTTGGGGTTGGGATTGTGGTTGGGGTTGCGGTTAGGGTTAGGGGTTCGGGTTAGAGTAAGGGGTTAGGGGTAGGGCTAGGGGTTGCGGTTGGGGTGAGGTTTGGGTTAGGGCTAGGGTTAGGGATAGCGGTAGGGTTAGGGTGGGGGTTAGGGTTAGGTTTAGGGCTAAGGATTAGGGTTAGGGTTAAGGGTTAGGGGTTAGGGTTGTCGTTGGTGTTAGGGTTCGACGTAGGGTTAGGGTTAGCTTTAGGGTTAGGGTGATTGGTTAGTGGTTAGGATTAGGGTTGGGGTTAGGGTTAGGGGCTAGGGTTAGTGGTTAGGGAAAGGGGTTAGGGTTGGGGTTAGGGTTAGGG
Source organism: Mustelus asterias (assembly GCF_964213995.1). Taxonomy (NCBI): domain Eukaryota; kingdom Metazoa; phylum Chordata; class Chondrichthyes; order Carcharhiniformes; family Triakidae; genus Mustelus; species Mustelus asterias. Next base: position 603,195 of record NW_027590157.1, read on the forward strand.
TGAGGGGTTAGAGTTAGGGTTTAGTGTTAGGGTTTAGGGTTAGGGTTCTGGTTAGCGGCTAGCGTTAGGGGTTAGGGTTAGTGTTAGGTTTTAGGGTTATGGTTAGGGGCTAGGGTTAGGGTTAAGGGTTAGGGCCGAGGCTTAGAGGTTAGGGTTGGGGTTAGGGTTAGGTTTAGGCGCTAGCGTTAGGGTTGGGGGTTAGGGGTTAGGGTTAGGTTTAGGGTTAGGGGTCAGTGTTAGGGTTAGGGTTAGCAGTAGGGTTAAGGTTAGGGTTGGGGTTAGGGTTAGGGTTAGTTTTAGGGGTTAGGCTTAGGGTTAGGGTTAGGGGTTGGGGTTGGTGTTAGGGGTTAGGTTTAGGGTTGGGGTTAGGGTTAGGGTGAGTGGTTAGTGGTTAGGGTTAGGGGTGGGGTTAGGGTTAGGGGTTAGGGTTAGGGGCTAGGGTTAGGGGTTATGGTTCGGGTTAGGGGTTAGGGTTCGGGTTAGGTTTGGGGTTAGGGTTAGGGGTTAAGGTTAGGGAAAGGTTTTCGGGTTGGGGTTGGGATTAGGGTTAGGGTTAGTGGTTAGAGTTAGGGTTTGGGGTTGGTGTTAGGGTTTAGGGTTATGGTTAGGGTTATGGTTAGCGGCTAGCGTTAGGGGTTAGGGTTAGTGTTAGGTTTTAGGGTTATGGTTAGGGGTTAGGGTTAGGGTTAGGTTTGGCGTGAGGGTTGGGGTGAGGGGTTAGGGTTAGGCGCTAGGGTTAGGGTTGGGGTTGGCGTTAGGGTTACGCTTACGGTAAGGGTTGGGGTTAGGGTTCGGGGTTTGGGTTAGGGTTAGGGGTTACGGTTAGGGTGAAGTTTAGGGTTAGGATTAGGGGTTGCGGTTGGGGTTAGGGTTTGGGTTAGGGCTAGGGTTAGAGTTAGGGTTAGGGTTAGCAGTAGGGTTAGGGTTGGGGTTAGGGTTAGTTTTAGGGGTTAGGCTTAGGGTTAGGGTTAGGGTTGGTGTTAGGGGTAGGGGTTAGGTTTAGGGTTGGGGTTAGGGTTAGGGTGAGTGGTTAGTGGTTAGGGTTAGGGGTGGGGTTATGGTTAGGGGTTAGGGTTAGGGGCTAGTGTTAGGGGTTAGGGTTCGGGTTAGGGTTCGGGTTAGGTTTGGGGTTAGGGTTAGGGAAAGGTTTTCGGGTTGGGGTTAGGGTTAGGGTTAGTGGTTAGAGTTAGGGTTTGGGGTTGGTGTTAGGGTTTAGGGTTATGATTAGGGTTCGGGTTGGAGTTAGGGTTAGGGTTCGGTGTAGGGTTCGGGTTGGGATGTGGGTTGGGGTCGTGGTTAGTGTTCGGGTTAAGGGTTTGGGATAGGGTTAGGGTTAGAGTTAGGGGTTAGGGTTAGCGGTTAGGGTTAGGGTTAGAGTTAGGGGTTAGGGTTAGCGGTTAGGGTTAGGGGCTAGGGTTAGGGGTTAGGGTTAGAGTTAGGGGTTAGGGTTAGGGTTAGCAGTTAGGGGCTAGGGTTAGGGGTTAGGGTTAGGGTTTGGGATAGGGTTAGGGTTAGAGTTAGGGGTTAGGGTTAGGGTTAGGGGTGGGGTTAGGGTTAGGGGCGAGGGTTAGGGTTCGGGTTCGGGTTAGGGTTAGGGTTAGGGGTTAGGGTTAGGGAAAGGCTTTGGGGTTGGGGTTAGGGTTAGTGGTTAGAGGTAGGGTTTGGGGTTAGTGTTAGGGTTTAGGGTTATGATTAGGGTTAGTGTTGGGGTTAGGATGAGGGTTAGGGGTTAGGGTTAGGTGTAGGGTTCGCGTTGGGGTGGGGGTTGGGGTTGTGGTTAGTGTTAGGGTTAAGGGTTAGGGATAGGGTTTGGGTTAGGGTTAGCGGTTCGGTTTAGGGTTAGAGTTAGGGGTTAGGGTTAGCGGTTCGGGTTAGGGGTTAGAGTTAGGGGTTAGAGTTAGGGGTTCGGGTTAGCGGTTAGGGTTAGCGGTTAGGGTTAGCGGTTAGGGGCTAGGGTTAGGGGTTAGGGTTAGGGTTAGGGGATAGGGTTCGGGTTAGGTTTGGGGTTAGGGTTAGGAGTTAGGGTTAGGGAAAGGTTTTCGGGTTGGGATTGGGGTTAGGGTTAGTGGTTAGAGTTCTGCTTTGGGGTTCGTGTTAGGGTTTAGGGTTATGATTAGGGTCACTGTTAGGGTTGGGGTTAGGATTAGGGTGAGGGGTTAGGGTTAGGGGCGAGGGCTAGGGGTTAGGGTTCGGGTTAGGGGTTAGGGTTAGGGTTAGGGAAAGGTTTTCGGGTTGGGGTTAGGGTTAGTGGTTAGAGTTAGGGTTTGGGGTTAGTGTTAGGGTTTAGGGTTATGATTAGGGTTAGTGTTGGGGTTAGGATTAGGGTTAGATGTTAGGGTTAGGTGTAGGGTTCGTGTTGGGGTTGGGGTTGTGGTTAGTGTTAGGGTTAAGGGTTAGGGATACGGTTAGGGTTAGAGTTAGGGGTTAGGGTTAGCGGTTAGGTTTAGGGTTAGAGTTAGGGGTTAGGGTTAGCGGTTAGGGTTAGGGTTAGGGGCTAGGTTTAGGGGTTAGGGTTAGAGTTAGGGGTTAGGGTTAGCGGTTAGGGTTAGGGGCTAGGTTTAGGGGTTAGGGTTAGGGGCTAGGGTTAGGGTTAGGGGTTAGGGCTAGGGTTAGGGTTTGGGGTTAGGGTTCGGGTTAGGTTTGGGGTTAGGGTTAGGGTTGGGGAAAGGTTTTCGGATTGGGGTTAGGGTTAGTGGTTAGAGTTAGGCTTTGGGGTTAGTGTTAGGGTTTCGGGTTATGATTAGGGTTACTGTTAGGGTTGGGGTTAGGATTAGGGTTAGGGGTTAGGTGTAGGGTTCGGGTTGGGGTTGTGGGTAGTGTTAAGGTTAAGGGTTAGGGATAGGTTCAGGGTTAGAGTTAGGGGTTAGTGTTAGCGGTTAGGGTTAGGGGTTAGCGGTAGATTCAGGGTTACGGGTTAGAGCTGGGGTTGGGATTGTGGTTGGGTTTGCGGTTAGGGTTATGCGTTAGGGTTAGGATTAGCGTTAGGGTTAGGGGCTAGGGTTAGGGGTTAGGGTTAGGGTTCGTGTTAGGGTTAGGGTTAAGGGTTCGGGTTAGCTTTGGGGTTAGGGTTCGGGGTTAGGGTTAGGGTTAGGGTTAGGTGTCGGGTTAGGGTTAGTGTTAGGGTTAGGTGTCGGGTTAGGGTTAGGGTTGGGGTGGGTTAGGGGTTAGGGTTAGGGGTTAGGGTTAGACATAGGGTTAGGGGTTATGGTTTGGGGTTAAGGTTAGGGTTAGGGTTTGGGTTGCGGTTCGGGATAAGGTTAGGTTCACGGTTTAGGGTTAGGGTTAGGTGTTAGGGTTAGAGTTTGGGGTTAGGGTTAGGGGTTAGCGGCAGGGTTAGGGTTACGGGGTGGGGTTGGGATTGTGGTTGGGGTTGGGATTGTGGTTGGGGTTGCGGTTAGGGTTAGGGGTTCGGGTTAGAGTAAGGGGTTAGGGGTAGGGCTAGGGGTTGCGGTTGGGGTGAGGTTTGGGTTAGGGCTAGGGTTAGGGTTAGCGGTAGGGTTAGGGTGGGGGTTAGGGTTAGGTTTAGGGCTAAGGATTAGGGTTAGGGTTAAGGGTTAGGGGTTAGGGTTGTCGTTGGTGTTAGGGTTCGACGTAGGGTTAGGGTTAGCTTTAGGGTTAGGGTGATTGGTTAGTGGTTAGGATTAGGGTTGGGGTTAGGGTTAGGGGCTAGGGTTAGTGGTTAGGGAAAGGGGTTAGGGTTGGGGTTAGGGTGAGGGGTTAGAGTTAGGGTTTAGTGTTAGGGGTTAGGGTTCTGGTTAGCGGCTAGCGTTAGGGGTTAGGGTTAGTGTTAGGTTTTAGGGTTATGGTTAGGGGCTAGGGTTAGGGTTAAGGGTTAGGGTTAGGGTTAGGGTTAGGGCTAGGGTTAGGGTTAAGGGTTAGGGCCGAGGCTTAGAGGTTAGGGTTGGGGTTAGGGTTAGGTTTAGGCGCTAGCGTTAGGGTTGGGGGTTAGGGTTAGGGGTTAGGGTTAGGTTTAGGGTTAGGGGTCAGTGTTAGGGTTAGGGTTAGCAGTAGGGTTAAGGTTAGGGTTGGGGTTAGGGTTAGTTTTAGGGGTTAGGCTTAGGGTTAGGGTTAGGGGTTGGTGTTAGGGGTTTGGTTTAGGGTTGGGGTTAGGGTTAGGGTGAGTGGTTAGTGGTTAGGGTTAGGGGTGGGGTTAGGGTTAGGGGTTAGGGTTAGGGGCTAGGGTTAGGGGTTATGGTTCGGGTTAGGGGTTAGGGTTCGGGTTAGGTTTGGGGTTAGGGTTAGGGGTTAAGGTTAGGGAAAGGTTTTCGGGTTGGGGTTAGGGTTAGTGGTTAGAGTTAGGGTTTGGGGTTGGTGTTAGGGTTTAGGGTTATGGTTAGGGTTATGGTTAGCGGCTAGCGTTAGGGGTTAGGGTTAGTGTTAGGTTTTAGGGTTATGGTTAGGGGCTACGGTTAGGGTTAGGGGTTAGGGTTAGGTTTGGCGTGAGGGTTGGGGTGAGGGGTTAGGGTTAGGGTTAGGCGCTAGGGTTAGGGTTGGGGTTGGCGTTAGGGTTACGCTTACGGTAAGGGTTGGGGTTAGGGTTAGGGTTCGGGGTTAGGGTTAGGGTTAGGGGTTACGGTTAGGGTGAAGTTTAGGGTTAGGATTAGGGGTTGCGGTTGGGGTTAGGGTTTGGGTTAGGGCTAGGGTTAGAGTTAGGGTTAGGGTTAGCAGTAGGGTTAGGGTTGGGGTTAGGGTTAGTTTTAGGGGTTAGGGTTAGGGTTAGGGTTGGTGTTAGGGGTAGGGGTTAGGGTTAGGTTTAGGGTTGGGGTTAGGGTTAGGGTGAGTGGTTAGTGGTTAGGGTTAGGGGTGGGGTTATGGTTAGGGGTTAGGGTTAGGGGCTAGTGTTAGGGGTTAGGGTTCGGGTTAGGTTTGGGGTTAGGGTTAGGGAAAGGTTTTCGGGTTGGGGTTAGGGTTAGGGTTAGTGGTTAGAGTTAGGGTTTGGGGTTGGTGTTAGGGTTTAGGGTTATGATTAGGGTTCGGGTTGGAGTTAGGATTAGGGTTAGGGTTCGGTGTAGGGTTCGGGTTGGGATGTGGGTTGGGGTCGTGGTTAGTGTTAGGGTTAAGGGTTTGGGATAGGGTTAGGGTTAGAGTTAGGGGTTAGGGTTAGCGGTTAGGGTTAGGGGCTAGGGTTAGGGGTTAGGGTTAGAGTTAGGGGTTAGGGTTAGCAGTTAGGGGCTAGGGTTAGGGGTTCGGGTTAGGGTTAGGGTTAGGGTTAGGGTTTGGGATAGGGTTAGGGTTAGAGTTAGGGGTTAGCGGTTAGGGTTAGAGTTAGGGGTTAGGGTTAGCGGTTAGGGTTAGGGGCTAGGGTTAGGGGTTAGGGTTAGAGTTAGGGGTTAGGGTTAGCAGTTAGGGGCTAGGGATAGGGGTTCGGGTTAGGGGTTAGGGTTCGGGTTAGGTTTGGGGTTCGGGGTTAGGGTTAGGGAAAGGTTTTCGGGTTGGGGTTAGGGTTAGGGTTGGGGTTGGAGTTAGGGTTAGGGTTAGGGGTTAGGGTTAGGGTGAAGTTTAGGGTTAGGGTTAGGATTAGGGGTTGCGGTTGGCGTTCGGGTTTGGGTTAGGGCTAGAGTTAGAGTTAGGGTTAGGGTTAGCAGTTGCGTTCGGGTTAGGGTTAGTTTTAGGGGTTAGGCTTAGGGTTAGGCTTAGGGTTAGGGTTAAGTGTTAGGGTTAGGGGTTAGGGTTGGGGTTGGTGTTAGGTGTAGGGTAGGAGTAGGGGTTAGGTTTTGGGTTGGGGTTAGGGTGAGTGGTTCGTGGTTAGGGTTAGGGGTGGGGTTAGGGGTTAGGGTTAGGGGCGAGGGTTAGGGGTTAGGGTTAGGGGTTAGGGTTCGGGTTAGGTTTGGGGTTAGGTTAGGGGTTAGGGTTAGGGAAAGGTTATCGGGTTGGGGTTAGGGTTAGGGTTAGTGGTTCGAGTTAGGGTTTGGGGTTAGTGTTAGGGTTTAGGGTTATGATTAGGGTTCGTGTTGGGGTTAGGATGAGGGTTAGGGTTAGGTGTAGGGTTCGCGTTGGGGTGGGGGTTGTGGTTAGTGTTAGGGTTAAGGGTTAGAGTTAGGGGTTAGGGTTAGGGTTAGCGGTTAGGTTTAGGGTTAGAGTTAGGGTTTAGGGTTAGCGGTTAGGGTTAGGGGCTAGGGTTAGGGTTAGAGTTAGGGGTTCGGGTTAGCGGTTAGGGTTAGCGGTTAGGGTTAGAGTTAGGGGTTAGGGTTAGCGGTTAGGGGCTAGGGTTCGGGGTTAGGGTTAGGGTTAGGGGATAGGGTTCGGGTTAGGTTTGGGGTTAGGGTTAGGGGTTAGGGTTAGGGAAAGGTTTTCGGGTTGGGATTGGGGTTAGGGTTAGGGTTAGTGGTTAGAGTTCGGCTTTGGGGTTAGTGTTAGGGTTTAGGGTTATGATTAGGGTCACTGTTAGGGTTGGGGTTAGGATTAGCGTTAGGGGTTAGGGTTAGGGGTGGGGTTAGGGTTAGGGGATAGGGTTAGGGGCGAGGGTTAGGGGTTAGGGTTAGGGAAAGGTTTTCGGGTTGGGGTTAGGGTTAGGGTTAGTGGTTAGAGTTAGGGTTTGGGGTTAGTGTTAGGGTTTAGGGTTATGATTAGGGTTAGTGTTGGGGTTAGGATTAGGGTTAGAGGTTAGGGTTAGGTGTAGCATTCGGGTTGGGGTGGGGGTTGGGCTTGTGGTTAGTGTTAGGGTTAAGGGTTAGGGATACGGTTAGGGTTAGAGTTAGGGGTTAGGGTTAGCGGTTAGGTTTAGGGTTAGAGTTAGGGGTTACGGTTAGCGGTTAGGGTTAGGGGCTAGGTTTAGGGGTTAGGGTTAGCGGTTAGGTTTAGGGTAGAGTTAGGGGTTAGGGTTAGCGGTTAGGGTGAGGGGCTAGGTTTAGGGGTTAGGGTTAGCGTTAGGGTTAGGGGCTAGGGTTAGGGGTTAGGGCTAGGGTTAGGGTTAGGGGTTAGGGTTCGGGTTAGGTTTGGGGTTAGGGTTAGGGGTTAGGGTTGGGGAAAGGTTTTCGGGTTGGGACTGGGGTTAGGGTTAGGGTTAGTGGTTAGAGTTAGGCTTTGGGGTTAGTGTTAGGGTTTAGGGTTATGATTAGGGTTACTGTTAGGGTTGGAGTTAGGATTTGGGTTAGGGTTAGGTGTAGGGTTCGGGTGGGGGTTGGGGTTGTGGGTAGTGTTAAGGTTAAGGGTTAGGGATAGGTTTAGGGTTAGAGTTAGGGGTTAGGGTTAGCGGTTAGGGTTAGCGGTAGAGTTAGGGTTACGGGTTCGGGCTGGGGTTGGGATTGTGGTTGGGTTTGCGGTTAGGGTTATGGGTTAGGGTTAGGATTAGGGTTAGGGGCTCGGGTTAGGTGTTAGGGTTAGGGGTTAGGGTTCGTGTTAGGGTTAGGGTTAAGGGTTCGGGTTAGCTTTGGGGTTAGGGTTCGGGGTTAGGGTTCGGGAAAGGTGTTCGGGTTGGGGTTGGGGTTAGGGTTAGTGGTTAGAGTTCGGGTTTGGGGTTAGTGTTAAAGTTTAGGGTTATGATTAGGGTTAGGGTTGGGTTTAGAATTAGAGTTAGGGGTTAGGGTTAGGTGTAGGGTTAGGGTTGGGGTGGGGGTTGGGGTTGTGGTTAGTGTTAGGGTTAAGGGTTATGGATAGGGTTAGGGTTAGGGGTTAGGGTTAGCGGTTAGGGTTAGGGGTTAGCGGTAGAGTTAGGGTTACGGGTTAGGGCTGGGGTTGGGATTGTGGTTGGGTTTGCGGTTAGGGTTAGGGGTTAGGGTTAGAGTTAGGGGTTAGGGCTAGTGTTAGGATTAGGGGTTGCAGTTGGGGTTAGGGTTTGGGTTAGGGCTAGGGTTACGGTTAGGGTTTAGGTTAGCAGTAGGGTTAGGGTTCGGGTTAGGGTTAGGTTTCGGGGTTAGGCTTAGGGTTAGCCTTAGGGTTAGTGTAAGGGTTAAGGGTTAGGGTTAGGGTTGGGGCTGGTGTTAGGGTTAGGGGTCGGGTTAGGGTTAGGGTTAGGTTTAGGGTTGGGGTTGGGGTAAGGGTTATGGGCTAGGGTTAGGGGTTAGAGTTAGGGGTTAGGGCTAGGGTTAGGTTTGGGGTTAGGGTTAGGGTTTAGGGTTGGGAAAGGTGTTAGGTTTGGGGTTAGGGTTAGTGGTTAGAGTTAGGGTTTGGTGTTAGTGTTAGAGTTTAGGGTTATGGTTATGGTTAGGGTTAGGGTTGACTTAGGGTTAGGGGTTATGGTTTGGGGTTAAGGTTAGTGTTAGGGTTAGGGTTGGGGTTGCGGTTCGGGATAAGGTTAGGTTCACGGTTTAGGGTTAGGTGTTAGTGTTAGAGTTAGGGGTAAGGGTTAGCGGTTCGGGTTAGGGGTTAGCGGTAGGGTTAGGGTTACGGGTTGGGGTTGGGATTGTGGTTGTGGTTGGGATTGTGGTTGGGGTTGGGGTTAGCGTTAGGGTTAGGGGTTCGGGTTGGGGTTAGGGGTAGGGTTAGCGTTAGGGGTTGCGGTTGGGGTTAGGGTTTGGGTTAGGGTTAGGGGTTAGGGTTCGCGGTTAGGGTTAGGATTAGAGTTAGGGGTTAGGGTTAGCGGTTAGGGGCTAGGGTTAGGGGTTAGGGTTAGGGGTTAGGTTTGGGGTTAGGGTTCGGGGTTAGGGTTAGGGAAAGGTTTTCGGGTTGGGGTTAGGGTTAGGGTTCGGGGTTAGTGTTAGGGTTAGGGGTTAGGGTTAGAGTAAGCGTTAGGGGTTAGGGTTAGGGGTTACGGTTAGGGTGAAGTTTAGGGTTAGGGTTAGGTTAGGATTAGGGGTTGCGGTTGGGGTTAGGGTTTGGGTTAGGGCTAGAGTTAGGGTTAGGGTTAGCAGTAGGGTTAGGGTTGGGTTTAGGGTTAGTTTTAGGGGTTAGGCTTAGGGTTCGGCTTAGGGTTAGGGGTTAGGGTTGGGGTTGGTGTTAGGGGTAGGGGTTAGGGTTAGGTTTTGGGTTGGGGTTAGGGTTAGGGTGAGTGGTTAGTGGTTAGGGTTGGGGTGGGGTTAGGGTTAGGGGTTAGGGTTAGGGGCGGGGGTTAGGGTTCGGGTTAGGGGTTCGGGTTCGGGTTAGGTTTGGGGTTAGGGTTAGGGGTTAGGGTTAGGGAAAGGTTATCGGGTTGGGGTTGGGGTTAGGGTTAGGGTTAGTGGTTAGAGTTAGGTTTTGGGGTTAATGTTAGGGTTTAGGGTTATGATTAGGGTTAGTGTTGGGGTTAGGATGAGGGTTAGGGGTTAGGGTTAGGTGTAGGGTTCGGGTTGGGGTGGGTGTTTGGGTTAGGGTTAGGGTTAGCGGTTAGGGTTAGCGGTTAGGGTTAGGGGCTAGGGTTAGGGTTAGAGTTAGGGGTTAGAGTTAGGGGTTAGGGTTAGCGGTTAGGGTTAGGGTTAGAGTTAGGGGTTAGGGTTAGCGGTTGGGGGCTAGGGTTAGAGGTTAGGGCTAGGGTTAGGGTTAGGGTTAGGGGTTAGGGTTCGGGTTAGGTTTGGGGTTAGGGTTAGGGGTTAGGGTTAGGGAAAGCTTTTCGGGTTGGGATTGGGGTTAGGGTTAGGGTTAGTGGTTAGAGTTAGGGTTTGGGGTTAGTGTTAGGGTTTAGGGTTATGATTAGGGTTAGTGTTGGGGTTAGGATTAGGGTTAGAGGTTAGGGTTAGGTGTAGGGTTCGGGTTGGGGTTGTGGTTAGTGTTAGGGTTAAGGGTTAGGGATACGGTTAGGGTTAGAGTTAGGGGTTAGGGTTAGCGGTTAGGTTTAGGGTTAGAGTTAGGAGTTAGGGTTAGCGGTTAGGGTTAGGGGCTAGGTTTAGGGGTTAGGTTAGGGTTAGGGTTAGCGTTAGGGGTTCGAGTTAGGGGTTAGGGTTAGCGGTTAGGGTTAGGGTTAGGGGTTAGGTTTAGGGTTAGCGGTTAGGGTTTAGGGGTTAGTGTTCGGGTTAGTTTTGGGGTTAGGGTTAGGGTTAGGGAAAGGTTTTCGGGTTGGGATTGGGGTTAGGGTTAGGGTTAGTGGTTTGAGTTAGGCTTTGGCGTTAGTGTTAGGGTTTAGGGTTATGATTAGGGTTACTGTTAGGGTTGGGGTTAGGATTAGGGTTAGAGTTAGGTGTAGGGTTCGGGTTGGGGTGGGGTTTGGGGTTGTGGTTAGTGTTTACGTTAAGGGTTAGGGATAGGGTTAGAGTTAGGGGTTAGGGTTAGCGGTTCGGGTTAGGGGTTAGCGGTAGAGTTAGGGTTACGGGTTAGGGCTGGGGTTGGGATTGTGGTTGGGTTTGCGGTTAGGGTTATGGGTTAGGGTTAGGATTAGGGTTAGGGTTAGGGTTGGGCTAGGGTTAGGGGTTAGGGTTCGTGTTAGGGTTAGGGTTCAGGGTTAGGGTTCGTGTTAGGGTTAGGGTTGGGTAGGGTTAGGGGTTAGGGTTCGGGGTTAGGGTTAGGGAAAGGTGTTCCGGTTGGGATTGGGGTTAGGATTAGTGGTTAGAGTTCGGGTTTGGGGTTAGTGTTAGGGTTTAGGGTTATGATTAGGGTTAGGGTTGGGTTTAGAATTAGGGTTAGGGGTTAGGGTTAGGTGTAGGCCTAGGGTTGGGGTTGGGGTTGTGGTTAGTGTTAGGGTTAAGGGTTATGGATAGGGTTAGAGTTAGGGGTTAGGGTTAGCGGTTAGTGTTAGGGGTTAGGGGTTAGCGGTAGAGTTAGGGTTACGGGTTAGGGCTGGGGTTGGGATTGTGGTTGGGTTTGCGGTTAGGGTTAGGGGTTAGGATTAGGGATTAGCGTTAGAGTTAGGGGTTAGGGGTAGGGTTAGGATTAGGGGTTGCAGTTGGGGTTAGGGTTTGGGTTAGGGCTAGGGTTACGGTTAGGGTTTGGGTTACCAGTAGGGTTAGGGTACGGGTTGGTGTTAGGGTTAGGTTTAGGGCTTAGGCTTAGGGTTAGCCTTAGGGTTAGTGTAAGGGTTAAGGGTTAGGGGTTAGGGTTGGGGCGTTAGTGTTAGGGTTTAGGGTTATGATTAGGGTTACTGTTAGGGTTGGGGTTAGGATTAGGGTTAGGGGTTAGGGTTAGGATTAGGTGTAGGGTTCGGGTTGGGGTGGGGGTTGGGGTTGTGGTTAGTGTTAAGGGTTAGGGATAGGGTTAGGGTTAGAGTTAGGGGTTAGTGTTAGCGGTTAGGGTTAGGGGTTAGCGGTAGAGTTAGGGTTACGGGTTAGGGCTGGGGTTGGGATTGTGGTTGGGTTTGCGGTTAGGGTTATGGGTTAGGGTTAGGATTAGGGTTAGGGTTAGGGTTAGGGGCTAGGGTTAGGGGTTCGGGTTCGTGTTAGGGTTAGGGTTAAGGGTTCGGGTTAGGTTTGGGGTTAGGGTTCGGGGTTAGGGTTAGGGAAAGGTGTTCGGGTTGGGGTTGGGGTTAGGGTTAGTGGTCAGAGTTCGGGTTTGGGGTTAGTGTTAGGGTTTAGCGTTATGATTAGGGTTAGGGTTGGGTTTAGAATTAGGGTTAGGGTTAGGTGTAGGCTTCGGGTGGGGGTTGGGGTTGTGGTTAGTGTTCGGGTTAAGGGTTATGGATACGGTTAGGGTTAGAGTTAGGGGTTTGGGTTAGCGGTTAGGGTTAGGGGTTAGCGGTAGAGTTAGGGTTACGGGTTAGGGTTAGGGTTAGCGGTTAGGGTTAGGGGTTAGCGGTAGAGTTAGGGTTACGGGTTAGGGCTGGGGTTGGGATTGTGGTTGTGTTTGCGGTTAGGGTTAGGGGTTAGGATTAGAGGTTAGCGTTAGAGTTAGGGGTTAGGGGTAGGGTTAGGATTAGGGGTTGCAGTTGGGGTTAGGGTTTGGGTTAGGGCTAGGGTTACGGTTAGGGTTTGTGTTAGCAGTAGGGTTAGGGTTCGGGTTGGGGTTAGGGTTAGGTTTAGGGGTTAGGCTTAGGGTTAGCCTTAGGGTTAGTGTAAGGGTTAAGGGTTAGGGGTTGGGGCTAGGGTTAGGGGTTAGGGTTAGGGGTAAGGTTTAGGGGCTAGGGTTAGGGGTTAGGGCTAGGGTTAGGTTTGGGGTTAGGGTTTAGGGTTGGGAAAGGTGTTAGGTTTGGGGTTGGGGTTAGGGTTAGTGGTTGGAGTTAGGGTTTGGGGTTAGTGTTAGGGTTAGGGTTAGAGTTAGGGGTTAGGGTTAGCGGTTAGGGTTAGGTGTTAGCGGTAGGGTTAGGGTTACGGGTTGGGGTTGGGATTGTGGTTGGGGTTGGGGTTGCGGTAGGGTTAGGGGTTCGGGTTAGAGTAAGGGGGTAGGGTTAGGGGTTGTGGTTGGGGTTAGGGTTTGTGTTAGGGCTAGGGTTAGAGTTAGGGTTAGCGTTAGCGGTAGGGTTAGGGTGGGGGTTAGGGTTAGGTTTAGGGCTAAGGATTAGAGTTAGGGTTAGGGATAGGGGTTAGGGTTCGGGTTAGGTTTGGCGTGAGGGTTGGGGTGAGGGGTTAGCGTTAGGGCCTAGGCTTAGAGGTTAGGTTTAGGGTTGGGGTTAGGGTTAGGTTTAGGCGCTATGGTTAGGGTTAGGGGTTAGGTTTAGGGTTATGGGTCAGCGATAGGGTTAGGGGCTAGTGTGAGGGGTTATGGTTAGGGTTGGGGTTGGGGTTAGGGTTACGCTTACGGTTAGGGGTTGGGGTTAGGGTTAGGGTTCGGGGTTAGTGTTAGGGTTAGAGTTAGGGTTAGGGGTTAGGGTTAGGGGTTACGGTTAGGGTGAAGTTTAGGGTTAGGGTTAGGATTAGGGGTTGCGGTTGGGGTTAGGGTTTGGGTTAGGGCTAGGGTTAGAGTAAGAGTTAGGGTTAGCGGTAGGGTTAGGGTTAGTTTTAGGGGTTAGGGTTAGGGTTAAGGGTTAGGGTTAGGGGTTGGGGTTGGGGTTGGTGGTAGGGGTAGGGTTAGGTTTAGGGTTGGGGTTAGGGTTAGGGTGAGTGGTTCGGGTTAGGGGTGTGGTTAGGGTTAGGGGCTAGGGTTAGGGGTTAGGGTTCGGGTTAGGTGTTAGGGTTCGGGTTAGGTTTGGGGTTAGGGTTAGGGGTTAGGGTTAGGTAAAGGTTTTCGGGTTGGGGTTAGGGTTAGTGGTTAGCGTTAGGGTTAGGGTTTGGGGTTAGTGTTAGGGTTTAGGGTTATGATTAGGGTTAGGATTAGGGTTAGGGGTTAGGTTAGGTGTAGGGTTCGGGTTGGGGTGGGGGTTGGGGTTGTGGTTAGTGTTAGGGTTAAGGGTTAGGGATAGGGTTAGCAGTTAGGGTTAGGGGCTAGGGTTAGGGGTTAGGGTTCGGGTTGGGATTGGGGTTAGGGTTAGGGGTTAGGGTTAGGGAAAGGTGTTGTGGTTGGGGTTAGAGTTAGGGTTAGCGTTGGGGTTAGGGTTACGCTTACGGTTAGGGGTTAGGGTTAGGGTTGGGGTTAGGGTTCGGGCTTAGTGTTAGGGGTTAGGGTTAGAGTATTGGTTAGGTGTTAGGGTTAGGCGTTAGGGTTAGGGGTTACGGTTAGGGTGAAGTTTAGGGTTAGGGTTAGGATTAGGGGTTGCGGTTGGGGTTAGGGTTTGGGTTAGGGCTAGGGTTACAGTTAGGGTTAGGGTTAGCGGTAGGGTTAGGGTTGGGTTTAGGGTTAGTTTTAGGGGTTAGGCTTAGGGTTAAGGGTTAGGGGTTAGGGTTGGTGTTAGGTTTAGGGTTGGGGTTAGGGTTAGGGTGAGTGGTTAGTGGTTAGGGTTAGGGGTGGGGTTAGGGTTAAGGGTTAGGGTTAGGGGCTAGGGTTAGGGGTTAGGGTTCTGGTTAGGGGTTAGGGTTCGGGTTAGGTTTGGGGTTAGGGTTAGGGGTTAGGGTTAGGTAAAGGTTTTCGGGTTGGGGTTGGGGTTAGGGTTAGGGTTTTTGGTTAGAGTTAGGGTTAGGGGTTAGGGTTCGGGTTAGGTTTTGGGTTAGGGTTCGGGAAAGGTTTTCGGGTTGGGGTTGGGGTTAGGGTTAGAGTTAGGGTTTGGGGTTAGTGTTAGGGTTTAGGGTTATGATTAGGGTTAGTGTTGGGGTTAGGGGTTAGGTGTAGGGTTCGGGTTGGGGTGGGGGTTGGGGTTGTGGTTAGTGTTAGGTTTAAGGGTTAGGGTTAGGGTTAGAGTTAGGGGTTAGGGTTAGCGGTTAGGGGTTAGGGGCTAGCGGTAGAGTTAGGGTTACGGGTTAGAGCTGGGGTTGGGATTGTGGTTGGGTTTGCGGTTAGGGTTAGGGGTTCGGGGCTAGGGTTCGGGGTTAGGGGTTCGGGTTAGGGTTAGGGTTAAGGGTTCGGGTTAGGTTAGGGTCAGGGTTAGGGTTGGGGTTAGGGTGAGGGAAAGGTGTTCGGGTTGGGGTTAGGGTTAGTGGTTAGAGTTAGGGTTTGGGGTTAGTGTTAGGGTTTAGGGTTATGATTAGGGTTAGGGTTGGGTTTAGAATTAGGGTTCGGGGTTAGGGTTAGGTGTAGCGTTGGGGTGGGGTTTGGGGTTGTGGTTAGTGTTAGGGTTAAGGATTATGGATAGCGTTAGAGTTAGGGTTAGCGGTTAGGGTTAGGGGTTAGCGGTAGAGTTAGGGTTACGGGTTAGGGCTGGGGTTGGGATTGTGGTTGGGTTTGCGGTTAGGGTTAGGGGTTAGGGATAGGGGTTAGGGTTAGAGGTAGGGTTAGGATTAGGGGTTGCAGTTGGGGTTAGGCTTTGGGTTAGGGCTAGGGTCATGGTTAGGGTTAGGGTTAGCAGTAGGGTTAGGGTTCGGGTTGGGGTTAGGTTTAGGGGTTAGGCTTAGGGTTAGCCTTAGGGTTAGGGTAAGAGTTAAGGGTTAGGGTTAGGGGTTAGGGTTGGGGCTGGTGTTAGGGTTAGGGGTCGGGTTAGGGTTAGGTTTAGGGTTGGGGTTAGGGTTAGGGGTAAGGGTAAGGGTTAGGGGCTAGGGTTAGGGGTTAGGGTTAGGGGTTAGGGTTAGGTTTGGGGTTAGGGCTAGGGTTTAGGGTTAGGGAAAGGTGTTAGGGTTGGGGTTGGGGTTAGGGTTAGTGGTTAGAGTTAGGGTTTGGGGTTAGTGTTAGGGTTTAGGGTTATGGTTATGGTTAGGTTTAGGGTTAGGGTTAGGGGTTAGGGTTAGGGTTAGGGTTGGGGTGGGGGTTGGGGTTGTGGTCAGTGTTAGGGTTAAGGGTTAGGGGTATGGTTAGGGTTTGAGGTTAGGGTTAGCGGTTAGGTTTAGGGGTTAGGGTTAGGGGTCAGCGGTAGAGTTAGGGTTACGGGTTAGGGTTGGGATTGGGATTGTGGTTGGCGTTGGGGTTAGGGTTAGGGGTTAGGGTTAGGGGTTAGCGTTAGAGTTAGGGGTTAGGGGTAGGGTTAGGATTAGGGGTTGCAGTTGGGGTTAGGGTTTGGGTTAGGGCTAGGGTTACGGTTAGGGTTTGGGTTAGCAGTAGGGTTAGGGTTAGGGCCTAGGCTTAGAGGTTAGGGTTAGGTTTAGGGTTGGGCTTAAGGTTAGGTTTAGGCGCTATGGTTAGGGGTTAGGGTTAGGTTTAGGGTTATGGGTCAGTGTTAGGGTTAGGGGCTAGTGTTAGGGGTTATGGTTAGGGTTGGGGTTGGGGTTAGGGTTACGCTTACGGTTAGGGGTTAGGGTTGGGGTTAGGGTTAGGGTTCGGGGTTAGTGTTAGGGGTTAGGGTTAGAGTAAGGGTTAGGGGTTAGGGTTAGGGGTTACGGTTAGGGTGAAGTTTAGGGTTAGGGTTAGGATTAGGGGTTGCGGTTGGGGTTAGGCTTTGGGTTAGGGCTAGAGTTAGAGTAAGAGTTAGGGTTAGCGGTAGGGTTAGAGTTAGGGTTAAGGTTGGGTTTAGGGTTAGTTTTAGGGGTTAGGCTTAGGGTTAGGGTTAGGGGTTAGGGTTGGGGTTAGGGGTTAGGGTTGGGGTTGGTGGTAGGGGTAGGGTTAGGTTTAGGGTTGGGGTTAGGGTTAGGGTGAGTGGTTAGCGTTAGGGGTGGGGTTGGGGTTAGGGGCTAGGGTTAGGGGTTAGGGTTCGCGTTAGGGGTTAGGGTTCGGGTTAGGTTTGGGGTTAGGGTTAGGGGTTAGGGTTAGGTAAAGGTTTTCGGGTTGGGGTTAGGATTAGTGGTTAGCGTTAGGGTTAGGGTTTGGGGTTAGTGTTAGGGTTTAGGGTTATGATTAGGGTTAGGATTAGGGGTTAGGGTTAGGTGTAGGGTTCGGGTTGGGGTGGGGCTTGGGGTTGTGGTTAGTGTTAGGGTTAAGGGTTAGGGATAGGGTTAGAGTTAGGGGTTAGGGTTTGCGGTTAGGGTTAGGGGCTAGGGTTAGGGGTTAGGGTTAGGGTTCGGGTTAGGTTTGGGGTTAGGGTTCGGGGTTAGGGTTAGGGAAAGGTGTTCGGGTTGGGGTTGGGGTTAGGGTTAGGGTTGGGGTTGGGGTTAGGGTTACGCTTACGGTTAGGGGTTAGGATTAGGGTTAGGGTTAGGGTTCGGGCTTAGTGTTAGGGGTTAGGGTTAGAGTATGGGTTAGGTGTTAGGGTTAGGGGTTAGGGTTAGGGGTTACGGTTAGGGTGAAGTTTAGGGTTAGGGTTAGGATTAGGGGTTGTGGTTGGGGTTCGGGTTTGGGTTAGGGCTAGGGTTAGAGTTAGGGTTAGGGTTAGCGGTAGGGTTAGGTTTAGGGTTGGGTTTAGGGTTAGTTTTAGGGGTTAGGCTTAGGGTTAGGGTTAAGGGTTAGGGTTAGGGTTAGGGTTAGGGTTAGGGTTTTTGGTTAGAGTTAGGGTTAGGGGTTAGGGTTCGGGTTAGGTTTTGGGTTAGGGTTCGGGAAAGGTTTTCGGGTTGGGGTTGGGGTTAGGGTTAGAGTTAGGGTTTGGGGTTAGTGTTAGGGTTTAGGGTTATGATTAGGGTTAGTGTTGGGGTTAGGGGTTAGGTGTAGGGTTCGGGTTGGGGTGGGGGTTGGGGTTGTGGTTAGTGTTAGGTTTAAGGGTTAGGGTTAGGGTTAGAGTTAGGGGTTAGGGTTAGCGGTTAGGGGTTAGGGGCTAGCGGTAGAGTTAGGGTTACGGGTTAGAGCTGGGGTTGGGATTGTGGTTGGGTTTGCGGTTAGGGTTAGGGGTTCGGGGCTAGGGTTCGGGGTTAGGGGTTCGGGTTAGGGTTAGGGTTAAGGGTTCGGGTTAGGTTAGGGTCAGGGTTAGGGTTGGGGTTAGGGTGAGGGAAAGGTGTTCGGGTTGGGGTTAGGGTTAGTGGTTAGAGTTAGGGTTTGGGGTTAGTGTTAGGGTTTAGGGTTATGATTAGGGTTAGGGTTGGGTTTAGAATTAGGGTTCGGGGTTAGGGTTAGGTGTAGCGTTGGGGTGGGGTTTGGGGTTGTGGTTAGTGTTAGGGTTAAGGATTATGGATAGCGTTAGAGTTAGGGTTAGCGGTTAGGGTTAGGGGTTAGCGGTAGAGTTAGGGTTACGGGTTAGGGCTGGGGTTGGGATTGTGGTTGGGTTTGCGGTTAGGGTTAGGGGTTAGGGATAGGGGTTAGGGTTAGAGGTAGGGTTAGGATTAGGGGTTGCAGTTGGGGTTAGGCTTTGGGTTAGGGCTAGGGTCATGGTTAGGGTTAGGGTTAGCAGTAGGGTTAGGGTTCGGGTTGGGGTTAGGTTTAGGGGTTAGGCTTAGGGTTAGCCTTAGGGTTAGGGTAAGAGTTAAGGGTTAGGGTTAGGGGTTAGGGTTGGGGCTGGTGTTAGGGTTAGGGGTCGGGTTAGGGTTAGGTTTAGGGTTGGGGTTAGGGTAAGGGTAAGGGTTAGGGGCTAGGGTTAGGGGTTAGGGTTAGGGGTTAGGGTTAGGTTTGGGGTTAGGGCTAGGGTTTAGGGTTAGGGAAAGGTGTTAGGGTTGGGGTTGGGGTTAGGGTTAGTGGTTAGAGTTAGGGTTTGGGGTTAGTGTTAGGGTTTAGGGTTATGGTTATGGTTAGGTTTAGGGTTAGGGTTAGGGGTTAGGGTTAGGGTTAGGGTTGGGGTGGGGGTTGGGGTTGTGGTCAGTGTTAGGGTTAAGGGTTAGGGGTATGGTTAGGGTTTGAGGTTAGGGTTAGCGGTTAGGTTTAGGGGTTAGGGTTAGGGGTCAGCGGTAGAGTTAGGGTTACGGGTTAGGGTTGGGATTGGGATTGTGGTTGGCGTTGGGGTTAGGGTTAGGGGTTAGGGTTAGGGGTTAGCGTTAGAGTTAGGGGTTAGGGGTAGGGTTAGGATTAGGGGTTGCAGTTGGGGTTAGGGTTTGGGTTAGGGCTAGGGTTACGGTTAGGGTTTGGGTTAGCAGTAGGGTTAGGGTTAGGGCCTAGGCTTAGAGGTTAGGGTTAGGTTTAGGGTTGGGCTTAAGGTTAGGTTTAGGCGCTATGGTTAGGGGTTAGGGTTAGGTTTAGGGTTATGGGTCAGTGTTAGGGTTAGGGGCTAGTGTTAGGGGTTATGGTTAGGGTTGGGGTTGGGGTTAGGGTTACGCTTACGGTTAGGGGTTAGGGTTGGGGTTAGGGTTAGGGTTCGGGGTTAGTGTTAGGGGTTAGGGTTAGAGTAAGGGTTAGGGGTTAGGGTTAGGGGTTACGGTTAGGGTGAAGTTTAGGGTTAGGGTTAGGATTAGGGGTTGCGGTTGGGGTTAGGCTTTGGGTTAGGGCTAGAGTTAGAGTAAGAGTTAGGGTTAGCGGTAGGGTTAGAGTTAGGGTTAAGGTTGGGTTTAGGGTTAGTTTTAGGGGTTAGGCTTAGGGTTAGGGTTAGGGGTTAGGGTTGGGGCTAGGGTTAGGGGTTAGGGTTGGGGTTGGTGGTAGGGGTAGGGTTAGGTTTAGGGTTGGGGTTAGGGTTAGGGTGAGTGGTTAGCGTTAGGGGTGGGGTTGGGGTTAGGGGCTAGGGTTAGGGGTTAGGGTTCGCGTTAGGGGTTAGGGTTCGGGTTAGGTTTGGGGTTAGGGTTAGGGGTTAGGGTTAGGTAAAGGTTTTCGGGTTGGGGTTAGGATTAGTGGTTAGCGTTAGGGTTAGGGTTTGGGGTTAGTGTTAGGGTTTAGGGTTATGATTAGGGTTAGGATTAGGGGTTAGGGTTAGGTGTAGGGTTCGGGTTGGGGTGGGGCTTGGGGTTGTGGTTAGTGTTAGGGTTAAGGGTTAGGGATAGGGTTAGAGTTAGGGGTTAGGGTTTGCGGTTAGGGTTAGGGGCTAGGGTTAGGGGTTAGGGTTAGGGTTCGGGTTAGGTTTGGGGTTAGGGTTCGGGGTTAGGGTTAGGGAAAGGTGTTCGGGTTGGGGTTGGGGTTAGGGTTAGGGTTGGGGTTGGGGTTAGGGTTACGCTTACGGTTAGGGGTTAGGATTAGGGTTAGGGTTAGGGTTCGGGCTTAGTGTTAGGGGTTAGGGTTAGAGTATGGGTTAGGTGTTAGGGTTAGGGGTTAGGGTTAGGGGTTACGGTTAGGGTGAAGTTTAGGGTTAGGGTTAGGATTAGGGGTTGTGGTTGGGGTTCGGGTTTGGGTTAGGGCTAGGGTTAGAGTTAGGGTTAGGGTTAGCGGTAGGGTTAGGTTTAGGGTTGGGTTTAGGGTTAGTTTTAGGGGTTAGGCTTAGGGTTAGGGTTAAGGGTTAGGGTTAGGGGTTAGGGTTGGTGTTAGGGGTAGGGGTAGGGTTAGGGTTAGGTTTAGGGTTGGGGTTAGGGTGAGTGGTTAGTGGTTAGGGTTAGGGGTGGGGTTAGGGTTAAGGGTTAGGGTTAGGGGCTAGGGTTAGGGTTCTGGTTAGGGGTTTGGGTTCGGGTTAGGTTTGGGGTTAGGGTTAGGCGTTAGGGTTAGGTAAAGGTTTTCGTGTTGGGGTTAGGGTTAGGGTTTGTGGTTAGTGTTAGGGTTAGGGTTAGGGGTTAGGGTTCGGGTTATGTTTGGGGTTAGGGTTTGGGGTTAGGGAAAGGTTTTCGGGTTGGGGTTGGGGTTAGGGTTAGGGTTAGTGGTTAGAGTTAGGGTTTGGGGTTAGTGTTAGGGTTTAGGGTTATGATTAGGGTTAGGGTTGGGGTTAGAATTAGGGTTAGGGGTTAGGGTTAGGTGTAGGGTTCGGGTTGGGGTGGGGGTTGGGGTTGTGGTTAGTGTTAGGTTTAAGGGTTAGGGTTAGAGTTAGGGGTTAGGGTTAGCGGTTAGGGGTTCGGGGCTAGCGGTAGAGTTAGGGTTACGCGTTAGAGCTGGGGTTGGGATTGTGGTTGGGTTAGGGTTAGGGGCTAGGGTTAGGGGTTAGGGTTCGGGTTAGGATTAGGGTTAAGGGTTTGGGTTAGGTTAGGGTCAGGGTTAGGGTTAGGGTTGGGGTTCGGGTTAGGGAAAGGTGTTCGGGTTGGGGTTAGGGTTAGTGGTTAGAGTTAGGGTTTGGGGTTAGTGTTTGGGTTTAGGGTTATGATTAGGGTTAGGGTTGGGTTTAGAATTAGGGTTAGGGGTTAGGGTTAGGTGTAGGGTTGGGGTGGGGTTTGGGGTTGTGGTTAGTGTTAGGGTTAAGGATTATGGATAGCGTTAGAGTTAGGGTTAGCGGTTAGGGTTAGGGGTTAGGGGTTAGCGGTAGAGTTAGGGTTACGGGTTAGGGCAGGGGTTGGGATTGTGGTTGGGTTTGCGGTTAGGGCTAGGGGTTAGGGTTAGAGGTAGGGTTAGGATTAGGGGTTGCAGTTGGGGTTAGGGTTTGAGTTAGGGTTAGGGTTACCGTTAGGGTTAGGGTTAGCAGTAGGGTTAGGGTTCGGGTTGGGGTTAGGGTTAGGTTTAGGGGTTCGGCTTAGGGTTAGCCTTAGGGTTAGGGTAAGGGTTAAGGGTTAGGGGTTAGGGTTGGGGCTGGTGTTAGGGTTAGGGGTCGGGTTAGGGGTTAGGGTTAGGTTTAGGGTCGGGGTTAGGGTTAGGGGCTAGGGTTAGGGTTAGGGGTTAGGGTTAGTGTTAGGGTTAGGGTTCGGGCTTAGTGTTAGGGGTTAGGGTTAGAGTATGGGTTAGGTGTTAGGGTTAGGGGTTAGGGTTAGGGGTTACGGTTAGGGTGAAGTTTAGCGTTAGGGTTAGGATTAGGGGTTGCGGTTGGGGTTAGGGTTTGGGTTGGCGCTAGGGTTAGAGTTAGGGTTAGCGGTAGGGTTAGGGTTGGGTTTAGGGTTAGTTTTAGGGGTTAGGCTTAGGGTTAGGGTTAAGGGTTAGGGTTAGAGTTAGGGGTTAGGGTTGGCGTTAGGGGTAGGGGTAGGGTTAGGGTTAGGTTTAGGGTTGGGGTTAGAGTTAGGGTGAGTGGTTAGTGGTTAGGGTTAGGGGTGGGGTTAGGGTTAAGGGTTAGGGATAGGGGCTAGGGTTAGGGTTCTGGTTAGGGGTTAGGGTTCGGGTTAGGTTAGGGGTTAGGGTTAGGGGTTAGGGTTAGGTAAAGGTTTTCGGGTTGGGGTTAGGGTTAGGGTGAGTGGTTAGTGGTTAGGGTTAGGGGTGGGGTTAGGGTTAAGGG
Source organism: Mustelus asterias (assembly GCF_964213995.1). NCBI lineage: Eukaryota > Metazoa > Chordata > Chondrichthyes > Carcharhiniformes > Triakidae > Mustelus > Mustelus asterias. Next base: position 624,421 of record NW_027590157.1, read on the forward strand.
TTAGGGGCTAGGGTTAGGGTTCTGGTTAGGGGTTAGGGTTCGGGTTAGGTTAGGGGTTAGGGTTAGGGGTTAGGGTTAGGTAAAGGTTTTCGGGTTGGGGCTAGGGTTAGGGGTTAGGGTTGGGGTTGGTGGTAGGGGTAGGGTTAGGTTTAGGGTTGGGGTTAGGGTTAGGGTGAGTGGTTAGCGTTAGGGGTGGGGCTAGGGTTAGGGGTTAGGGTTCGCGTTAGGGGTTAGGGTTCGGGTTAGGTTTGGGGTTAGGGTTAGGGGTTAGGGTTAGGTAAAGGTTTTCGGGTTGGGGTTAGGATTAGTGGTTAGCGTTAGGGTTTGGGGTTAGTGTTAGGGTTTAGGGTTATGATTAGGGTTAGGATTAGGGGTTAGGGTTAGGTGTAGGGTTGGGGTGGGGGTTGTGGTTAGTGTTAGGGTTAAGGGTTAGGGATAGGGTTAGAGTTAGGGGTTAGGGTTAGCGGTTAGGGTTAGGGGCTAGGGTTAGGGGTTAGGGTTCGGGTTAGGTTTGGGGTTAAGGTTCGGGGTTCGGGTTAGGGAAAGGTGTTCGGGTTGGGGTTGGGGTTAGGGTTGGGGTTAGCGGTTAGGGTTACGCTTACGGTTAGGGGTTAGGATTAGGGTTGGGGTTAGGGTTAGGGTTCGGGCTTAGTGTGAGGGGTTAGGGTTAGAGTATGGGTTAGGTGTTAGGGGTTAGGGTTAGGGGTTACGGTTAGGGTGAAGTTTAGGGTTAGGGTTAGGATTAGGGGTTGTGGTTGGGGTTAGGGTTTGGGTTAGGGCTAGGGTTAGAGTTAGAGTTAGGGTTAGGGTTAGCGGTAGGGTTAGGGTTAGGGTTGGGTTTAGGGTTAGTTTTAGGGGTTAGGCTTAGGGTTAGGGTTAAGGGTTAGGGTTAGGGGTTGGGGTTGGTGTTAGGGGTAGGGGTAGGGTTAAGGTTAGGTTTAGGGTTGGGGTTAGGGTGAGTGGTTAGTGGTTAGGGTTAGGGGTGGGGTTAGGGTTAAGGGTTAGGGTTAGGGGCCAGGGTTAGGGTTCTGGTTAGGGGTTTGGGTTCGGGTTAGGTTTGGGGTTAGGGTTAGGCGTTAGGGTTAGGTAAAGGTTTTCGTGTTGGGGTTAGGGTTAGGGTTTGTGGTTAGTGTTAGGGTTAGGGTTTGGGTTAGGGGTTAGGGTTCGGGTTATGTTTGGGGTTAGGGTTTGGGGTTAGGGAAAGGTTTTCGGGTTGGGGTTAGGGTTAGGGTTAGTGGTTAGAGTTAGGGTTTGGGGTTAGTGTTAGGGTTTAGGGTTATGATTAGGGTTAGGGTTGGGGTTAGAATTAGGGTTAGGGGTTAGGGTTAGGTGTAGGGTTCGGGTTGGGGTGGGGGTTGGGGTTGTGGTTAGTGTTAGGTTTAAGGGTTAGGGTTAGAGTTAGGGGTTAGGGTTAGCGGTTAGGGGCTAGCGGTAGAGTTAGGGTTACGCGTTAGAGCTGGGGTTGGGATTGTGGTTGGGTTTGCGGTTAGGGTTAGGGGCTAGGGTTAGGGGTTCGGGTTAGGATTAGGGTTAAGGGTTCGGGTTAGGTTAGGGTCAGGGTTAGGGTTAGGGTTGGGGTTAGGGTTAGGGAAAGGTGTTCGGGTTGGGGTTGGGGTTAGGGTTAGTGGTTAGAGTTAGGGTTTGGGGTTCGTGTTAGGGTTTAGGGTTATGATTAGGGTTAGGGTTAGGGTTGGGTTTAGAATTAGCGTTAGGGGTTAGGGTTAGGTGTAGGGTTGGGGTGGGGTTTGGGGTTGTGGTTAGTGTTAGGGTTAAGGATTATGGATAGCGTTAGAGTTAGGGTTAGCGGTTTGGGTTAGGGGTTAGCGGTAGAGTTAGGGTTACGGGTTAGGGCTGGGGTTGGGATTGTGGTTGGGTTTGCGGTTAGGGTTAGGGGTTAGGGTTAGAGGTAGGGTTAGGATTAGGGGTTGCAGTTGGGGTTAGGGTTTGGGTTAGGGCTAGGGTTACCGTTAGGGTTAGGGTTAGCAGTAGGGTTAGGGTTCGGGGTTAGGCTTAGGCTTAGCCTTAGGGTTAGGGTAAGGGTTAAGGGTTAGGGGTTAGGGTTGGGGCTGGTGTTAGGGTTAGGGGTCGGGTTAGGGGTTAGGTTTAGGGTCGGGGTTAGGGTTAGGGGTAAGGGTTAGGGGCTAGGGGTTAGGGTTAGGGGTTAGGTTTGGGGTTAGGGTTAGGGTTTAGGGTTAGGGAAAGGTGTTAGGGTTGGGGTTAGGGTTAGTGGTTAGAGTTGGGGTTTGGGGTTAGTGTTAGGGTTTAGGGTTATGGTTATGGTTAGGTTTAGGCTTAGGGTTAGGGTTTAGGGTTAGGTGTAGGGTTAGGGTTGGGGTGGGGGTTGGGGCTGTGGTCAGTGTTATGGTTAAGGGTTAGGGGTATGGTTAGGGTTAGAGTTAGGGGTTAGGTTTAGGGGTTAGGGGTCAGCAGTAGAGTTAGGGTTACGGGTTAGGGTTGGGATTGGGATTGTGGTTGGGGTTAGGGTTAGGGGTTAGCGTTAGAGTTAGGGGTTAGAGGTAGGGTTAGGATTAGGGGTTGCAGTTGGGGTTAGGGTTTGGGTTAGGGCTATGGTTATGGTTCGGGTTTGGGTTAGCAGTAGGGTTAGGGTTCGAGTTGGGGTTGGGGTTAGGGTTAGGTTTAGGGGTTAGGCCTAGGGTTAGCCTTAGGGTTAGTGTAAGGGTTAAGGGTTAGGGTTGGGGCTGGTGTTAGGGTTAGGGGTCGGGTTAGGGGTTAGGGTTGGGGTTAGGGGTAAGGGTTAGGGGCTAGGGTTAGGGGTTAGGGCTAGGGCTAGGTTAGGGTTAGGGTTGGGAAAGGTGTTAGGTTTGGGGTTGGGGTTAGGGCTAGTGGTTAGAGTTAGGGTTTGGGGTTAGTGTTAGGGTTTAGGGTTATGGTTATGGTTAGGGTTAGGGTTGACTTAGGGTTAGGGGTTATGGTTTGGGGTTAAGGTTAGTGTTAGGGTTAGGGTTGGGGTTACGGTTCGGGATAAGGTTAGGTTCACGGTTTAGGGTTAGGGTTAGAGTTAGGGGTTAGGGTTTGCGGTTAGGGTTAGGTGTTAGCGGTAGGTTTAGGGTTACGGGTTGGGGTTGGGATTGTGGTTGTGGTTGGGATTGTGGTTGGGGTTGCGGTTAGGGTTAGGGTTAGGGGTTCGGGTTAGAGTAAGGGGTTAGGGGTAGGGTTAGGGGTTGCGGTTGGGGTTAGGGTTTGGGTTAGGGCTAGGGTTGGAGTTAGGGTTAGGGTTACCGGTAGGGTTAGGGTTAGGGTGGGTGTTAGGGTTAGGTTTAGGGCTAAGAATTAGAGTTAGGGTTAGGGATAGGGGTTAGGGTTAGGTTTGGCGTGAGGGTTGGGGTGAGGGGTTAGGGTTAGGGCCTAGGCTTAGAGGTTAGGGTTAGGTTTAGGGTTGGGGTTAGGGTTAGGTTTAGGCGCTATGGTTAGGGTTAGGTTTAGGGTTATGGGTCAGTGTTAGGGTTAGGGGCTAGTGTTAGGGGTTATGGTTCGGGTTAGGGTTGGGGTTAGGGTTACGCTTACGGTTAGGGGTTAGGGTTAGGGTTGGGGTTAGGGTTAGGGTTCGGGGTTCGTGTTAGGGGTTAGGGTTAGAGTAAGGGTTAGGTGTTAGGGTTAGGGGTTAGGGTTAGGGGTTACGGTTAGGGTGAAGTTTAGGGTTAGGATTAGGGGTTGCGGTTGGGGTTAGGGTTTGGTTTAGGGCTAGGGTTGGAGTAAGAGTTAGGGTTAGGGTTAGCGGTAGGGTTAGGGTTAGAGTTGGGTTTAGGGTTAGTTTTAGGGGTTAGGCTTAGGGTTAGGGTTAAGGGTTGGGTTGGGGTTAGGGTTAGGGGTTAGGGTTGGTGTTAGGGGTAGGGTTAGGGTTAGGTTTAGGGTTGGGGTTAGGGTTAGGGTGAGTGGTTAGTGGTTAGGGGTGGGGTTAGGGTTAGGGTTAGGGGCTCGGGTTTGGGTTCGGGTTAGGGGTTAGGGTTCGGGTTAGGTTTGGGGTTAGGGTTAGGGGTTAGGGTTCGGTAAAGGTTTTCGGGTTGGGGTTGGGGTTAGGGTTAGGGTTAGTGGTTAGAGTTAGGGTTAGGGTTAGGGTTTAGGGTTATGATTAGGTTTAGGGTTGGGGTTAGGGTTAGGTGTAGGGTTCGGGTTGGGGTGGGGGTTGGGGTTGTGGTTAGTGTTAGGGTTAAGGGTTAGGGATAGGGTTAGAGTTAGGGGTTAGGGTTAGCGGTTAGTGTTAGGGGCTAGGGTTAGGGGTTAGTGTTAGGGGTTAGGGTTCGGGTTACGTTTGGGGTTAGGGTTAGGGTTAGGGAAAGGTGTTCGGGTTGGGGTTAGGGTTGGGGTTAGGGTTACGCTTACGGTTAGGGGTTAGGGTTGGGGTTAGGGTTAGGGTTCGGGGTTAGTGTTAGGGGTTAGGGTTAGAGTAAGGGTTAGGTGTTAGGGTTAGGGGTTACGGTTAGGGTGAAGTTTAGGGTTCGGGTTAGGATTAGGGGTTGCGGTTGGGGTTAGGGTTTGGGTTAGGGCTAGTGTTAGAGTTAGGGTTAGGGTTAGCGGTAGGGTTAGGGTTGGGTTTAGGGTTAGTTTTAGGGGTTAGGGTTAGGGTTGGGGTTATGGTTAGGGGTTGGGGTTGGTGTTAGGGCTAGTGGTAGGGTTAGGTTTAGGGTTGGGGTTAGGGTTAAAGTGAGTGCTTAGTGGTTAGGGTTAGGGGTAGGGTTAGGGGTTAGGTTTAGGGGTTAGGGTTCGGGTTAGGGGTTAGGGTTCGGGTTAGGTTTGGGGTTAGGGTTAGGGTTAGGTAAAGGTTTTCGGGTTGGGGTTGGGGTTAGGGTTAGTGGTTAGAGTTAGGGTTTGGGGTTAGTGTTAGGGTTTAGGGTTATGATTAGGGTTGGGGTTAGGATTAGGGTTAGGGGTTAGGGTTAGGTGTAGGGTTCGGGTTGGGGTGGGGGTTGGGGTTGTGGATAGGGTTAGAGTTAGGGGTTAGGGTTAGCGGTTAGGGTTAGGGGCTAGGGTTAGGGGTTAGGGTTAGGGGTTCGGGTTCGGGTTTGGTTTGGGGTTAGGGTTAGGGAAAGGTTTTCCGGTTGGGGTTGGGGTTAGGTTTCGTGGTTAGAGTTAGGGTTTGAGGTTAGTGTTAGGGTTTAGGGTTATGATTAGGGTTAGGGTTAGGGTTGGGGTTAGAATTAGGGTTAGGGGTTAGGGTTAGGTGTAGGGTTCGGGTGGGGGTTGGGGTTGTGGTTAGTGTTAGGTTTAAGGGTTAGGGATAGCGTTAGGGTTAGAGTTAGGGGTTAGGGTTAGCGGTTAGGGGTTAGGGGTTAGCGGTCGAGTTAGGGTTACGGGTTAGAGCTGGGGTTGGGATTGTGGTTGGGTTTGCGGTTAGGGTTAGGGGCTAGGGTTAGGGGTTAGGGTTCGGGTTAGGATTAGGGTTAAGGGTTCGGGTTTGGTTAGGGTCAGGGTTAGGGTTAGGGTTAGGATTAGGGAAAGGTGTTCGGGTTGGGCTTGGGGTTAGGGTTAGTGGTTAGAGTTAGTGTTTGGGGCTTGTGTTAGGGTTTAGGGTTATGATTAGGGTTAGGGTTAGGGTTGGGTTTAGAATTAGGGTTAGGGGTTAGGGTTAGGTGCAGGGCTAGGGTTGGGGTGGGGTTTGGGGTTGTGGTTAGTGTTAGGGTTAAGGATTATGGATAGGGTTAGAGTTAGGGTTAGCGGTTAGGGTTAGGGGTTAGGGGTTAGCGGTAGAGTTAGGGTTACGGGTTAGGGCTGGGGTTGGGATTGTGGTTGGGTTTGCGGTTAGGGTTAGGGGTTAGGGTTAGAGGTAGGGTTAGGATTAGGGGTTGCAGTTGGGGTTAGGGTTTGGGTTAGGGCTAGGGTTACGGTTAGGGTTAGGGTTAGCAGTAGGGTTAGGGTTCGGGTTGGGGTTAGGGTTAGGTTTAGGGGTTAGGCTTAGGGTTAGCCTTAGGGTTAGGGTAAGGGTTAAGGGTTAGGGTTAGGGGTTGGGGCTGGTGTTAGGGTTATTGTTCGGGTTAGGGGTTAGGGTTTGGCTTAGGGTTGTGGTTAGGGTTAGGGGTAAGGGTTAGGGGTTAGGGTTAGGGGTTTGGGTTAGGTTTGGGGTTAGGGTTAGGGTTTAGCGTTAGGGAACGGTGTTAGGGTTGGGGTTGGGGTTAGGGTTAGTGGTTAGAGTTAGGGTTTGGGGTTAGTGTTAGGGTTTAGGGTTATGGTTATGGTTAGGTTTAGGGTTAGGGTTTAGGGTTAGGTGTAGGTTTAGGGTTGGGGTGGGGATTGAGGTTGTGGTCAGTGTTAGGTTTAAGGGTTAGGGGTAGGGTTAGAGTTAGGGGTTAGGGTTAGCGGTTAGCGGTAGAGTTAGGGTTACGCGTTAGGGTTGGGATTGGGATTGTGGTTGGCGTTGGGGTTAGGGGTTAGAGTTCGGGGTTAGGATTAGGGGTTGCAGTTGGGGTTAGGGTTTGGGTTAGGGCTAGGGTTAGAGTTGGGGTTAGGTTTAGCGGTAGGGTTAGGGTTCGGGTTGGGGTTAGGGTTAGGTTTAGGGGTTAGGCTTAGTGTTAGGGTTAAGGGTTAGGGTTAGGGTTAGATTTGGGGTTGGTGTTAGGGTTAGGGTTAGGGTGAGTGGTTAGTGGTTAGGGTTAGGGTTAGGGTTGGGGTTAGGGTTGGGGGTTAGGGTTAGGGGCTCGAGTTAGGGGTTAGGGTTTAGGGTTAGGGGTTAGGATGAGAGTTAGGGGTTAGGGTTGGGGTTGGGGTTAGGGTTAGGGGTTAGTGTTAGGATGTAGGGTTAGGGCTATGGTTAGGGGTTAGGGTAAGGGTTAGGGGTTAGTGTTTGAGTTTAGGGTTAGGGTTATGGTTCGGGGCTAGGGTTAAGGGTTAGGGGCTAGGGTTAGGGGTTCGGGTTAGGTTTAGGGTTGGGGTTAGGGTTAGGGTTAGGGTTTCGAGTTGGGGGTTTGGGGTTAGAGTTCGGGTTATGGATAGGGTTAGTGTTAGGGCTAGGGGTTAGGGGCTAGGGGTTAGGGTTGGGGTTAGGGTTAGTGGTTGGGGTTAGGGTTACTGGTTAGGGTTAGGGGTAAGGTTAGCGTTAGGGTTGGGGTTGGGGTGGGATTAAGGTTAGGGTTAGAGGCTAGGGGTAGGGTTAGGGGTTGGGGTCGTGTTAGGGTTAATGTTGGTGTTAGGGTTAGGGTTAGGATTAGGGGTTAGGGTTGGGGGTTAGGATTAGGGGTTATGGTTAGGGTTACGGTTACGGTTAGGGGTTAGGGTTAGGGTTGGGGTTAGGGTTCGGGGTTAGTGTTAGCGTTAGGGTTAGGTGTTAGGATTAGTGGTTAGGGTTAGGGGTTACGGTTCGGGTTAAGTTTAGGGTTAGGATTAGGGGTTAGGGTTAGGTGCTGGGGGTTAGGGGTACGTTTAGGTTTAAGTATTAGGGTTGGTGTTGGGGGTAGGGTTAGGGGTTAGGGTTGGGGTTAGGGTTAGGGATTGGGGTCAAGGTTAGGGTTAGGGTTGGGGTTGCGGTTCAGGATAAGGTTAGGTTCACGGTTTAGGGTTAGGTGTTAGGGTTAGAGTTAGGGGTTAGGGTTAGGGTTATGGTTAGGGGCTAGGGTTAGGGTTAGGGGTTAGGGCTGGGGTTGGGTTCCGGTTAGAGTTAGGGTTGTGGTTGGGGTTGGGGTTGCGGTTAGGGTTAGGGGTTAGGGGTACGGGTTAGGGGTAGAGTTAGGGTTAGTGGTTGCGGTTGGGGTTAGGGTTTGGGTTAGGGCTAGGGTTAGAGTTAGGGTTAGCGTTAGGGTTAGCTTTAGGGGTTAGGCTTAGGGGAGGGGTTAGGGTTAGGGTTAGGGTTGGGGTTAGGGGCTCGGGTTAGGGGTTAGGGTTAGTGTTAGGTTTAGGGTTGGGGTTAGGGTTAGGGGTTAGGGTTAGAGTTAGCGGTTAGAGTTGGGGGTTTTGGGTTAGAGTTCGGGTTATGGTTAGGGTTGGGGTTAGGGTTAGGGGTTTTGGGTTAGGGTTAGTGTTAGGTTTAGGGTTGGGGTTAGGGTTAGGGGTTAGAGTTGGGGGTTTTGGGTTAGAGTTCGGGTTATGGTTAGGGTTAGGGTTAGGGGTTTGGGTTAGGGTTAGCGTTAGGGTTAGGGGTTAGGGTTAGGGTTACGAGTTAGGGTTACGAGTTGGGGTTAGTGGTACGCTTAGAGTTCGGGGTTAGGGTTAGTGGTTAGGGTGAGGCTTAGGGTTAGGGTTGGGGTTAGGTTTAGGGTTATGTTTACGGGTTATGGTTAGGTCTGGGGTTGGGTTTCCGGTTAGAGTTAGGGTTGGGGTTGCGGTTAGGGTTAGGGGTAGGGTTAGCGTTAGTGGTTGCGGTTGGGGTTAGGGTTTGGGTTAGGGCTCGGGTTAGAGTTAGGGTTAGCGGTAGGGTTAGGTTTAGGGGTTAGGGTTAAGGGGTAGGGTTAGGGTTTAGGGGTTAGGGTTGGGGTTGTTTTAGGGTTAGGGGTAGGGTTAGGGGTTAGGGTTAGGTTTAGGGCTCGGGGTTAGGGTTAGGGTTAGGGTGAGTGGTTAGTGGTTAGGGTTAGGGGCTAGGGTTAGGGGTTGGGGTTAGGATGAGAGTTAGGGGTTAGGGTTGGGGTTAGGGTTAGGGGTTAGGGATTGGGGTCAAGGTTGGGGTTAGGGTTGGGGTTGCGGTTCAGGATAAGGTTAGGTTCACGGTTTAGGGTTAGGTGTTAGGGTTAGAGTTAGGGGTTAGGGTTATGGTTAGGGGCTAGGGTTAGGGTTAGGGGTAGGGTTAGAGTTTAGGGGTTAGGGTTGGGGTTGTTTTCGGGTTAGGGGTAGGGTTAGGGGTTAGGTTTAGGGCTCGGGGTTAGGGTTAGGGTGAGTGGTTAGTGGTTAGGGTTAGGGGCTAGGGTTAGGGGTTGGGGTTAGGATGAGAGTTAGGGGTTAGGGTTGGGGTTAGGGTTTGGGGTTAGGGTTAGGGGCTAGGGTTAGGGGTTAGGGTTAGTTTTGGGGTTAGGGTTCCGTGTTAGGGTTAGGGGTTAGGGTTTAGAGTTGGGGGTTTGGGGTTAGAGTTCGGGTTATGGTTAGGGTTAGGGGCTAGGGGTTAGGGTTGGGGTTAGGGTTAGTGGTTAGGGTTAGGGGTAAGGTTAGCGTTAGGGGTTAGGGTTGGGATTGGGGTTGGGGTTGGGGTGGGATTAAGGTAAGGGTTAGTGGTTAGAGTTAGAGTTTGGGGTTAGGGTTAGGGGTTTTGGTTTAGGGTTAGAGTTAGTGTTAGGTTTAGGGTTGGGGTTAGGGGTTAGAGTTGGGGGTTTTGGGTTAGAGTTCGGGTTATGGTTAGGGTTGGGGTTGGGGTTAGGGTTAGGGTTAGGGGTTTGGGTTAGGGTTAGCGTTAGGGTTAGGGTTGGGGTTAGGGTTAGGGTTAGCGTTAGGGTTAGGGTTAGGGTTGGGGTTAGGGGTTTGGGTTAGGGTTAGCGTTAGGGTTAGGGGTTAGGGGTAGTGTTAGGGTTACGGGTTAGGGTTAGGGTTGGGGTTAGGGTTAGGGGTACGCTTAGGGTTCGGGGTTAGGGTTAGTGGTTAGGGTAAGGCTTAGGGTTAGGGTTGGGGTTAGGTTTATGGTTATGTTTACGGGTTAGGGTTAGGGCTGGGGTTGGGTTTCCGGTTAGAGTTAGGGTTGTGGTTGGGGTTGGGGTTGCGGTTAGGGTTAGGGGTTAGGGGTAGGGTTAGTGGTTGCGGTTGGGGTTAGGGTTTGGGTTAGGGCTCGGGTTAGAGTTAGGGTGAGCGGTAGGGTTAGGGTTAGGTTTAGGGGTTCGGCTTAGGGTTAGGGTTAAGGGGTAGGGTTAGGGTTTAGGGGTTAGGGTTGGGGTTGGTTTTAGGGTTAGGGGTAGGGTTAGGGTTAGGTTTAGGGCTCGGGGTTAGGGTTAGGGTGAGTGGTTCGTGGTTAGGGTTAGAGGCTAGGGTTAGGGGCTAGGGTTAGGGGTTGGGGTTAGGATGAGAGTTAGGGGTTAGGGTTGGGGTTGGGGTTAGGGTTTGGGGTTAGGGGCTAGGGTTAGGGTTAGGTTTGGGGTTAGGGTTCCGTGTTAGGGTTAGGGTTTAGAGTTGGGGGTTTGGGGTTAGAGTTCGGGTTATGGTTAGGGTTAGTGTTGGGTTAGGGTTAGTGGTTAGGTTTAGGGGTAAGGTTCGCGTTCGGGGTTAGGGTTAGGATTGGGGTTGGGGTTGGGGTGGGATTAAGGTAAGGGTTAGTGGTTAGAGTTAGAGTTTGGGGTTAGTGTTAGGGTTTAGGGTTATCGTTAGGGTTGGGGTTAGGATTAGTGTTCGGGGTTAGGTGTAGGGTTAGGGTGGGGGTTGGGGTTGTGGTTAGTGTTAGGGTTAAGCCTTAGGGGTTGGGTTAGGGTGAGGGTTAGAGTTAGGGGTTAGGGTTAGCGGTTAGGGTTAGGGGTTAGCGGTAGAGTTAGGGTTACGGGTTCGGGCTGGTGTTGGGATTGTGGTTGGGTTTGCGGTTAGGGTTAGGGGATACGGTTAGGGTTAGGGGTAGGGTTAGGATCGGGTTGCAGTTGGGGTTAGGGTTTGGGTTAGGGCTAGGGTTACGGTGAGGGTTAGGGTTAGCAGTAGTGTTAGGGTTCGGGTTGGGGTTCGGGGTAGGTTTAGGGGTTCGGCTTAGGGTTAGGCTTAGGGTAAGGGTTAAGGGTTAGGGTTCGGGGTTAGGGTTGGGGCTGGTGTTAGGGTTAGGGGTAGGGTTACGGGTTAGGGTTAGTTTTAGGGCGAGGGGTTAGGGTGAGTGGTTAGTGGTTAGGGGTAGGGTTAGGGGTTAGGGTTGGTTTTAGGGTTAGGGTTAGGTTAAGGGCTCGGGGTTAGGGTTAGGGTGAGTGGTTAGGGTTACGGTGAGGGGTTAGGGTTCGGGGCTAGAGTTAGGGGTTAGGGGTTAGGGTTACGGGTTAGGATGAGAGTTAGGGGTTAGGGTTGGGGTTAGGGTTAGGGGTTAGTGTTAGGATTTAGGGTTAGGTCTATGGTTAGGGGCTCGGGTTAGGGTAAGGGCTAGAGGTTAGTGTTTGGGTTTAGGGTTAGGGTTATGGTTAGGGGCTAGGGTTAGGGGTTAGGGTTGGGGTTAGGGTTAGGGGTTAGTGTTAGGATTTAGGGTTAGGTCTATGGTTAGGGGCTCGGGTTAGGGTAAGGGCTAGAGGTTAGTGTTTGGGTTTAGGGTTAGGGTTATGGTTAGGGGCTAGGGTTAGGGGTTAGGGTTGGGGTTAGGGTTAGGGTTAGAGTTAGGGTTTAGAGTTGGGGGTTTGGGGTTAGAGTTCGTGTTATGGTTAGGGTTGGGGTTAGGGTTAGTGTTAGGGCTATGGGTTAGGGTTAGGGGCTAGGGGTTAGGGTTAGGGTTGGGGTTAGGGTTAGTGGTTAGGGTTAGGGGTAAGGTTAGCGTTAGGGGTTGGCGTTGGGATTGGGGTTGGGGTGGGATTAAGGTAAGGGTTAGTGGTTAGAGTTAGAGTTTGTGGTTAGTGTTAGGATTTAGGGATATGGTTAGGATTAGGGTTAGGGGTTAGGGTTAGGTGTAGGCTTAGAAATGGGGTTGGGTTGGGGTTGTGGTTAGTGTTAGGGTTAAGGGTTAGAGTTAGGGGTTAGGGTTAGCGGTTACGGTTAGGGGTTAGGGGTTAGCGGTAGAGTTAGGGTTACGGATTCGGGTTGGGGTTGGGATTGTGGTTAGGGTTAGGGGTTAGGGGTTAGGGTTAGAGTTAGGGGTTAGGGGTAGGGTTAGGCTTAGGTGTTGCGGTTGGGGTTAGGGTTTGGGTTAGGGCTGGGGTGAGAGTTAGGGTTAGCGGTAGGGTTAGGGTTCGGGTTGGGGTTAGGGTTAGGTTTAGGGGTTAGGTTTAGTGTTAGGCTTAGGGTTAGGGTTAGGGTTAAGGGTTAGGGTGAGGGTTGGGGTTGGTGTTAGGGTTAGAGTTAGGGTTAGGCTTAGTGTTAGGCTTAAGGTTAGGGTTAGGGGTTGGGGTTGGTGTTAGAGTTAGAGTTAGCGGTAGGGTTAGGTTTAGGGGTTCGGGTTAGGGTTAAGGGGTAGGGTTAGGGGTTAGGGTGGGGGTTGATTTTAGGGGTAGGGTTAGGGGTTAGGGTTAGGTTTAGGGCTAGAGGTTAGGGTGAGTGGTTAGTGGTTAGGGTTGGGGTTAGGGTTAGGGGCTAGGTTTAGGGGTTAGGGTTAGGGGTTACAGGTTAGGATGAGAGTTAGGGGTTAGGGTTGGGGTTAGGGTTAGGGGTTAGTGTTAGGAATTAGGGTTAGGGCTATGGTTAGGGGCTTGGGTTAGGGTAAGGGTTAGGGGTTAGTGTTTGCGTTTAGGGTGCGGGTTAGGGTTATGGTTAGGGGCTAGGGTTAGGGGTTAGGGTTAGGGGTTAGGATTAGAGGTTAGGGTTAGGGGCTCAGGTTAGGGGTTAGGGTTAGTGTTAGGTTTAGGGTTGGGGTTAGGTTTCGGGGTTAGAGTTAGGGGTTAGAGTTGGGGGTTTGGGGTTAGAGTTCGAGTTAGGGTTAGGGTTGGGGTTAGGGTTAGGGGTTTTGGTTTAGGGTTAGGGGTTTGGATTGGGGTTGGGGTGGGATTAAGGTAAGGGTTAGTGGTTAGAGTTAGAGTTTGGGGTTAGTGTTAGGGTTTAGGGTTATAGTTAGGGTTGGGGTTAGGATTAGTGTTCGGGGTTAGGGTTAGGTGTAGGGTTAGGGTGGGGGTTGGGGTTGTGGTTAGTGTTAGGGTTAAGCCTTAGGGGTTGGGTTAGGGTTAGGGTTAGAGTTAGGGGTTAGGGTTAGCGGTTAGGGGTTAGCGGTAGAGTTAGGGTTACGGGTTAGGGCTGGTGTTGGGATTGTGGTTGGGTTTGCGGTTAGGGTTAGGGGATACGGTTAGAGTTAGGGGTTAGGGGTAGGGTTAGGATCGGGTTGCAGTTGGGGTTAGGGTTTGGGTTAGGGCTAGGGTTACGGTTAGGGTTAGGGTTAGCAGTAGGGTTAGGGTTCGGGTTGGGGTTAGGGTTAGGTTTAGGGGTTAGGCTTAGGGTTAGGCTTAGGGTAAGGGTTAAGGGTTAGGGTTCGGGGTTAGGGTTGGGGCTGGTATTAGGGTTAGGGGTAGGGTTACGGGTTAGGGTTAGTTTTAGGGCGAGGGGTTAGGGTGAGTGGTTAGTGGTTAGGGTTAGGGGTAGGGTTAGGGGTTAGGGTTGGGGTTAGGTTTAGGGTTGGGTTTAGGGTTAGAGTTAGGGTTTAGAGTTGGGGGTTTGGGGTTAGAGTTCGTGTTATGGTTAGGGTTGGGGTTAGGGTTAGTGTTAGGGCTATGGGTTAGGGTTAGGGGCTAGGGGTTAGGGTTGGGGTTGGGGTTAGGGTTAGTGGTTAGGGTTAGGGGTAAGGTTAGCGTTAGGGGTTGGCGTTGGGATTGGGGTTGGGGTGGGATTAAGGTAAGGGTTAGTGGTTAGAGTTAGAGTTTGGGGTTAGTGTTAGGATTTAGGGTTGGGGTTGGGGTTAGGATTAGGGTTAGGGGTTAGGGTTTGGTGTAGGCTTAGAAATGGGGTTGGGTTGGGGTTGTGGTTAGTGTTAGGGTTAAGGGTTAGGGTTAGAGTTAGGGGTTAGGGTTAGCGGTTACGGTTAGGCGTTAGGGGTTAGCGGTAGAGTTAGGGTTACGGATTCGGGTTGGGATTGTGGTTGGGGTTGCGGTTAGGGTTAGGGGTTAGGGTTAGAGTTAGGGGTTAGGGGTAGGGTTAGGCTTAGGTGTTGCGGTTGGGGTTAGGGTTTGGGTTAGGGCTGGGGTTAGAGTTAGGGTTAGGGTTAGCGGTAGGGTTAGGGTTAGGGTGAGGGTTGGGGTTGGTGTTAGGGTTAGAGTTAGGGTTAGGCTTAGTGTTAGGCTTAGGGTTAGGGTTAGGGGTTGGGGTTGGTGTTAGAGTTAGCGGTAGGGTTAGGTTTAGGGGTTAGGGTTAAGGGGTAGGGTTAGGGGTTAGGGAGGGGGTTGATTTTAGGGGTAGGGTTAGGGGTTAGGGTTAGGTTTAGGGCTAGAGGTTAGGGTGAGTGGTTAGTGGTTAGGGTTGGGGTTAGGGTTAGGGGCTAGGGTTAGGGGTTAGGGGTTGCGGGTTAGGATGAGAGTTAGGGGTTTGGGTTGGGGTTAGGGTTAGGGGTTAGTGTTAGGAATTAGGGTTAGGGCTATGGTTAGGGGCTTGGGTTAGGGTAAGGGTTAGGGGTTAGTGTTTGCGTTTAGGGTGCGGGTTAGGGTTATGGTTAGGGGTTAGGGGTTAGGATTAGAGGTTAGGGTTAGGGGCTCAGGTTAGGGGTTAGGGTTAGTGTTAGGTTTAGGGTTGGGGTTAGGTTTCGGGGTTAGGGTTAGAGTTAGGGGTTGGAGTTGGGGGTTTGGGGTTAGAGTTCGAGTTAGGGTTAGCGTTGGGGTTAGGGTTAGGGGTTCTGGTTTCGGGTTTGGGTTGGGATTGGGGTTGGGGTTGGGGTGGGATTAAGGTAAGGGTTAGTGGTTAGAGTTAGAGTTTGGGGTTAGTGTTAGGGTTTAGGGTTATAGTTAGGGTTGGAGTTAGGATTAGTGTTCGGGGTTAGGGTTAGGTGTAGGGTTAGGGTGGTGGTTGGGGTTGTGGTTAGTGTTTGGGTTAAGCCTTAGGGGTTGGGTTAGGGTTAGGGTTAAGGGTTAGGGTGAGGGTTGGGGTTGGTGTTAGGGTTAGAGTTAGGGTTAGGCTTAGTGTTAGGCTTAGGGTTAGGGTTAGGGGTTGGGGTTGGGGTTAGAGTAAGAGTTAGCGGTAGGGTTCGGGTTAGGTTTAGGGGTTAGGGTTAGGGTTAAGGGGTAGGGTTAGGGGTTAGGGTGGGGGTTGATTTTAGGGGTAGGGTTATGGGTTAGGGTTAGGTTTAGGGCTAGAGGTTAGGGTGAGTGGTTAGTGGTTAGGGTTGGGGTTAGGGTTAGGGGCTAGGGTTAGGGGTTAGGGTTAGGGGTTACGGGTTAGGATGAGAGTTAGGGGTTAGGGTTGGGGTTAGGGTTAGGGGATAGTGTTAGGAATTAGGGTTAGGGCTATGGTTAGGGGCTTGGGTTAGGGTAAGGGTTAGGGGTTAGTGTTTGCGTTTAGGGTGCGGGTTAGGGTTATGGTTCGGGGCTAGGGTTAGGGGTTAGGGTTAGGGGTTAGGATTAGAGGTTAGGGTTAGGGGCTCAGGTTAGGGGTTAGGGTTAGTGTTAGGTTTAGGGTTGGGGTTAGGTTTCGGTGTTAGGGTTAGAGTTAGGGGTTAGAGTTGGGGGTTTGGGGTTAGAGTTCGAGTTAGGGTTAGGGTTGGGGTTAGGGTTAGGGGTTTTGGTTTAGGGTTAGGGGTTTGGGTTGGGATTGGGGTTGGGGTTGGGGTGGGATTAAGGTAAGGGTTAGTGGTTAGAGTTAGAGTTTGGGGTTAGTGTTAGGGTTTAGGGTTATAGTTAGGGTTGGGGTTAGGATTAGTGTTCGGGGTTAGGGTTAGGTGTAGGGTTAGGGTGGGGGTTGGGGTTGTGGTTAGTGTTAGGGTTAAGCCTTAGGGGTTGGGTTAGGGTTAGGGTTAGAGTTAGGGGTTAGGGTTAGCGGTTAGGGTTAGGGGTTAGCGGTAGAGTTAGGGTTACGGGTTAGGGCTGGTGTTGGGATTGTTGTTGGGTTTGCGGTTAGGGTTAGGGGATACGGTTAGAGTTAGGGGTTAGGGGTAGGGTTAGGATCGGGTTGCAGTTGGGGTTAGGGTTTGGGTTATGGCTAGGGTTACGGTTAGGGTTAGGGTTAGGGTTAGGTTTAGGGGTTAGGGTTAGGGTTAGGGTTGGGGTTAGGGTTAGGTTTAGGGGTTAGGCTTAGAGTTAGGCTTAGGGTAAGGGTTAAGGGTTAGGGTTCGGGGTTAGGGTTGGGGCTGGTGTTAGGGTTAGGGGTAGGGTTATGGGTTAGGGTTAGTTTTAGGGCGAGGGGTTAGGGTTAGGGTGAGTGGTTAGTGGTTAGGGTTAGGGGTAGGGTTAGGGGTTAGGGTTGGGGTTGGTTTTAGGGTTAGGGTTAGGTTAAGGGCTCGGGGTTAGGGTTAGGCTGAGTGGTTAGGGTTACGGTGAGGGGTTAGGGTTAGGGGCTAGAGTTAGGGGTTAGGGTTACGGGTTAGGATGAGAGTTAGGGGTTAGGGTGGGGTTGGGGTTAGGGTTAGGGGTTAGTGTTAGGATTTAGCGTTAGGGCTATGGTTAGGGGCTAGGGTTAGGGTAAGGGCTAGAGGTTAGTGTTTGGGTTTAGGGTTAGGGTTAGGGTTGGGGTTGGGGTTGGGGTTGGGGTTAGAGTTAGGGTTTAGAGTTGGGGGTTTGGGGTTAGAGTTCGTGTTATGGTTAGGGTTGGGGTTAGGGTTAGTGTTAGGGCTATGGCTTAGGGTTAGGGGCTAGGGGTTAGGGTTAGGGTTGGTGTTAGGGTTAATGGTTAGGGTTAGGGGTAAGGTTAGCGTTAGGGGTTGGCGTTGGGATTGGGGTTGGGGTGGGATTAAGGTAAGCGTTAGTGGTTAGAGTTAGAGTTTGGGGTTAGTGTTAGGATTTAGGGATATGGTTGGGGTTGGGGTTAGGATTAGGGTTAGGGGTTAGGGTTAGGTGTAGGGTTAGAAATGGGGTTGGGTTGGGGTTGTGGTTAGTGTTAGGGTTAAGGGTTAGGGTTAGCGGTTACGGTTAGGGGTTAGGGTTAGGCGTAGGCTTAGAAATGGGGTTGGGTTGGGGTTGTGGTTAGTGTTAGGGTTAAGGGTTAGGGTTAGAGTTAGGGGTTAGGGTTAGCGGTTACGGTTAGGGGTTAGGGGTTAGCGGTAGAGTTAGGGTTACGGATTAGGGTTGGGGTTGGGATTGTGGTTGGGGTTGCGGTTAGGGTTAGGGGTTTGGAGTTAGGGTTAGAGTTAGGGGTAGGGTTAGGCTTAGGTGTTGCGGTTGGGGTTAGGGTTTGGGTTAGGGCTGGGGTTAGAGTTAGGGTTCGGGTTAGCGGTAGGGTTAGGGTTCGGGTTGGGGTTAGGGTTAGGTTTAGGGGTTAGGTTTAGTGTTAGGCTTAGGGTTAGGGTTAAGGGTTAGGGTGAGGGTTGGGGTTGGTGTTAGGGTTAGAGTTAGGGTTAGGCTTAGTGTTAGGGTTAGGGGTTGGGGTTGGTGTTAGGGTTAGAGTTAGGGTTAGCGGTAGGGTTAGGGTTTGGTTTAGGGGTTAGGGTTAAGGGGTAGGGTTAGGGGTTAGGGTGGGGGTTGATTTTAGGGGTAGGGTTAGGGGTTAGGGTTAGGTTTAGGGCTAGAGGTTAGGGTGAGTGGTTAGTGGTTAGGGTTGGGGTTAGGGTTAGGGGCTAGGGTGAGGGGTTAGGGTTAGGGGTTACGGGTTAGGATGAGAGTTAGGGGTTAGGGTTGGGGTTAGGGTTAGGGGTTAGTGTTAGGAATTAGGGTTAGGGCTATGGTTAGGGGCTTGGGTTAGGGTAAGGGTTAGGGGTTAGTGTTTGCGTTTAGGGTGCGGGTTAGGGTTATGGTTAGGGGCTAGGGTTAGGGGTTAGGATTAGGGGTTAGGGTTAGGGGCTCAGGTTAGGGGTTAGGGTTAGTGTTAGGTTTAGGGTTGGGGTTAGGTTTCTGGGTTAGGGTTAGAGTTAGGGGTTAGAGTTGGGGGTTTGGGGTTAGAGTTCGGGATAGGGTTAGGTTAGGGGTTTTGGTTTAGGGTTAGGGGTTTGGGTTAGGGTTAGGGGTAGGGTTAGGGTTAGGGGTACGCTTAGGGTTAGTGGTTAGGGTAAGGCTTAGGGTTGGGGTTAGGTTTAAGGTTATGTTTACGGGTTAGGGTTAGGGGTTCGGGTTAGAGCTGGGTTTGGGTTTCCGGTTAGAGTTAGGGTTGGGGTTGGGGTTAGGGTTAGGGGTTCGGGGTAGAGTTAGGGTTAGTGGTTGCGGTTGGGGTTAGGGTTTGTGTTAGGGCTAGGGATAGAGTTAGGGTTAGCGGTAGGGTTAGGGTTAGGTTTAGGGGTTAGGCTTAGGGTTAAGGGTTAGGGGTAGGGTTAGGGGTTAGGGTTGGGGTTGGTTTTAGGGTTAGGGGTAGGGTTAGGGTTAGGTTTAGGGCTAGGGGTTAGGGTGAGTGGTTAGTGGTTAGGGTTAGGGTTAGGGGCTAGGGTTAGGGTTGGGGTTAGGGGTAGGGTTAGAGTTAGAGGTTAGGGTTAGGTATAGCGGTTAGGGGTAGGGTTAGGATTAGGGGTTGGCGTTAGGGTTTGGGTTAGCGCTCGGGTTAGAGTTAGGGTTAGGGTTAGCGGTAGGGTTAGGGTTCGGGTTGGGGTTAGGGTTAGGTTTAGGGGTTAGGCTTAGTGTTAGGCTTAGGGTTAGGGTTAAGGGTTAGGGTTAGGGGTTGGGGTTGGTGTTAGGGTTAGAGTTAGGGTTAGCGGTAGGGTTAGGTTTAGGGGTTAGGCTTAGGCTTAGGGTTAAGGGTTAGGGGTAGGGTTAGGGGTTAGGGTTGGGGTTGGTTTTAGGGTTAGGGGTAGGGTTAGGAGTTAGGGTTAGGTTTAGGGCGAGGGGTTAGGGTTAGTGTGAGTGGTTAGTGGTTAGGGTTAGGGGTTAGGATGAGAGTTAGGGGTTAGGGTTGGGGTTCGGGTTAGGGGTTAGTTTTGGGGTTTAGGGTTCGGGTTAGGGTTATGGTTCGGGGTTAGGGTTAGGGGTTAGGGTTAGGGGCTCGGGTTAGGGGTTAGGGTTAGTGTTAGGTTTAGGGTTGGGGTTAAGTTGAGGGGTTAGGGTTAGAGTTAGGGGTTAGAGTTGGGGGTTTGGGGGTTAGAGTTCGCGTTATGGTTAGGGTTAGGGTTAGGGGTTTAGGTTAGGGTTTGCGTTAGGGTTAGGGGTTAGGGGTTGGCGGTTAGGGGTAGGGCTAGGGTTACGGGTTATGGTTGGGGTTGGGTTTAGGGTTAGGGGTACGCTTAGGGTTAGGGGTTAGGGTTAGTGGTTAGGGTAAGTCTTAGGGTTAGGGTTGGGGTTAGGTTTAGGGTTATGTTTACAGGTTAGGGTTAGGGGTTGGGTTTCCGGTTAGAGTTAGGGTTGGGGTTGGGGTTGCGGTTAGGGTTAGGGTTAGTGGTTAGGGTTAGGGGTTAGGGTTAGGGGCTCGGGTTAGGGGTTAGGGTTAGGGGTTAGGATGAGAGTTAGGGGTTAGGGTTGGGGTTGGGGTTAGGGTTAGGGGTTAGTGTTAGGATATAGGGTTAGGGCTATGGTTAGGGGCTAGGGTAAGGGTTAGGGGTTAGTGTTTGGATTTAGGGTTAGGGTTATGGTAAGGGGCTAGGGTTAGGGGATAGGGTTAGGGGTTAGGGTTAGGGGTTAGTGTTAGGTTTAGGGTTATGGTTAGGGTTAGGGGCTAGGGTTGGGGTTAGAGTTAGAGTTAGAGGTTAGGGTTAGGTATAGCGGTTAGGGGTAGGGTTAGGTATAGCGGTTAGGGGTAGGGTTAGGATTAGGGGTTGGGGTTAGGGTTTGGGTTAGCGCTCGGGTTAGAGTTAGGGTTAGGGTTAGCGGTAGGGTTAGGGTTCGGGTTAGGGTTATGGTTAGGGGTTAGGGTTAGGGGCTCGGGTTAGGGGTTAGGGTTAGTGTTAGGTTTAGGGTTGGGGTTAAGTTGAGGGGTTAGGGTTAGAGTTAGGGGTTAGAGTTGGGGGTTTGGGGGTTAGAGTTCGAGTTATGGTTAGGGTTAGGGTTGGGGTTAGGGTTAGGGGTTTTGGTTTAGGGTTAGGGTTAGGGGTAGGGTTAGGGTTACGGGTTATGGTTGGGGTTGGGTTTAGGGTTAGGGGTACGCTTAGGGTTAGGGGTTAGGGTTAGTGGTTAGGGTAAGTCTTTGGGTTAGGGTTGGGGTTAGGTTTCGGGTTATGTTTACAGGTTAGGGTTAGGGGTTGGGTTTCCGGTTAGGGTTGGGGTTGCGGTTCGGGTTAGGGTTAGGGGTTAGGGTTACGGGTTAGGGGTAGAGTTAGGGTTAGAGGTTGCGGTTGGTGTTAGGGTTTGGGTTAGGGCTAGGGTTAGAGTTAGGGTTAGCGGTAGGGTAAGGGTTAGGTTTAGGGGTTAGGCTTAGGGTTAGGGTTAAGGGTTAGGGTTAGGGGTTAGGGTTGGGGTTCGTTTTAGGGGTAGGGTTAGGGGTATGGGTTAGGGTTAGGTTTAGGGCTAGGGGTGAGGGTTAGGGTGAGTGGTTAGGGTTAGGGTTAGGGGTTAGTGTTAGGATATAGGGTTAGGGCTATGGTTAGGGGCTAGGGTAAGGGTTAGGCGTTAGTGTTTGGATTTAGGGTTAGGGTTATGGTAAGGGGCTAGGGTTAGGGTTAGGGGCTAGGGTTAGGGGTTAGGGTTAGGTTTAGGGTTGGGGTTAGGGTTAGGGTTGGGGTTAGGGTTAGTGTTAGCTTTAGGGTTGGGGTTAGGGTTAGGGGTTAGGGTTAGAGTTAGCGGTTAAAGGTGGGGGTTTTGGGTTAGAGTTCGGGTTATGGTTAGGGTTGGGGTTAGGGGTTTGGGTTAGGGTTAGGGTTAGTGTTAGGTTTAGGGTTGGGGTTAGGGTTAGGGGATAGTGTTAGGAATTAGGGTTAGGGCTATGGTTAGGGGCTTGGGTTAGGGTAAGGGTTAGGGGTTAGTGTTTGCGTTTAGGGTGCGGGTTAGGGTTATGGTTCGGGGCTAGGGTTAGGGGTTAGGGTTAGGGGTTAGGATTAGAGGTTAGGGTTAGGGGCTCAGGTTAGGGGTTAGGGTTAGTGTTAGGTTTAGGGTTGGGGTTAGGTTTCGGTGTTAGGGTTAGAGTTAGGGGTTAGAGTTGGGGGTTTGGGGTTAGAGTTCGAGTTAGGGTTAGGGTTGGGGTTAGGGTTAGGGGTTTTGGTTTAGGGTTAGGGGTTTGGGTTGGGATTGGGGTTGGGGTTGGGGTGGGATTAAGGTAAGGGTTAGTGGTTAGAGTTAGAGTTTGGGGTTAGTGTTAGGGTTTAGGGTTATAGTTAGGGTTGGGGTTAGGATTAGTGTTCGGGGTTAGGGTTAGGTGTAGGGTTAGGGTGGGGGTTGGGGTTGTGGTTAGTGTTAGGGTTAAGCCTTAGGGGTTGGGTTAGGGTTAGGGTTAGAGTTAGGGGTTAGGGTTAGCGGTTAGGGTTAGGGGTTAGCGGTAGAGTTAGGGTTACGGGTTAGGGCTGGTGTTGGGATTGTTGTTGGGTTTGCGGTTAGGGTTAGGGGATACGGTTAGAGTTAGGGGTTAGGGGTAGGGTTAGGATCGGGTTGCAGTTGGGGTTAGGGTTTGGGTTATGGCTAGGGTTACGGTTAGGGTTAGGGTTAGGGTTAGGTTTAGGGGTTAGGGTTAGGGTTAGGGTTGGGGTTAGGGTTAGGTTTAGGGGTTAGGCTTAGAGTTAGGCTTAGGGTAAGGGTTAAGGGTTAGGGTTCGGGGTTAGGGTTGGGGCTGGTGTTAGGGTTAGGGGTAGGGTTATGGGTTAGGGTTAGTTTTAGGGCGAGGGGTTAGGGTTAGGGTGAGTGGTTAGTGGTTAGGGTTAGGGGTAGGGTTAGGGGTTAGGGTTGGGGTTGGTTTTAGGGTTAGGGTTAGGTTAAGGGCTCGGGGTTAGGGTTAGGCTGAGTGGTTAGGGTTACGGTGAGGGGTTAGGGTTAGGGGCTAGAGTTAGGGGTTAGGGTTACGGGTTAGGATGAGAGTTAGGGGTTAGGGTGGGGTTGGGGTTAGGGTTAGGGGTTAGTGTTAGGATTTAGCGTTAGGGCTATGGTTAGGGGCTAGGGTTAGGGTAAGGGCTAGAGGTTAGTGTTTGGGTTTAGGGTTAGGGTTAGGGTTAGGGTTGGGGTTGGGGTTGGGGTTGGGGTTAGAGTTAGGGTTTAGAGTTGGGGGTTTGGGGTTAGAGTTCGTGTTATGGTTAGGGTTGGGGTTAGGGTTAGTGTTAGGGCTATGGCTTAGGGTTAGGGGCTAGGGGTTAGGGTTAGGGTTGGTGTTAGGGTTAATGGTTAGGGTTAGGGGTAAGGTTAGCGTTAGGGGTTGGCGTTGGGATTGGGGTTGGGGTGGGATTAAGGTAAGGGTTAGTGGTTAGAGTTAGAGTTTGGGGTTAGTGTTAGGATTTAGGGATATGGTTGGGGTTGGGGTTAGGATTAGGGTTAGGGGTTAGGGTTAGGTGTAGGGTTAGAAATGGGGTTGGGTTGGGGTTGTGGTTAGTGTTAGGGTTAAGGGTTAGGGTTAGCGGTTACGGTTAGGGGTTAGGGTTAGGGTTAGGCGTAGGCTTAGAAATGGGGTTGGGTTGGGGTTGTGGTTAGTGTTAGGGTTAAGGGTTAGGGTTAGAGTTAGGGGTTAGGGTTAGCGGTTACGGTTAGGGGTTAGGGGTTAGCGGTAGAGTTAGGGTTACGGATTAGGGTTGGGGTTGGGATTGTGGTTGGGGTTGCGGTTAGGGTTAGGGGTTTGGAGTTAGGGTTAGAGTTAGGGGTAGGGTTAGGCTTAGGTGTTGCGGTTGGGGTTAGGGTTTGGGTTAGGGCTGGGGTTAGAGTTAGGGTTCGGGTTAGCGGTAGGGTTAGGGTTCGGGTTGGGGTTAGGGTTAGGTTTAGGGGTTAGGTTTAGTGTTAGGCTTAGGGTTAGGGTTAAGGGTTAGGGTGAGGGTTGGGGTTGGTGTTAGGGTTAGAGTTAGGGTTAGGCTTAGTGTTAGGGTTAGGGGTTGGGGTTGGTGTTAGGGTTAGAGTTAGGGTTAGCGGTAGGGTTAGGGTTTGGTTTAGGGGTTAGGGTTAAGGGGTAGGGTTAGGGGTTAGGGTGGGGGTTGATTTTAGGGGTAGGGTTAGGGGTTAGGGTTAGGTTTAGGGCTAGAGGTTAGGGTGAGTGGTTAGTGGTTAGGGTTGGGGTTAGGGTTAGTGGCTAGGGTGAGGGGTTAGGGTTAGGGGTTACGGGTTAGGATGAGAGTTAGGGGTTAGGGTTGGGGTTAGGGTTAGGGGTTAGTGTTAGGAATTAGGGTTAGGGCTATGGTTAGGGGCTTGGGTTAGGGTAAGGGTTAGGGGTTAGTGTTTGCGTTTAGGGTGCGGGTTAGGGTTATGGTTAGGGGCTAGGGTTAGGGGTTAGGGTTAGGGGCTCAGGTTAGGGGTTAGGGTTAGTGTTAGGTTTAGGGTTGGGGTTAGGTTTCTGGGTTAGGGTTAGAGTTAGGGGTTAGAGTTGGGGGTTTGGGGTTAGAGTTCGGGATAGGGTTAGGTTAGGGGTTTTGGTTTAGGGTTAGGGGTTTGGGTTAGGGTTAGGGGTAGGGTTAGGGTTAGGGGTACGCTTAGGGTTAGTGGTTAGGGTAAGGCTTAGGGTTGGGGTTAGGTTTAAGGATATGTTTACGGGTTAGGGTTAGGGGTTCGGGTTAGAGCTGGGTTTGGGTTTCCGGTTAGAGTTAGGGTTGGGGTTGGGGTTAGGGTTAGGGGTTCGGGGTAGAGTTAGGGTTAGTGGTTGCGGTTGGGGTTAGGGTTTGTGTTAGGGCTAGGGATAGAGTTAGGGTTAGCGGTAGGGTTAGGGTTAGGTTTAGGGGTTAGGCTTAGGGTTAAGGGTTAGGGGTAGGGTTAGGGGTTAGGGTTGGGGTTGGTTTTAGGGTTAGGGGTAGGGTTAGGGTTAGGTTTAGGGCTAGGGGTTAGGGTGAGTGGTTAGTGGTTAGGGTTAGGGTTAGGGGCTAGGGTTAGGGTTGGGGTTAGGGGTAGGGTTAGAGTTAGAGGTTAGGGTTAGGTATAGCGGTTAGGGGTAGGGTTAGGATTAGGGGTTGGCGTTAGGGTTTGGGTTAGCGCTCGGGTTAGAGTTAGGGTTAGGGTTAGCGGTAGGGTTAGGGTTCGGGTTGGGGTTAGGGTTAGGTTTAGGGGTTAGGCTTAGTGTTAGGCTTAGGGTTAGGGTTAAGGGTTAGGGTTAGGGGTTGGGGTTGGTGTTAGGGTTAGAGTTAGGGTTAGCGGTAGGGTTAGGTTTAGGGGTTAGGCTTAGGCTTAGGGTTAAGGGTTAGGGGTAGGGTTAGGGGTTAGGGTTGGGGTTGGTTTTAGGGTTAGGGGTAGGGTTAGGAGTTAGGGTTAGGTTTAGGGCGAGGGGTTAGGGTTAGTGTGAGTGGTTAGTGGTTAGGGTTAGGGGTTAGGATGAGAGTTAGGGGTTAGGGTTGGGGTTCGGGTTAGGGGTTAGTTTTGGGGTTTAGGGTTCGGGTTAGGGTTATGGTTCGGGGTTAGGGTTAGGGGTTAGGGTTAGGGGCTCGGGTTAGGGGTTAGGGTTAGTGTTAGGTTTAGGGTAAGGGTTTAGGGTTAGAGTTAGGCTTAGGGTAAGGGTTAAGGGTTAGGGTTCGGGGTTAGGGTTGGGGCTGGTGTTAGGGTTAGGGGTAGGGTTATGGGTTAGGGTTAGTTTTAGGGCGAGGGGTTAGGGTTAGGGTGAGTGGTTAGTGGTTAGGGTTAGGGGTAGGGTTAGGGGTTAGGGTTGGGGTTGGTTTTAGGGTTAGGGTTAGGTTAAGGGCTCGGGGTTAGGGTTAGGCTGAGTGGTTAGGGTTACGGTGAGGGGTTAGGGTTAGGGGCTAGAGTTAGGGGTTAGGGTTACGGGTTAGGATGAGAGTTAGGGGTTAGGGTGGGGTTGGGGTTAGGGTTAGGGGTTAGTGTTAGGATTTAGCGTTAGGGCTATGGTTAGGGGCTAGGGTTAGGGTAAGGGCTAGAGGTTAGTGTTTGGGTTTAGGGTTAGGGTTAGGGTTAGGGTTGGGGTTGGGGTTGGGGTTAGAGTTAGGGTTTAGAGTTGGGGGTTTGGGGTTAGAGTTCGTGTTATGGTTAGGGTTGGGGTTAGGGTTAGTGTTAGGGCTATGGCTTAGGGTTAGGGGCTAGGGGTTAGGGTTAGGGTTGGTGTTAGGGTTAATGGTTAGGGTTAGGGGTAAGGTTAGCGTTAGGGGTTGGCGTTGGGATTGGGGTTGGGGTGGGATTAAGGTAAGGGTTAGTGGTTAGAGTTAGAGTTTGGGGTTAGTGTTAGGATTTAGGGATATGGTTGGGGTTGGGGTTAGGATTAGGGTTAGGGGTTAGGGTTAGGTGTAGGGTTAGAAATGGGGTTGGGTTGGGGTTGTGGTTAGTGTTAGGGTTAAGGGTTAGGGTTAGCGGTTACGGTTAGGGGTTAGGGTTAGGGTTAGGCGTAGGCTTAGAAATGGGGTTGGGTTGGGGTTGTGGTTAGTGTTAGGGTTAAGGGTTAGGGTTAGAGTTAGGGGTTAGGGTTAGCGGTTACGGTTAGGGGTTAGGGGTTAGCGGTAGAGTTAGGGTTACGGATTAGGGTTGGGGTTGGGATTGTGGTTGGGGTTGCGGTTAGGGTTAGGGGTTTGGAGTTAGGGTTAGAGTTAGGGGTAGGGTTAGGCTTAGGTGTTGCGGTTGGGGTTAGGGTTTGGGTTAGGGCTGGGGTTAGAGTTAGGGTTCGGGTTAGCGGTAGGGTTAGGGTTCGGGTTGGGGTTAGGGTTAGGTTTAGGGGTTAGGTTTAGTGTTAGGCTTAGGGTTAGGGTTAAGGGTTAGGGTGAGGGTTGGGGTTGGTGTTAGGGTTAGAGTTAGGGTTAGGCTTAGTGTTAGGGTTAGGGGTTGGGGTTGGTGTTAGGGTTAGAGTTAGGGTTAGCGGTAGGGTTAGGGTTTGGTTTAGGGGTTAGGGTTAAGGGGTAGGGTTAGGGGTTAGGGTGGGGGTTGATTTTAGGGGTAGGGTTAGGGGTTAGGGTTAGGTTTAGGGCTAGAGGTTAGGGTGAGTGGTTAGTGGTTAGGGTTGGGGTTAGGGTTAGGGGCTAGGGTGAGGGGTTAGGGTTAGGGGTTACGGGTTAGGATGAGAGTTAGGGGTTAGGGTTGGGGTTAGGGTTAGGGGTTAGTGTTAGGAATTAGGGTTAGGGCTATGGTTAGGGGCTTGGGTTAGGGTAAGGGTTAGGGGTTAGTGTTTGCGTTTAGGGTGCGGGTTAGGGTTATGGTTAGGGGCTAGGGTTAGGGGTTAGGATTAGGGGTTAGGGTTAGGGGCTCAGGTTAGGGGTTAGGGTTAGTGTTAGGTTTAGGGTTGGGGTTAGGTTTCTGGGTTAGGGTTAGAGTTAGGGGTTAGAGTTGGGGGTTTGGGGTTAGAGTTCGGGATAGGGTTAGGTTAGGGGTTTTGGTTTAGGGTTAGGGGTTTGGGTTAGGGTTAGGGGTAGGGTTAGGGTTAGGGGTACGCTTAGGGTTAGTGGTTAGGGTAAGGCTTAGGGTTGGGGTTAGGTTTAAGGTTATGTTTACGGGTTAGGGTTAGGGGTTCGGGTTAGAGCTGGGTTTGGGTTTCCGGTTAGAGTTAGGGTTGGGGTTGGGGTTAGGGTTAGGGGTTCGGGGTAGAGTTAGGGTTAGTGGTTGCGGTTGGGGTTAGGGTTTGTGTTAGGGCTAGGGATAGAGTTAGGGTTAGCGGTAGGGTTAGGGTTAGGTTTAGGGGTTAGGCTTAGGGTTAAGGGTTAGGGGTAGGGTTAGGGGTTAGGGTTGGGGTTGGTTTTAGGGTTAGGGGTAGGGTTAGGGTTAGGTTTAGGGCTAGGGGTTAGGGTGAGTGGTTAGTGGTTAGGGTTAGGGTTAGGGGCTAGGGTTAGGGTTGGGGTTAGGGGTAGGGTTAGAGTTAGAGGTTAGGGTTAGGTATAGCGGTTAGGGGTAGGGTTAGGATTAGGGGTTGGCGTTAGGGTTTGGGTTAGCGCTCGGGTTAGAGTTAGGGTTAGGGTTAGCGGTAGGGTTAGGGTTCGGGTTGGGGTTAGGGTTAGGTTTAGGGGTTAGGCTTAGTGTTAGGCTTAGGGTTAGGGTTAAGGGTTAGGGTTAGGGGTTGGGGTTGGTGTTAGGGTTAGAGTTAGGGTTAGCGGTAGGGTTAGGTTTAGGGGTTAGGCTTAGGCTTAGGGTTAAGGGTTAGGGGTAGGGTTAGGGGTTAGGGTTGGGGTTGGTTTTAGGGTTAGGGGTAGGGTTAGGAGTTAGGGTTAGGTTTAGGGCGAGGGGTTAGGGTTAGTGTGAGTGGTTAGTGGTTAGGGTTAGGGGTTAGGATGAGAGTTAGGGGTTAGGGTTGGGGTTCGGGTTAGGGGTTAGTTTTGGGGTTTAGGGTTCGGGTTAGGGTTATGGTTAGGGGTTAGGGTTAGGGGTTAGGGTTAGGGGCTCGGGTTAGGGGTTAGGGTTAGTGTTAGGTTTAGGGTAAGGGTTAAGGGTTAGAGTTAGGCTTAGGGTAAGGGTTAAGGGTTAGGGTTCGGGGTTAGGGTTGGGGCTGGTGTTAGGGTTAGGGGTAGGGTTATGGGTTAGGGTTAGTTTTAGGGCGAGGGGTTAGGGTTAGGGTGAGTGGTTAGTGGTTAGGGTTAGGGTTAGGGGTTAGGGTTGGGGTTGGTTTTAGGGTTAGGGTTAGGTTAAGGGCTCGGGGTTAGGGTTAGGCTGAGTGGTTAGGGTTACGGTGAGGGGTTAGGGTTAGGGGCTAGAGTTAGGGGTTAGGGTTACGGGTTAGGATGAGAGTTAGGGGTTAGGGTGGGGTTGGGGTTAGGGTTAGGGGTTAGTGTTAGGATTTAGCGTTAGGGCTATGGTTAGGGGCTAGGGTTAGGGTAAGGGCTAGAGGTTAGTGTTTGGGTTTAGGGTTAGGGTTAGGGTTAGGGTTAGGGTTGGGGTTGGGGTTGGGGTTAGAGTTAGGGTTTAGAGTTGGGGGTTTGGGGTTAGAGTTCGTGTTATGGTTAGGGTTGGGGTTAGGGTTAGTGTTAGGGCTATGGCTTAGGGTTAGGGGCTAGGGATTAGGGTTAGGGTTGGTGTTAGGGTTAATGGTTAGGGTTAGGGGTAAGGTTAGCGTTAGGGGTTGGCGTTGGGATTGGGGTTGGGGTGGGATTAAGGTAAGGGTTAGTGGTTAGAGTTAGAGTTTGGGGTTAGTGTTAGGATTTAGGGATATGGTTGGGGTTGGGGTTAGGATTAGGGTTAGGGGTTAGGGTTAGGTGTAGGGTTAGAAATGGGGTTGGGTTGGGGTTGTGGTTAGTGTTAGGGTTAAGGGTTAGGGTTAGCGGTTACGGTTAGGGGTTAGGGTTAGGGTTAGGCGTAGGCTTAGAAATGGGGTTGGGTTGGGGTTGTGGTTAGTGTTAGGGTTAAGGGTTAGGGTTAGAGTTAGGGGTTAGGGTTAGCGGTTACGGTTAGGGGTTAGGGGTTAGCGGTAGAGTTAGGGTTACGGATTAGGGTTGGGGTTGGGATTGTGGTTGGGGTTGCGGTTAGGGTTAGGGGTTTGGAGTTAGGGTTAGAGTTAGGGGTAGGGTTAGGCTTAGGTGTTGCGGTTGGGGTTAGGGTTTGGGTTAGGGCTGGGGTTAGAGTTAGGGTTCGGGTTAGCGGTAGGGTTAGGGTTCGGGTTGGGGTTAGGGTTAGGTTTAGGGGTTAGGTTTAGTGTTAGGCTTAGGGTTAGGGTTAAGGGTTAGGGTGAGGGTTGGGGTTGGTGTTAGGGTTAGAGTTAGGGTTAGGCTTAGTGTTAGGGTTAGGGGTTGGGGTTGGTGTTAGGGTTAGAGTTAGGGTTAGCGGTAGGGTTAGGGTTTGGTTTAGGGGTTAGGGTTAAGGGGTAGGGTTAGGGGTTAGGGTGGGGGTTGATTTTAGGGGTAGGGTTAGGGGTTAGGGTTAGGTTTAGGGCTAGAGGTTAGGGTGAGTGGTTAGTGGTTAGGGTTGGGGTTAGGGTTAGGGGCTAGGGTGAGGGGTTAGGGTTAGGGGTTACGGGTTAGGATGAGAGTTAGGGGTTAGGGTTGGGGTTAGGGTTAGGGGTTAGTGTTAGGAATTAGGGTTAGGGCTATGGTTAGGGGCTTGGGTTAGGGTAAGGGTTAGGGGTTAGTGTTTGCGTTTAGGGTGCGGGTTAGGGTTATGGTTAGGGGCTAGGGTTAGGGGTTAGGATTAGGGGTTAGGGTTAGGGGCTCAGGTTAGGGGTTAGGGTTAGTGTTAGGTTTAGGGTTGGGGTTAGGTTTCTGGGTTAGGGTTAGAGTTAGGGGTTAGAGTTGGGGGTTTGGGGTTAGAGTTCGGGATAGGGTTAGGTTAGGGGTTTTGGTTTAGGGTTAGGGGTTTGGGTTAGGGTTAGGGGTAGGGTTAGGGTTAGGGGTACGCTTAGGGTTAGTGGTTAGGGTAAGGCTTAGGGTTGGGGTTAGGTTTAAGGTTATGTTTACGGGTTAGGGTTAGGGGTTCGGGTTAGAGCTGGGTTTGGGTTTCCGGTTAGAGTTAGGGTTGGGGTTGGGGTTAGGGTTAGGGGTTCGGGGTAGAGTTAGGGTTAGTGGTTGCGGTTGGGGTTAGGGTTTGTGTTAGGGCTAGGGATAGAGTTAGGGTTAGCGGTAGGGTTAGGGTTAGGTTTAGGGGTTAGGCTTAGGGTTAAGGGTTAGGGGTAGGGTTAGGGGTTAGGGTTGGGGTTGATTTTAGGGTTAGGGGTAGGGTTAGGTTTAGGGCTAGGGGTTAGGGTGAGTGGTTAGTGGTTAGGGTTAGGGTTAGGGGCTAGGGTTAGGGTTGGGGTTAGGGGTAGGGTTAGAGTTAGAGGTTAGGGTTAGGTATAGCGGTTAGGGGTAGGGTTAGGATTAGGGGTTGGCGTTAGGGTTTGGGTTAGCGCTCGGGTTAGAGTTAGGGTTAGGGTTAGCGGTAGGGTTAGGGTTCGGGTTGGGGTTAGGGTTAGGTTTAGGGGTTAGGCTTAGTGTTAGGCTTAGGGTTAGGGTTAAGGGTTAGGGTTAGGGGTTGGGGTTGGTGTTAGGGTTAGAGTTAGGGTTAGCGGTAGGGTTAGGTTTAGGGGTTAGGCTTAGGCTTAGGGTTAAGGGTTAGGGGTAGGGTTAGGGGTTAGGGTTGGGGTTGGTTTTAGGGTTAGGGGTAGGGTTAGGAGTTAGGGTTAGGTTTAGGGCGAGGGGTTAGGGTTAGTGTGAGTGGTTAGTGGTTAGGGTTAGGGGTTAGGATGAGAGTTAGGGGTTAGGGTTGGGGTTCGGGTTAGGGGTTAGTTTTGGGGTTTAGGGTTCGGGTTAGGGTTATGGTTAGGGGTTAGGGTTAGGGGTTAGGGTTAGGGGCTCGGGTTAGGGGTTAGGGTTAGTGTTAGGTTTAGGGTTGGGGTTAAGTTGAGGGGTTAGGGTTAGAGTTAGGGGTTAGAGTTGGGGGTTTGGGGGTTAGAGTTCGCGTTATGGTTAGGGTTAGGGTTAGGGGTTTAGGTTAGGGTTTGCGTTAGGGTTAGGGGTTAGGGGTTGGCGGTTAGGGGTAGGGCTAGGGTTACGGGTTATGGTTGGGGTTGGGTTTAGGGTTAGGGGTACGCTTAGGGTTAGGGGTTAGGGTTAGTGGTTAGGGTAAGTCTTAGGGTTAGGGTTGGGGTTAGGTTTAGGGTTATGTTTACAGGTTAGGGTTAGGGGTTGGGTTTCCGGTTAGAGTTAGGGTTGTGGTTGGGGTTGGGGTTGCGGTTAGGGTTAGGGTTAGTGGTTAGGGTTAGGGGTTAGGGTTAGGGGCTCGGGTTAGGGGTTAGGGTTAGGGGTTAGGATGAGAGTTAGGGGTTAGGGTTGGGGTTGGGGTTAGGGTTAGGGGTTAGTGTTAGGATATAGGGTTAGGGCTATGGTTAGGGGCTAGGGTAAGGGTTAGGGGTTAGTGTTTGGATTTAGGGTTAGGGTTATGGTAAGGGGCTAGGGTTAGGGGATAGGGTTAGGGGTTAGGGTTAGGGGTTAGTGTTAGGTTTAGGGTTATGGTTAGGGTTAGGGGCTAGGGTTGGGGTTAGAGTTAGAGTTAGAGGTTAGGGTTAGGTATAGCGGTTAGGGGTAGGGTTAGGTATAGCGGTTAGGGGTAGGGTTAGGATTAGGGGTTGGGGTTAGGGTTTGGGTTAGCGCTCGGGTTAGAGTTAGGGTTAGGGTTAGCGGTAGGGTTAGGGTTCGGGTTAGGGTTATGGTTAGGGGTTAGGGTTAGGGGCTCGGGTTAGGGGTTAGGGTTAGTGTTAGGTTTAGGGTTGGGGTTAAGTTGAGGGGTTAGGGTTAGAGTTAGGGGTTAGAGTTGGGGGTTTGGGGGTTAGAGTTCGAGTTATGGTTAGGGTTAGGGTTGGGGTTAGGGTTAGGGGTTTTGGTTTAGGGTTAGGGTTAGGGGTAGGGTTAGGGTTACGGGTTATGGTTGGGGTTGGGTTTAGGGTTAGGGGTACGCTTAGGGTTAGGGGTTAGGGTTAGTGGTTAGGGTAAGTCTTTGGGTTAGGGTTGGGGTTAGGTTTCGGGTTATGTTTACAGGTTAGGGTTAGGGGTTGGGTTTCCGGTTAGGGTTGGGGTTGGGGTTGCGGTTCGGGTTAGGGTTAGGGGTTAGGGTTACGGGTTAGGGGTAGAGTTAGGGTTAGAGGTTGCGGTTGGTGTTAGGGTTTGGGTTAGGGCTAGGGTTAGAGTTAGGGTTAGCGGTAGGGTAAGGGTTAGGTTTAGGGGTTAGGCTTAGGGTTAGGGTTAAGGGTTAGGGTTAGGGGTTAGGGTTGGGGTTCGTTTTAGGGGTAGGGTTAGGGGTATGGGTTAGGGTTAGGTTTAGGGCTAGGGGTGAGGGTTAGGGTGAGTGGTTAGGGTTAGGGTTAGGGGTTAGTGTTAGGATATAGGGTTAGGGCTATGGTTAGGGGCTAGGGTAAGGGTTAGGCGTTAGTGTTTGGATTTAGGGTTAGGGTTATGGTAAGGGGCTAGGGTTAGGGTTAGGGGCTAGGGTTAGGGGTTAGGGTTAGGTTTAGGGTTGGGGTTAGGGTTAGGGTTGGGGTTAGGGTTAGTGTTAGCTTTAGGGTTGGGGTTAGGGTTAGGGGTTAGGGTTAGAGTTAGCGGTTAAAGGTGGGGGTTTTGGGTTAGAGTTCGGGTTATGGTTAGGGTTGGGGTTAGGGGTTTGGGTTAGGGTTAGGGTTAGTGTTAGGTTTAGGGTTGGGGTTAGGGTTAGGGGATAGTGTTAGGAATTAGGGTTAGGGCTATGGTTAGGGGCTTGGGTTAGGGTAAGGGTTAGGGGTTAGTGTTTGCGTTTAGGGTGCGGGTTAGGGTTATGGTTCGGGGCTAGGGTTAGGGGTTAGGGTTAGGGGTTAGGATTAGAGGTTAGGGTTAGGGGCTCAGGTTAGGGGTTAGGGTTAGTGTTAGGTTTAGGGTTGGGGTTAGGTTTCGGTGTTAGGGTTAGAGTTAGGGGTTAGAGTTGGGGGTTTGGGGTTAGAGTTCGAGTTAGGGTTAGGGTTGGGGTTAGGGTTAGGGGTTTTGGTTTAGGGTTAGGGGTTTGGGTTGGGATTGGGGTTGGGGTTGGGGTGGGATTAAGGTAAGGGTTAGTGGTTAGAGTTAGAGTTTGGGGTTAGTGTTAGGGTTTAGGGTTATAGTTAGGGTTGGGGTTAGGATTAGTGTTCGGGGTTAGGGTTAGGTGTAGGGTTAGGGTGGGGGTTGGGGTTGTGGTTAGTGTTAGGGTTAAGCCTTAGGGGTTGGGTTAGGGTTAGAGTTAGGGGTTAGGGTTAGCGGTTAGGGTTAGGGGTTAGCGGTAGAGTTAGGGTTACGGGTTAGGGCTGGTGTTGGGATTGTTGTTGGGTTTGCGGTTAGGGTTAGGGGATACGGTTAGAGTTAGGGGTTAGGGGTAGGGTTAGGATCGGGTTGCAGTTGGGGTTAGGGTTTGGGTTATGGCTAGGGTTACGGTTAGGGTTAGGTTTAGGGGTTAGGGTTAGGGTTAGGGTTGGGGTTAGGGTTAGGTTTAGGGGTTAGGCTTAGAGTTAGGCTTAGGGTAAGGGTTAAGGGTTAGGGTTCGGGGTTAGGGTTGGGGCTGGTGTTAGGGTTAGGGGTAGGGTTATGGGTTAGGGTTAGTTTTAGGGCGAGGGGTTAGGGTTAGGGTGAGTGGTTAGTGGTTAGGGTTAGGGGTAGGGTTAGGGGTTAGGGTTGGGGTTGGTTTTAGGGTTAGGGTTAGGTTAAGGGCTCGGGGTTAGGGTTAGGCTGAGTGGTTAGGGTTACGGTGAGGGGTTAGGGTTAGGGGCTAGAGTTAGGGGTTAGGGTTACGGGTTAGGATGAGAGTTAGGGGTTAGGGTGGGGTTGGGGTTAGGGTTAGGGGTTAGTGTTAGGATTTAGCGTTAGGGCTATGGTTAGGGGCTAGGGTTAGGGTAAGGGCTAGAGGTTAGTGTTTGGGTTTAGGGTTAGGGTTAGGGTTAGGGTTGGGGTTGGGGTTGGGGTTGGGGTTAGAGTTAGGGTTTAGAGTTGGGGGTTTGGGGTTAGAGTTCGTGTTATGGTTAGGGTTGGGGTTAGGGTTAGTGTTAGGGCTATGGCTTAGGGTTAGGGGCTAGGGGTTAGGGTTAGGGTTGGTGTTAGGGTTAATGGTTAGGGTTAGGGGTAAGGTTAGCGTTAGGGGTTGGCGTTGGGATTGGGGTTGGGGTGGGATTAAGGTAAGCGTTAGTGGTTAGAGTTAGAGTTTGGGGTTAGTGTTAGGATTTAGGGATATGGTTGGGGTTGGGGTTAGGATTAGGGTTAGGGGTTAGGGTTAGGTGTAGGGTTAGAAATGGGGTTGGGTTGGGGTTGTGGTTAGTGTTAGGGTTAAGGGTTAGGGTTAGCGGTTACGGTTAGGGGTTAGGGTTAGGCGTAGGCTTAGAAATGGGGTTGGGTTGGGGTTGTGGTTAGTGTTAGGGTTAAGGGTTAGGGTTAGAGTTAGGGGTTAGGGTTAGCGGTTACGGTTAGGGGTTAGGGGTTAGCGGTAGAGTTAGGGTTACGGATTAGGGTTGGGGTTGGGATTGTGGTTGGGGTTGCGGTTAGGGTTAGGGGTTTGGAGTTAGGGTTAGAGTTAGGGGTAGGGTTAGGCTTAGGTGTTGCGGTTGGGGTTAGGGTTTGGGTTAGGGCTGGGGTTAGAGTTAGGGTTCGGGTTAGCGGTAGGGTTAGGGTTCGGGTTGGGGTTAGGGTTAGGTTTAGGGGTTAGGTTTAGTGTTAGGCTTAGGGTTAGGGTTAAGGGTTAGGGTGAGGGTTGGGGTTGGTGTTAGGGTTAGAGTTAGGGTTAGGCTTAGTGTTAGGGTTAGGGGTTGGGGTTGGTGTTAGGGTTAGAGTTAGGGTTAGCGGTAGGGTTAGGGTTTGGTTTAGGGGTTAGGGTTAAGGGGTAGGGTTAGGGGTTAGGGTGGGGGTTGATTTTAGGGGTAGGGTTAGGGGTTAGGGTTAGGTTTAGGGCTAGAGGTTAGGGTGAGTGGTTAGTGGTTAGGGTTGGGGTTAGGGTTAGGGGCTAGGGTGAGGGGTTA
Organism: Mustelus asterias; assembly: GCF_964213995.1. Lineage (NCBI taxonomy): Eukaryota > Metazoa > Chordata > Chondrichthyes > Carcharhiniformes > Triakidae > Mustelus > Mustelus asterias. Next base: position 658,351 of record NW_027590157.1, read on the forward strand.
GGGTTAGGGGTTACGGGTTAGGATGAGAGTTAGGGGTTAGGGTTGGGGTTAGGGTTAGGGGTTAGTGTTAGGAATTAGGGTTAGGGCTATGGTTAGGGGCTTGGGTTAGGGTAAGGGTTAGGGGTTAGTGTTTGCGTTTAGGGTGCGGGTTAGGGTTATGGTTAGGGGCTAGGGTTAGGGGTTAGGATTAGGGGTTAGGGTTAGGGGCTCAGGTTAGGGGTTAGGGTTAGTGTTAGGTTTAGGGTTGGGGTTAGGTTTCTGGGTTAGGGTTAGAGTTAGGGGTTAGAGTTGGGGGTTTGGGGTTAGAGTTCGGGATAGGGTTAGGTTAGGGGTTTTGGTTTAGGGTTAGGGGTTTGGGTTAGGGTTAGGGGTAGGGTTAGGGTTAGGGGTACGCTTAGGGTTAGTGGTTAGGGTAAGGCTTAGGGTTGGGGTTAGGTTTAAGGTTATGTTTACGGGTTAGGGTTAGGGGTTCGGGTTAGAGCTGGATTTGGGTTTCCGGTTAGAGTTAGGGTTGGGGTTGGGGTTAGGGTTAGGGGTTCGGGGTAGAGTTAGGGTTAGTGGTTGCGGTTGGGGTTAGGGTTTGTGTTAGGGCTAGGGATAGAGTTAGGGTTAGCGGTAGGGTTAGGGTTAGGTTTAGGGGTTAGGCTTAGGGTTAAGGGTTAGGGGTAGGGTTAGGGGTTAGGGTTGGGGTTGGTTTTAGGGTTAGGGGTAGGGTTAGGGTTAGGTTTAGGGCTAGGGGTTAGGGTGAGTGGTTAGTGGTTAGGGTTAGGGTTAGGGGCTAGGGTTAGGGTTGGGGTTAGGGGTAGGGTTAGAGTTAGAGGTTAGGGTTAGGTATAGCGGTTAGGGGTAGGGTTAGGATTAGGGGTTGGCGTTAGGGTTTGGGTTAGCGCTCGGGTTAGAGTTAGGGTTAGGGTTAGCGGTAGGGTTAGGGTTCGGGTTGGGGTTAGGGTTAGGTTTAGGGGTTAGGCTTAGTGTTAGGCTTAGGGTTAGGGTTAGGGTTAGGGGTTGGGGTTGGTGTTAGGGTTAGAGTTAGGGTTAGCGGTAGGGTTAGGTTTAGGGGTTAGGCTTAGGGTTAAGGGTTAGGGGTAGGGTTAGGGGTTAGGGTTGGGGTTGGTTTTAGGGTTAGGGGTAGGGTTAGGAGTTAGGGTTAGGTTTAGGGCGAGGGGTTAGGGTTAGTGTGAGTGGTTAGTGGTTAGGGTTAGGGGTTAGGATGAGAGTTAGGGGTTAGGGTTGGGGTTCGGGTTAGGGGTTAGTTTTGGGGTTTAGGGTTCGGGTTAGGGTTATGGTTAGGGGTTAGGGTTAGGGGTTAGGGTTAGGGGCTCGGGTTAGGGGTTAGGGTTAGTGTTAGGTTTAGGGTAAGGGTTAAGGGTTAGAGTTAGGCTTAGGGTAAGGGTTAAGGGTTAGGGTTCGGGGTTAGGGTTTGGGGCTGGTGTTAGGGTTAGGGGTAGGGTTATGGGTTAGGGTTAGTTTTAGGGCGAGGGGTTAGGGTTAGGGTGAGTGGTTAGTGGTTAGGGTTAGGGGTAGGGTTAGGGGTTAGGGTTGGGGTTGGTTTTAGGGTTAGGGTTAGGTTAAGGGCTCGGGGTTAGGGTTAGGCTGAGTGGTTAGGGTTACGGTGAGGGGTTAGGGTTAGGGGCTAGAGTTAGGGGTTAGGGTTACGGGTTAGGATGAGAGTTAGGGGTTAGGGTGGGGTTGGGGTTAGGGTTAGGGGTTAGTGTTAGGATTTAGCGTTAGGGCTATGGTTAGGGGCTAGGGTTAGGGTAAGGGCTAGAGGTTAGTGTTTGGGTTTAGGGTTAGGGTTAGGGTTGGGGTTGGGGTTGGGGTTAGAGTTAGGGTTTAGAGTTGGGGGTTTGGGGTTAGAGTTCGTGTTATGGTTAGGGTTGGGGTTAGGGTTAGTGTTAGGGCTATGGCTTAGGGTTAGGGGCTAGGGGTTAGGGTTAGGGTTGGTGTTAGGGTTAATGGTTAGGGTTAGGGGTAAGGTTAGCGTTAGGGGTTGGCGTTGGGATTGGGGTTGGGGTGGGATTAAGGTAAGGGTTAGTGGTTAGAGTTAGAGTTTGGGGTTAGTGTTAGGATTTAGGGATATGGTTGGGGTTGGGGTTAGGATTAGGGTTAGGGGTTAGGGTTAGGTGTAGGGTTAGAAATGGGGTTGGGTTGGGGTTGTGGTTAGTGTTAGGGTTAAGGGTTAGGGTTAGCGGTTACGGTTAGGGGTTAGGGTTAGGGTTAGGCGTAGGCTTAGAAATGGGGTTGGGTTGGGGTTGTGGTTAGTGTTAGGGTTAAGGGTTAGGGTTAGAGTTAGGGGTTAGGGTTAGCGGTTACGGTTAGGGGTTAGGGGTTAGCGGTAGAGTTAGGGTTACGGATTAGGGTTGGGGTTGGGATTGTGGTTGGGGTTGCGGTTAGGGTTAGGGGTTTGGAGTTAGGGTTAGAGTTAGGGGTAGGGTTAGGCTTAGGTGTTGCGGTTGGGGTTAGGGTTTGGGTTAGGGCTGGGGTTAGAGTTAGGGTTCGGGTTAGCGGTAGGGTTAGGGTTCGGGTTGGGGTTAGGGTTAGGTTTAGGGGTTAGGTTTAGTGTTAGGCTTAGGGTTAGGGTTAAGGGTTAGGGTGAGGGTTGGGGTTGGTGTTAGGGTTAGAGTTAGGGTTAGGCTTAGTGTTAGGGTTAGGGGTTGGGGTTGGTGTTAGGGTTAGAGTTAGGGTTAGCGGTAGGGTTAGGGTTTGGTTTAGGGGTTAGGGTTAAGGGGTAGGGTTAGGGGTTAGGGTGGGGGTTGATTTTAGGGGTAGGGTTAGGGGTTAGGGTTAGGTTTAGGGCTAGAGGTTAGGGTGAGTGGTTAGTGGTTAGGGTTGGGGTTAGGGTTAGGGGCTAGGGTGAGGGGTTAGGGTTAGGGGTTACGGGTTAGGATGAGAGTTAGGGGTTAGGGTTGGGGTTAGGGGTTAGTGTTAGGAATTAGGGTTAGGGCTATGGTTAGGGGCTTGGGTTAGGGTAAGGGTTAGGGGTTAGTGTTTGCGTTTAGGGTGCGGGTTAGGGTTATGGTTAGGGGCTAGGGTTAGGGGTTAGGATTAGGGGTTAGGGTTAGGGGCTCAGGTTAGGGGTTAGGGTTAGTGTTAGGTTTAGGGTTGGGGTTAGGTTTCTGGGTTAGGGTTAGAGTTAGGGGTTAGAGTTGGGGGTTTGGGGTTAGAGTTCGGGATAGGGTTAGGTTAGGGGTTTTGGTTTAGGGTTAGGGGTTTGGGTTAGGGTTAGGGGTAGGGTTAGGGTTAGGGGTACGCTTAGGGTTAGTGGTTAGGGTAAGGCTTAGGGTTGGGGTTAGGTTTAAGGTTATGTTTACGGGTTAGGGTTAGGGGTTCGGGTTAGAGCTGGGTTTGGGTTTCCGGTTAGAGTTAGGGTTGGGGTTGGGGTTAGGGTTAGGGGTTCGGGGTAGAGTTAGGGTTAGTGGTTGCGGTTGGGGTTAGGGTTTGTGTTAGGGCTAGGGATAGAGTTAGGGTTAGCGGTAGGGTTAGGGTTAGGTTTAGGGGTTAGGCTTAGGGTTAAGGGTTAGGGGTAGGGTTAGGGGTTAGGGTTGGGGTTGGTTTTAGGGTTAGGGGTAGGGTTAGGGTTAGGTTTAGGGCTAGGGGTTAGGGTGAGTGGTTAGTGGTTAGGGTTAGGGTTAGGGGCTAGGGTTAGGGTTGGGGTTAGGGGTAGGGTTAGAGTTAGAGGTTAGGGTTAGGTATAGCGGTTAGGGGTAGGGTTAGGATTAGGGGTTGGCGTTAGGGTTTGGGTTAGCGCTCGGGTTAGAGTTAGGGTTAGGGTTAGCGGTAGGGTTAGGGTTCGGGTTGGGGTTAGGGTTAGGTTTAGGGGTTAGGCTTAGTGTTAGGCTTAGGGTTAGGGTTAAGGGTTAGGGTTAGGGGTTGGGGTTGGTGTTAGGGTTAGAGTTAGGGTTAGCGGTAGGGTTAGGTTTAGGGGTTAGGCTTAGGCTTAGGGTTAAGGGTTAGGGGTAGGGTTAGGGGTTAGGGTTGGGGTTGGTTTTAGGGTTAGGGGTAGGGTTAGGAGTTAGGGTTAGGTTTAGGGCGAGGGGTTAGGGTTAGTGTGAGTGGTTAGTGGTTAGGGTTAGGGGTTAGGATGAGAGTTAGGGGTTAGGGTTGGGGTTCGGGTTAGGGGTTAGTTTTGGGGTTTAGGGTTCGGGTTAGGGTTATGGTTAGGGGTTAGGGTTAGGGGTTAGGGTTAGGGGCTCGGGTTAGGGGTTAGGGTTAGTGTTAGGTTTAGGGTTGGGGTTAAGTTGAGGGGTTAGGGTTAGAGTTAGGGGTTAGAGTTGGGGGTTTGGGGGTTAGAGTTCGCGTTATGGTTAGGGTTAGGGTTAGGGGTTTAGGTTAGGGTTTGCGTTAGGGTTAGGGGTTAGGGGTTGGCGGTTAGGGGTAGGGCTAGGGTTACGGGTTATGGTTGGGGTTGGGTTTAGGGTTAGGGGTACGCTTAGGGTTAGGGGTTAGGGTTAGTGGTTAGGGTAAGTCTTAGGGTTAGGGTTGGGGTTAGGTTTAGGGTTATGTTTACAGGTTAGGGTTAGGGGTTGGGTTTCCGGTTAGAGTTAGGGTTGTGGTTGGGGTTGGGGTTGCGGTTAGGGTTAGGGTTAGTGGTTAGGGTTAGGGGTTAGGGTTAGGGGCTCGGGTTAGGGGTTAGGGTTAGGGGTTAGGATGAGAGTTAGGGGTTAGGGTTGGGGTTGGGGTTAGGGTTAGGGGTTAGTGTTAGGATATAGGGTTAGGGCTATGGTTAGGGGCTAGGGTAAGGGTTAGGGGTTAGTGTTTGGATTTAGGGTTAGGGTTATGGTAAGGGGCTAGGGTTAGGGGATAGGGTTAGGGGTTAGGGTTAGGGGTTAGTGTTAGGTTTAGGGTTATGGTTAGGGTTAGGGGCTAGGGTTGGGGTTAGAGTTAGAGTTAGAGGTTAGGGTTAGGTATAGCGGTTAGGGGTAGGGTTAGGTATAGCGGTTAGGGGTAGGGTTAGGATTAGGGGTTGGGGTTAGGGTTTGGGTTAGCGCTCGGGTTAGAGTTAGGGTTAGGGTTAGCGGTAGGGTTAGGGTTCGGGTTAGGGTTATGGTTAGGGGTTAGGGTTAGGGGCTCGGGTTAGGGGTTAGGGTTAGTGTTAGGTTTAGGGTTGGGGTTAAGTTGAGGGGTTAGGGTTAGAGTTAGGGGTTAGAGTTGGGGGTTTGGGGGTTAGAGTTCGAGTTATGGTTAGGGTTAGGGTTGGGGTTAGGGTTAGGGGTTTTGGTTTAGGGTTAGGGTTAGGGGTAGGGTTAGGGTTACGGGTTATGGTTGGGGTTGGGTTTAGGGTTAGGGGTACGCTTAGGGTTAGGGGTTAGGGTTAGTGGTTAGGGTAAGTCTTTGGGTTAGGGTTGGGGTTAGGTTTCGGGTTATGTTTACAGGTTAGGGTTAGGGGTTGGGTTTCCGGTTAGGGTTGGGGTTGGGGTTGCGGTTCGGGTTAGGGTTAGGGGTTAGGGTTACGGGTTAGGGGTAGAGTTAGGGTTAGAGGTTGCGGTTGGTGTTAGGGTTTGGGTTAGGGCTAGGGTTAGAGTTAGGGTTAGCGGTAGGGTAAGGGTTAGGTTTAGGGGTTAGGCTTAGGGTTAGGGTTAAGGGTTAGGGTTAGGGGTTAGGGTTGGGGTTCGTTTTAGGGGTAGGGTTAGGGGTATGGGTTAGGGTTAGGTTTAGGGCTAGGGGTGAGGGTTAGGGTGAGTGGTTAGGGTTAGGGTTAGGGGTTAGTGTTAGGATATAGGGTTAGGGCTATGGTTAGGGGCTAGGGTAAGGGTTAGGCGTTAGTGTTTGGATTTAGGGTTAGGGTTATGGTAAGGGGCTAGGGTTAGGGGCTAGGGTTAGGGGTTAGGGTTAGGTTTAGGGTTGGGGTTAGGGTTAGGGTTGGGGTTAGGGTTAGTGTTAGCTTTAGGGTTGGGGTTAGGGTTAGGGGTTAGGGTTAGAGTTAGCGGTTAAAGGTGGGGGTTTTGGGTTAGAGTTCGGGTTATGGTTAGGGTTGGGGTTAGGGGTTTGGGTTAGGGTTAGGGTTACGAGTTGGGGTTAGGGGTACGCTTAGAGTTCGGGGTTAGGGTTAGTGGTTAGGGTAAGGCTTAGGGTTAGGGTTGGGGTTAGGTTTAGGGTTATGTTTACGGGTTATGGTTAGGGCTGGGGTTGGGTTTCCGGTTAGAGTTAGGGTTGTGGTTGGGGTTGGGGTTGCGGTTAGGGTTAGGGTTAGGGTTAGTGGTTGCGGTTGGGGTTAGGGTTTGGGTTAGTGCTCGGGTTAGAGTTAGGGTTAGCGGTAGGGTTAGGGTTAGGTTTAGGGGTTAGGCTTAGGGTTAGGGTTAAGGGGTAGGGTTAGGGTTTAGGGGTTAGGGTTGGCGTTGTTTTCGGGTTAGGGGTAGAGTTAGGGTTAGAGGTTGCGGTTGGTGTTAGGGTTTGGGTTAGGGCTAGGGTTAGAGTTAGGGTTAGCGGTAGGGTAAGGGTTAGGTTTAGGGGTTAGGCTTAGGGTTAGGGTTAAGGGTTAGGGTTAGGGGTTAGGGTTGGGGTTCGTTTTAGGGGTAGGGTTAGGGGTATGGGTTAGGGTTAGGTTTAGGGCTAGGGGTGAGGGTTAGGGTGAGTGGTTAGGGTTAGGGTTAGGGGTTAGTGTTAGGATATAGGGTTAGGGCTATGGTTAGGGGCTAGGGTAAGGGTTAGGCGTTAGTGTTTGGATTTAGGGTTAGGGTTATGGTAAGGGGCTAGGGTTAGGGTTAGGGGCTAGGGTTAGGGGTTAGGGTTAGGTTTAGGGTTGGGGTTAGGGTTAGGGTTGGGGTTAGGGTTAGTGTTAGCTTTAGGGTTGGGGTTAGGGTTAGGGGTTAGGGTTAGAGTTAGCGGTTAAAGGTGGGGGTTTTGGGTTAGAGTTCGGGTTATGGTTAGGGTTGGGGTTAGGGGTTTGGGTTAGGGTTAGGGTTAGTGTTAGGTTTAGGGTTGGGGTTAGGGTTAGGGGATAGTGTTAGGAATTAGGGTTAGGGCTATGGTTAGGGGCTTGGGTTAGGGTAAGGGTTAGGGGTTAGTGTTTGCGTTTAGGGTGCGGGTTAGGGTTATGGTTCGGGGCTAGGGTTAGGGGTTAGGGTTAGGGGTTAGGATTAGAGGTTAGGGTTAGGGGCTCAGGTTAGGGGTTAGGGTTAGTGTTAGGTTTAGGGTTGGGGTTAGGTTTCGGTGTTAGGGTTAGAGTTAGGGGTTAGAGTTGGGGGTTTGGGGTTAGAGTTCGAGTTAGGGTTAGGGTTGGGGTTAGGGTTAGGGGTTTTGGTTTAGGGTTAGGGGTTTGGGTTGGGATTGGGGTTGGGGTTGGGGTGGGATTAAGGTAAGGGTTAGTGGTTAGAGTTAGAGTTTGGGGTTAGTGTTAGGGTTTAGGGTTATAGTTAGGGTTGGGGTTAGGATTAGTGTTCGGGGTTAGGGTTAGGTGTAGGGTTAGGGTGGGGGTTGGGGTTGTGGTTAGTGTTAGGGTTAAGCCTTAGGGGTTGGGTTAGGGTTAGAGTTAGGGGTTAGGGTTAGCGGTTAGGGTTAGGGGTTAGCGGTAGAGTTAGGGTTACGGGTTAGGGCTGGTGTTGGGATTGTTGTTGGGTTTGCGGTTAGGGTTAGGGGATACGGTTAGAGTTAGGGGTTAGGGGTAGGGTTAGGATCGGGTTGCAGTTGGGGTTAGGGTTTGGGTTATGGCTAGGGTTACGGTTAGGGTTAGGGTTAGGTTTAGGGGTTAGGGTTAGGGTTAGGGTTGGGGTTAGGGTTAGGTTTAGGGGTTAGGCTTAGAGTTAGGCTTAGGGTAAGGGTTAAGGGTTAGGGTTCGGGGTTAGGGTTGGGGCTGGTGTTAGGGTTAGGGGTAGGGTTATGGGTTAGGGTTAGTTTTAGGGCGAGGGGTTAGGGTTAGGGTGAGTGGTTAGTGGTTAGGGTTAGGGGTAGGGTTAGGGGTTAGGGTTGGGGTTGGTTTTAGGGTTAGGGTTAGGTTAAGGGCTCGGGGTTAGGGTTAGGCTGAGTGGTTAGGGTTACGGTGAGGGGTTAGGGTTAGGGGCTAGAGTTAGGGGTTAGGGTTACGGGTTAGGATGAGAGTTAGGGGTTAGGGTGGGGTTGGGGTTAGGGTTAGGGGTTAGTGTTAGGATTTAGCGTTAGGGCTATGGTTAGGGGCTAGGGTTAGGGTAAGGGCTAGAGGTTAGTGTTTGGGTTTAGGGTTAGGGTTAGGGTTAGGGTTGGGGTTGGGGTTGGGGTTAGAGTTAGGGTTTAGAGTTGGGGGTTTGGGGTTAGAGTTCGTGTTATGGTTAGGGTTGGGGTTAGGGTTAGTGTTAGGGCTATGGCTTAGGGTTAGGGGCTAGGGGTTAGGGTTAGGGTTGGTGTTAGGGTTAATGGTTAGGGTTAGGGGTAAGGTTAGCGTTAGGGGTTGGCGTTGGGATTGGGGTTGGGGTGGGATTAAGGTAAGGGTTAGTGGTTAGAGTTAGAGTTTGGGGTTAGTGTTAGGATTTAGGGATATGGTTGGGGTTGGGGTTAGGATTAGGGTTAGGGGTTAGGGTTAGGTGTAGGGTTAGAAATGGGGTTGGGTTGGGGTTGTGGTTAGTGTTAGGGTTAAGGGTTAGGGTTAGCGGTTACGGTTAGGGGTTAGGGTTAGGGTTAGGCGTAGGCTTAGAAATGGGGTTGGGTTGGGGTTGTGGTTAGTGTTAGGGTTAAGGGTTAGGGTTAGAGTTAGGGGTTAGGGTTAGCGGTTACGGTTAGGGGTTAGGGGTTAGCGGTAGAGTTAGGGTTACGGATTAGGGTTGGGGTTGGGATTGTGGTTGGGGTTGCGGTTAGGGTTAGGGGTTTGGAGTTAGGGTTAGAGTTAGGGGTAGGGTTAGGCTTAGGTGTTGCGGTTGGGGTTAGGGTTTGGGTTAGGGCTGGGGTTAGAGTTAGGGTTCGGGTTAGCGGTAGGGTTAGGGTTCGGGTTGGGGTTAGGGTTAGGTTTAGGGGTTAGGTTTAGTGTTAGGCTTAGGGTTAGGGTTAAGGGTTAGGGTGAGGGTTGGGGTTGGTGTTAGGGTTAGAGTTAGGGTTAGGCTTAGTGTTAGGGTTAGGGGTTGGGGTTGGTGTTAGGGTTAGAGTTAGGGTTAGCGGTAGGGTTAGGGTTTGGTTTAGGGGTTAGGGTTAAGGGGTAGGGTTAGGGGTTAGGGTGGGGGTTGATTTTAGGGGTAGGGTTAGGGGTTAGGGTTAGGTTTAGGGCTAGAGGTTAGGGTGAGTGGTTAGTGGTTAGGGTTGGGGTTAGGGTTAGGGGCTAGGGTGAGGGGTTAGGGTTAGGGGTTACGGGTTAGGATGAGAGTTAGGGGTTAGGGTTGGGGTTAGGGTTAGGGGTTAGTGTTAGGAATTAGGGTTAGGGCTATGGTTAGGGGCTTGGGTTAGGGTAAGGGTTAGGGGTTAGTGTTTGCGTTTAGGGTGCGGGTTAGGGTTATGGTTAGGGGCTAGGGTTAGGGGTTAGGATTAGGGGTTAGGGTTAGGGGCTCAGGTTAGGGGTTAGGGTTAGTGTTAGGTTTAGGGTTGGGGTTAGGTTTCTGGGTTAGGGTTAGAGTTAGGGGTTAGAGTTGGGGGTTTGGGGTTAGAGTTCGGGATAGGGTTAGGTTAGGGGTTTTGGTTTAGGGTTAGGGGTTTGGGTTAGGGTTAGGGGTAGGGTTAGGGTTAGGGGTACGCTTAGGGTTAGTGGTTAGGGTAAGGCTTAGGGTTGGGGTTAGGTTTAAGGTTATGTTTACGGGTTAGGGTTAGGGGTTCGGGTTAGAGCTGGGTTTGGGTTTCCGGTTAGAGTTAGGGTTGGGGTTGGGGTTAGGGTTAGGGGTTCGGGGTAGAGTTAGGGTTAGTGGTTGCGGTTGGGGTTAGGGTTTGTGTTAGGGCTAGGGATAGAGTTAGGGTTAGCGGTAGGGTTAGGGTTAGGTTTAGGGGTTAGGCTTAGGGTTAAGGGTTAGGGGTAGGGTTAGGGGTTAGGGTTGGGGTTGGTTTTAGGGTTAGGGGTAGGGTTAGGGTTAGGTTTAGGGCTAGGGGTTAGGGTGAGTGGTTAGTGGTTAGGGTTAGGGTTAGGGGCTAGGGTTAGGGTTGGGGTTAGGGGTAGGGTTAGAGTTAGAGGTTAGGGTTAGGTATAGCGGTTAGGGGTAGGGTTAGGATTAGGGGTTGGCGTTAGGGTTTGGGTTAGCGCTCGGGTTAGAGTTAGGGTTAGGGTTAGCGGTAGGGTTAGGGTTCGGGTTGGGGTTAGGGTTAGGTTTAGGGGTTAGGCTTAGTGTTAGGCTTAGGGTTAGGGTTAAGGGTTAGGGTTAGGGGTTGGGGTTGGTGTTAGGGTTAGAGTTAGGGTTAGCGGTAGGGTTAGGTTTAGGGGTTAGGCTTAGGCTTAGGGTTAAGGGTTAGGGGTAGGGTTAGGGGTTAGGGTTGGGGTTGGTTTTAGGGTTAGGGGTAGGGTTAGGAGTTAGGGTTAGGTTTAGGGCGAGGGGTTAGGGTTAGTGTGAGTGGTTAGTGGTTAGGGTTAGGGGTTAGGATGAGAGTTAGGGGTTAGGGTTGGGGTTCGGGTTAGGGGTTAGTTTTGGGGTTTAGGGTTCGGGTTAGGGTTATGGTTAGGGGTTAGGGTTAGGGGTTAGGGTTAGGGGCTCGGGTTAGGGGTTAGGGTTAGTGTTAGGTTTAGGGTAAGGGTTAAGGGTTAGAGTTAGGCTTAGGGTAAGGGTTAAGGGTTAGGGTTCGGGGTTAGGGTTTGGGGCTGGTGTTAGGGTTAGGGGTAGGGTTATGGGTTAGGGTTAGTTTTAGGGCGAGGGGTTAGGGTTAGGGTGAGTGGTTAGTGGTTAGGGTTAGGGGTAGGGTTAGGGGTTAGGGTTGGGGTTGGTTTTAGGGTTAGGGTTAGGTTAAGGGCTCGGGGTTAGGGTTAGGCTGAGTGGTTAGGGTTACGGTGAGGGGTTAGGGTTAGGGGCTAGAGTTAGGGGTTAGGGTTACGGGTTAGGATGAGAGTTAGGGGTTAGGGTGGGGTTGGGGTTAGGGTTAGGGGTTAGTGTTAGGATTTAGCGTTAGGGCTATGGTTAGGGGCTAGGGTTAGGGTAAGGGCTAGAGGTTAGTGTTTGGGTTTAGGGTTAGGGTTAGGGTTGGGGTTGGGGTTGGGGTTGGGGTTAGAGTTAGGGTTTAGAGTTGGGGGTTTGGGGTTAGAGTTCGTGTTATGGTTAGGGTTGGGGTTAGGGTTAGTGTTAGGGCTATGGCTTAGGGTTAGGGGCTAGGGGTTAGGGTTAGGGTTGGTGTTAGGGTTAATGGTTAGGGTTAGGGGTAAGGTTAGCGTTAGGGGTTGGCGTTGGGATTGGGGTTGGGGTGGGATTAAGGTAAGGGTTAGTGGTTAGAGTTAGAGTTTGGGGTTAGTGTTAGGATTTAGGGATATGGTTGGGGTTGGGGTTAGGATTAGGGTTAGGGGTTAGGGTTAGGTGTAGGGTTAGAAATGGGGTTGGGTTGGGGTTGTGGTTAGTGTTAGGGTTAAGGGTTAGGGTTAGCGGTTACGGTTAGGGGTTAGGGTTAGGGTTAGGCGTAGGCTTAGAAATGGGGTTGGGTTGGGGTTGTGGTTAGTGTTAGGGTTAAGGGTTAGGGTTAGAGTTAGGGGTTAGGGTTAGCGGTTACGGTTAGGGGTTAGGGGTTAGCGGTAGAGTTAGGGTTACGGATTAGGGTTGGGGTTGGGATTGTGGTTGGGGTTGCGGTTAGGGTTAGGGGTTTGGAGTTAGGGTTAGAGTTAGGGGTAGGGTTAGGCTTAGGTGTTGCGGTTGGGGTTAGGGTTTGGGTTAGGGCTGGGGTTAGAGTTAGGGTTCGGGTTAGCGGTAGGGTTAGGGTTCGGGTTGGGGTTAGGGTTAGGTTTAGGGGTTAGGTTTAGTGTTAGGCTTAGGGTTAGGGTTAAGGGTTAGGGTGAGGGTTGGGGTTGGTGTTAGGGTTAGAGTTAGGGTTAGGCTTAGTGTTAGGGTTAGGGGTTGGGGTTGGTGTTAGGGTTAGAGTTAGGGTTAGCGGTAGGGTTAGGGTTTGGTTTAGGGGTTAGGGTTAAGGGGTAGGGTTAGGGGTTAGGGTGGGGGTTGATTTTAGGGGTAGGGTTAGGGGTTAGGGTTAGGTTTAGGGCTAGAGGTTAGGGTGAGTGGTTAGTGGTTAGGGTTGGGGTTAGGGTTAGGGGCTAGGGTGAGGGGTTAGGGTTAGGGGTTACGGGTTAGGATGAGAGTTAGGGGTTAGGGTTGGGGTTAGGGTTAGGGGCTAGGGTGAGGGGTTAGGGTTAGGGGTTACGGGTTAGGATGAGAGTTAGGGGTTAGGGTTGGGGTTAGGGTTAGGGGTTAGTGTTAGGAATTAGGGTTAGGGCTATGGTTAGGGGCTTGGGTTAGGGTAAGGGTTAGGGGTTAGTGTTTGCGTTTAGGGTGCGGGTTAGGGTTATGGTTAGGGGCTAGGGTTAGGGGTTAGGATTAGGGGTTAGGGTTAGGGGCTCAGGTTAGGGGTTAGGGTTAGTGTTAGGTTTAGGGTTGGGGTTAGGTTTCTGGGTTAGGGTTAGAGTTAGGGGTTAGAGTTGGGGGTTTGGGGTTAGAGTTCGGGATAGGGTTAGGTTAGGGGTTTTGGTTTAGGGTTAGGGGTTTGGGTTAGGGTTAGGGGTAGGGTTAGGGTTAGGGGTACGCTTAGGGTTAGTGGTTAGGGTAAGGCTTAGGGTTGGGGTTAGGTTTAAGGTTATGTTTACGGGTTAGGGTTAGGGGTTCGGGTTAGAGCTGGGTTTGGGTTTCCGGTTAGAGTTAGGGTTGGGGTTGGGGTTAGGGTTAGGGGTTCGGGGTAGAGTTAGGGTTAGTGGTTGCGGTTGGGGTTAGGGTTTGTGTTAGGGCTAGGGATAGAGTTAGGGTTAGCGGTAGGGTTAGGGTTAGGTTTAGGGGTTAGGCTTAGGGTTAAGGGTTAGGGGTAGGGTTAGGGGTTAGGGTTGGGGTTGGTTTTAGGGTTAGGGGTAGGGTTAGGGTTAGGTTTAGGGCTAGGGGTTAGGGTGAGTGGTTAGTGGTTAGGGTTAGGGTTAGGGGCTAGGGTTAGGGTTGGGGTTAGGGGTAGGGTTAGAGTTAGAGGTTAGGGTTAGGTATAGCGGTTAGGGGTAGGGTTAGGATTAGGGGTTGGCGTTAGGGTTTGGGTTAGCGCTCGGGTTAGAGTTAGGGTTAGGGTTAGCGGTAGGGTTAGGGTTCGGGTTGGGGTTAGGGTTAGGTTTAGGGGTTAGGCTTAGTGTTAGGCTTAGGGTTAGGGTTAAGGGTTAGGGTTAGGGGTTGGGGTTGGTGTTAGGGTTAGAGTTAGGGTTAGCGGTAGGGTTAGGTTTAGGGGTTAGGCTTAGGCTTAGGGTTAAGGGTTAGGGGTAGGGTTAGGGGTTAGGGTTGGGGTTGGTTTTAGGGTTAGGGGTAGGGTTAGGAGTTAGGGTTAGGTTTAGGGCGAGGGGTTAGGGTTAGTGTGAGTGGTTAGTGGTTAGGGTTAGGGGTTAGGATGAGAGTTAGGGGTTAGGGTTGGGGTTCGGGTTAGGGGTTAGTTTTGGGGTTTAGGGTTCGGGTTAGGGTTATGGTTAGGGGTTAGGGTTAGGGGTTAGGGTTAGGGGCTCGGGTTAGGGGTTAGGGTTAGTGTTAGGTTTAGGGTAAGGGTTAAGGGTTAGAGTTAGGCTTAGGGTAAGGGTTAAGGGTTAGGGTTCGGGGTTAGGGTTTGGGGCTGGTGTTAGGGTTAGGGGTAGGGTTATGGGTTAGGGTTAGTTTTAGGGCGAGGGGTTAGGGTTAGGGTGAGTGGTTAGTGGTTAGGGTTAGGGGTAGGGTTAGGGGTTAGGGTTGGGGTTGGTTTTAGGGTTAGGGTTAGGTTAAGGGCTCGGGGTTAGGGTTAGGCTGAGTGGTTAGGGTTACGGTGAGGGGTTAGGGTTAGGGGCTAGAGTTAGGGGTTAGGGTTACGGGTTAGGATGAGAGTTAGGGGTTAGGGTGGGGTTGGGGTTAGGGTTAGGGGTTAGTGTTAGGATTTAGCGTTAGGGCTATGGTTAGGGGCTAGGGTTAGGGTAAGGGCTAGAGGTTAGTGTTTGGGTTTAGGGTTAGGGTTAGGGTTGGGGTTGGGGTTGGGGTTGGGGTTAGAGTTAGGGTTTAGAGTTGGGGGTTTGGGGTTAGAGTTCGTGTTATGGTTAGGGTTGGGGTTAGGGTTAGTGTTAGGGCTATGGCTTAGGGTTAGGGGCTAGGGGTTAGGGTTAGGGTTGGTGTTAGGGTTAATGGTTAGGGTTAGGGGTAAGGTTAGCGTTAGGGGTTGGCGTTGGGATTGGGGTTGGGGTGGGATTAAGGTAAGGGTTAGTGGTTAGAGTTAGAGTTTGGGGTTAGTGTTAGGATTTAGGGATATGGTTGGGGTTGGGGTTAGGATTAGGGTTAGGGGTTAGGGTTAGGTGTAGGGTTAGAAATGGGGTTGGGTTGGGGTTGTGGTTAGTGTTAGGGTTAAGGGTTAGGGTTAGCGGTTACGGTTAGGGGTTAGGGTTAGGGTTAGGCGTAGGCTTAGAAATGGGGTTGGGTTGGGGTTGTGGTTAGTGTTAGGGTTAAGGGTTAGGGTTAGAGTTAGGGGTTAGGGTTAGCGGTTACGGTTAGGGGTTAGGGGTTAGCGGTAGAGTTAGGGTTACGGATTAGGGTTGGGGTTGGGATTGTGGTTGGGGTTGCGGTTAGGGTTAGGGGTTTGGAGTTAGGGTTAGAGTTAGGGGTAGGGTTAGGCTTAGGTGTTGCGGTTGGGGTTAGGGTTTGGGTTAGGGCTGGGGTTAGAGTTAGGGTTCGGGTTAGCGGTAGGGTTAGGGTTCGGGTTGGGGTTAGGGTTAGGTTTAGGGGTTAGGTTTAGTGTTAGGCTTAGGGTTAGGGTTAAGGGTTAGGGTGAGGGTTGGGGTTGGTGTTAGGGTTAGAGTTAGGGTTAGGCTTAGTGTTAGGGTTAGGGGTTGGGGTTGGTGTTAGGGTTAGAGTTAGGGTTAGCGGTAGGGTTAGGGTTTGGTTTAGGGGTTAGGGTTAAGGGGTAGGGTTAGGGGTTAGGGTGGGGGTTGATTTTAGGGGTAGGGTTAGGGGTTAGGGTTAGGTTTAGGGCTAGAGGTTAGGGTGAGTGGTTAGTGGTTAGGGTTGGGGTTAGGGTTAGGGGCTAGGGTGAGGGGTTAGGGTTAGGGGTTACGGGTTAGGATGAGAGTTAGGGGTTAGGGTTGGGGTTAGGGGTTAGTGTTAGGAATTAGGGTTAGGGCTATGGTTAGGGGCTTGGGTTAGGGTAAGGGTTAGGGGTTAGTGTTTGCGTTTAGGGTGCGGGTTAGGGTTATGGTTAGGGGCTAGGGTTAGGGGTTAGGATTAGGGGTTAGGGTTAGGGGCTCAGGTTAGGGGTTAGGGTTAGTGTTAGGTTTAGGGTTGGGGTTAGGTTTCTGGGTTAGGGTTAGAGTTAGGGGTTAGAGTTGGGGGTTTGGGGTTAGAGTTCGGGATAGGGTTAGGTTAGGGGTTTTGGTTTAGGGTTAGGGGTTTGGGTTAGGGTTAGGGGTAGGGTTAGGGTTAGGGGTACGCTTAGGGTTAGTGGTTAGGGTAAGGCTTAGGGTTGGGGTTAGGTTTAAGGTTATGTTTACGGGTTAGGGTTAGGGGTTCGGGTTAGAGCTGGGTTTGGGTTTCCGGTTAGAGTTAGGGTTGGGGTTGGGGTTAGGGTTAGGGGTTCGGGGTAGAGTTAGGGTTAGTGGTTGCGGTTGGGGTTAGGGTTTGTGTTAGGGCTAGGGATAGAGTTAGGGTTAGCGGTAGGGTTAGGGTTAGGTTTAGGGGTTAGGCTTAGGGTTAAGGGTTAGGGGTAGGGTTAGGGGTTAGGGTTGGGGTTGGTTTTAGGGTTAGGGGTAGGGTTAGGGTTAGGTTTAGGGCTAGGGGTTAGGGTGAGTGGTTAGTGGTTAGGGTTAGGGTTAGGGGCTAGGGTTAGGGTTGGGGTTAGGGGTAGGGTTAGAGTTAGAGGTTAGGGTTAGGTATAGCGGTTAGGGGTAGGGTTAGGATTAGGGGTTGGCGTTAGGGTTTGGGTTAGCGCTCGGGTTAGAGTTAGGGTTAGGGTTAGCGGTAGGGTTAGGGTTCGGGTTGGGGTTAGGGTTAGGTTTAGGGGTTAGGCTTAGTGTTAGGCTTAGGGTTAGGGTTAAGGGTTAGGGTTAGGGGTTGGGGTTGGTGTTAGGGTTAGAGTTAGGGTTAGCGGTAGGGTTAGGTTTAGGGGTTAGGCTTAGGCTTAGGGTTAAGGGTTAGGGGTAGGGTTAGGGGTTAGGGTTGGGGTTGGTTTTAGGGTTAGGGGTAGGGTTAGGAGTTAGGGTTAGGTTTAGGGCGAGGGGTTAGGGTTAGTGTGAGTGGTTAGTGGTTAGGGTTAGGGGTTAGGATGAGAGTTAGGGGTTAGGGTTGGGGTTCGGGTTAGGGGTTAGTTTTGGGGTTTAGGGTTCGGGTTAGGGTTATGGTTAGGGGTTAGGGTTAGGGGTTAGGGTTAGGGGCTCGGGTTAGGGGTTAGGGTTAGTGTTAGGTTTAGGGTTGGGGTTAAGTTGAGGGGTTAGGGTTAGAGTTAGGGGTTAGAGTTGGGGGTTTGGGGGTTAGAGTTCGCGTTATGGTTAGGGTTAGGGTTAGGGGTTTAGGTTAGGGTTTGCGTTAGGGTTAGGGGTTAGGGGTTGGCGGTTAGGGGTAGGGCTAGGGTTACGGGTTATGGTTGGGGTTGGGTTTAGGGTTAGGGGTACGCTTAGGGTTAGGGGTTAGGGTTAGTGGTTAGGGTAAGTCTTAGGGTTAGGGTTGGGGTTAGGTTTAGGGTTATGTTTACAGGTTAGGGTTAGGGGTTGGGTTTCCGGTTAGAGTTAGGGTTGTGGTTGGGGTTGGGGTTGCGGTTAGGGTTAGGGTTAGTGGTTAGGGTTAGGGGTTAGGGTTAGGGGCTCGGGTTAGGGGTTAGGGTTAGGGGTTAGGATGAGAGTTAGGGGTTAGGGTTGGGGTTGGGGTTAGGGTTAGGGGTTAGTGTTAGGATATAGGGTTAGGGCTATGGTTAGGGGCTAGGGTAAGGGTTAGGGGTTAGTGTTTGGATTTAGGGTTAGGGTTATGGTAAGGGGCTAGGGTTAGGGGATAGGGTTAGGGGTTAGGGTTAGGGGTTAGTGTTAGGTTTAGGGTTATGGTTAGGGTTAGGGGCTAGGGTTGGGGTTAGAGTTAGAGTTAGAGGTTAGGGTTAGGTATAGCGGTTAGGGGTAGGGTTAGGTATAGCGGTTAGGGGTAGGGTTAGGATTAGGGGTTGGGGTTAGGGTTTGGGTTAGCGCTCGGGTTAGAGTTAGGGTTAGGGTTAGCGGTAGGGTTAGGGTTCGGGTTAGGGTTATGGTTAGGGGTTAGGGTTAGGGGCTCGGGTTAGGGGTTAGGGTTAGTGTTAGGTTTAGGGTTGGGGTTAAGTTGAGGGGTTAGGGTTAGAGTTAGGGGTTAGAGTTGGGGGTTTGGGGGTTAGAGTTCGAGTTATGGTTAGGGTTAGGGTTGGGGTTAGGGTTAGGGGTTTTGGTTTAGGGTTAGGGTTAGGGGTAGGGCTAGGGTTACGGGTTATGGTTGGGGTTGGGTTTAGGGTTAGGGGTACGCTTAGGGTTAGGGGTTAGGGTTAGTGGTTAGGGTAAGTCTTTGGGTTAGGGTTGGGGTTAGGTTTCGGGTTATGTTTACAGGTTAGGGTTAGGGGTTGGGTTTCCGGTTAGGGTTGGGGTTGCGGTTCGGGTTAGGGTTAGGGGTTAGGGTTACGGGTTAGGGGTAGAGTTAGGGTTAGAGGTTGCGGTTGGTGTTAGGGTTTGGGTTAGGGCTAGGGTTAGAGTTAGGGTTAGCGGTAGGGTAAGGGTTAGGTTTAGGGGTTAGGCTTAGGGTTAGGGTTAAGGGTTAGGGTTAGGGGTTAGGGTTGGGGTTCGTTTTAGGGGTAGGGTTAGGGGTATGGGTTAGGGTTAGGTTTAGGGCTAGGGGTGAGGGTTAGGGTGAGTGGTTAGGGTTAGGGTTAGGGGTTAGTGTTAGGATATAGGGTTAGGGCTATGGTTAGGGGCTAGGGTAAGGGTTAGGCGTTAGTGTTTGGATTTAGGGTTAGGGTTATGGTAAGGGGCTAGGGTTAGGGTTAGGGGCTAGGGTTAGGGGTTAGGGTTAGGTTTAGGGTTGGGGTTAGGGTTAGGGTTGGGGTTAGGGTTAGTGTTAGCTTTAGGGTTGGGGTTAGGGTTAGGGGTTAGGGTTAGAGTTAGCGGTTAAAGGTGGGGGTTTTGGGTTAGAGTTCGGGTTATGGTTAGGGTTGGGGTTAGGGGTTTGGGTTAGGGTTAGGGTTACGAGTTGGGGTTAGGGGTACGCTTAGAGTTCGGGGTTAGGGTTAGTGGTTAGGGTAAGGCTTAGGGTTAGGGTTGGGGTTAGGTTTAGGGTTATGTTTACGGGTTATGGTTAGGGCTGGGGTTGGGTTTCCGGTTAGAGTTAGGGTTGTGGTTGGGGTTGGGGTTGCGGTTAGGGTTAGGGTTAGGGTTAGTGGTTGCGGTTGGGGTTAGGGTTTGGGTTAGTGCTCGGGTTAGAGTTAGGGTTAGCGGTAGGGTTAGGGTTAGGTTTAGGGGTTAGGCTTAGGGTTAGGGTTAAGGGGTAGGGTTAGGGTTTAGGGGTTAGGGTTGGCGTTGTTTTCGGGTTAGGGGTAGAGTTAGGGTTAGAGGTTGCGGTTGGTGTTAGGGTTTGGGTTAGGGCTAGGGTTAGAGTTAGGGTTAGCGGTAGGGTAAGGGTTAGGTTTAGGGGTTAGGCTTAGGGTTAGGGTTAAGGGTTAGGGTTAGGGGTTAGGGTTGGGGTTCGTTTTAGGGGTAGGGTTAGGGGTATGGGTTAGGGTTAGGTTTAGGGCTAGGGGTGAGGGTTAGGGTGAGTGGTTAGGGTTAGGGTTAGGGGTTAGTGTTAGGATATAGGGTTAGGGCTATGGTTAGGGGCTAGGGTAAGGGTTAGGCGTTAGTGTTTGGATTTAGGGTTAGGGTTATGGTAAGGGGCTAGGGTTAGGGTTAGGGGCTAGGGTTAGGGGTTAGGGTTAGGTTTAGGGTTGGGGTTAGGGTTAGGGTTGGGGTTAGGGTTAGTGTTAGCTTTAGGGTTGGGGTTAGGGTTAGGGGTTAGGGTTAGAGTTAGCGGTTAAAGGTGGGGGTTTTGGGTTAGAGTTCGGGTTATGGTTAGGGTTGGGGTTAGGGGTTTGGGTTAGGGTTAGGGTTAGTGTTAGGTTTAGGGTTGGGGTTAGGGTTAGGGGATAGTGTTAGGAATTAGGGTTAGGGCTATGGTTAGGGGCTTGGGTTAGGGTAAGGGTTAGGGGTTAGTGTTTGCGTTTAGGGTGCGGGTTAGGGTTATGGTTCGGGGCTAGGGTTAGGGGTTAGGGTTAGGGGTTAGGATTAGAGGTTAGGGTTAGGGGCTCAGGTTAGGGGTTAGGGTTAGTGTTAGGTTTAGGGTTGGGGTTAGGTTTCGGTGTTAGGGTTAGAGTTAGGGGTTAGAGTTGGGGGTTTGGGGTTAGAGTTCGAGTTAGGGTTAGGGTTGGGGTTAGGGTTAGGGGTTTTGGTTTAGGGTTAGGGGTTTGGGTTGGGATTGGGGTTGGGGTTGGGGTGGGATTAAGGTAAGGGTTAGTGGTTAGAGTTAGAGTTTGGGGTTAGTGTTAGGGTTTAGGGTTATAGTTAGGGTTGGGGTTAGGATTAGTGTTCGGGGTTAGGGTTAGGTGTAGGGTTAGGGTGGGGGTTGGGGTTGTGGTTAGTGTTAGGGTTAAGCCTTAGGGGTTGGGTTAGGGTTAGAGTTAGGGGTTAGGGTTAGCGGTTAGGGTTAGGGGTTAGCGGTAGAGTTAGGGTTACGGGTTAGGGCTGGTGTTGGGATTGTTGTTGGGTTTGCGGTTAGGGTTAGGGGATACGGTTAGAGTTAGGGGTTAGGGGTAGGGTTAGGATCGGGTTGCAGTTGGGGTTAGGGTTTGGGTTATGGCTAGGGTTACGGTTAGGGTTAGGGTTAGGTTTAGGGGTTAGGGTTAGGGTTAGGGTTGGGGTTAGGGTTAGGTTTAGGGGTTAGGCTTAGAGTTAGGCTTAGGGTAAGGGTTAAGGGTTAGGGTTCGGGGTTAGGGTTGGGGCTGGTGTTAGGGTTAGGGGTAGGGTTATGGGTTAGGGTTAGTTTTAGGGCGAGGGGTTAGGGTTAGGGTGAGTGGTTAGTGGTTAGGGTTAGGGGTAGGGTTAGGGGTTAGGGTTGGGGTTGGTTTTAGGGTTAGGGTTAGGTTAAGGGCTCGGGGTTAGGGTTAGGCTGAGTGGTTAGGGTTACGGTGAGGGGTTAGGGTTAGGGGCTAGAGTTAGGGGTTAGGGTTACGGGTTAGGATGAGAGTTAGGGGTTAGGGTGGGGTTGGGGTTAGGGTTAGGGGTTAGTGTTAGGATTTAGCGTTAGGGCTATGGTTAGGGGCTAGGGTTAGGGTAAGGGCTAGAGGTTAGTGTTTGGGTTTAGGGTTAGGGTTAGGGTTGGGGTTGGGGTTGGGGTTAGAGTTAGGGTTTAGAGTTGGGGGTTTGGGGTTAGAGTTCGTGTTATGGTTAGGGTTGGGGTTAGGGTTAGTGTTAGGGCTATGGCTTAGGGTTAGGGGCTAGGGGTTAGGGTTAGGGTTGGTGTTAGGGTTAATGGTTAGGGTTAGGGGTAAGGTTAGCGTTAGGGGTTGGCGTTGGGATTGGGGTTGGGGTGGGATTAAGGTAAGGGTTAGTGGTTAGAGTTAGAGTTTGGGGTTAGTGTTAGGATTTAGGGATATGGTTGGGGTTGGGGTTAGGATTAGGGTTAGGGGTTAGGGTTAGGTGTAGGGTTAGAAATGGGGTTGGGTTGGGGTTGTGGTTAGTGTTAGGGTTAAGGGTTAGGGTTAGCGGTTACGGTTAGGGGTTAGGGTTAGGGTTAGGCGTAGGCTTAGAAATGGGGTTGGGTTGGGGTTGTGGTTAGTGTTAGGGTTAAGGGTTAGGGTTAGAGTTAGGGGTTAGGGTTAGCGGTTACGGTTAGGGGTTAGGGGTTAGCGGTAGAGTTAGGGTTACGGATTAGGGTTGGGGTTGGGATTGTGGTTGGGGTTGCGGTTAGGGTTAGGGGTTTGGAGTTAGGGTTAGAGTTAGGGGTAGGGTTAGGCTTAGGTGTTGCGGTTGGGGTTAGGGTTTGGGTTAGGGCTGGGGTTAGAGTTAGGGTTCGGGTTAGCGGTAGGGTTAGGGTTCGGGTTGGGGTTAGGGTTAGGTTTAGGGGTTAGGTTTAGTGTTAGGCTTAGGGTTAGGGTTAAGGGTTAGGGTGAGGGTTGGGGTTGGTGTTAGGGTTAGAGTTAGGGTTAGGCTTAGTGTTAGGGTTAGGGGTTGGGGTTGGTGTTAGGGTTAGAGTTAGGGTTAGCGGTAGGGTTAGGGTTTGGTTTAGGGGTTAGGGTTAAGGGGTAGGGTTAGGGGTTAGGGTGGGGGTTGATTTTAGGGGTAGGGTTAGGGGTTAGGGTTAGGTTTAGGGCTAGAGGTTAGGGTGAGTGGTTAGTGGTTAGGGTTGGGGTTAGGGTTAGGGGCTAGGGTGAGGGGTTAGGGTTAGGGGTTACGGGTTAGGATGAGAGTTAGGGGTTAGGGTTGGGGTTAGGGTTAGGGGTTAGTGTTAGGAATTAGGGTTAGGGCTATGGTTAGGGGCTTGGGTTAGGGTAAGGGTTAGGGGTTAGTGTTTGCGTTTAGGGTGCGGGTTAGGGTTATGGTTAGGGGCTAGGGTTAGGGGTTAGGATTAGGGGTTAGGGTTAGGGGCTCAGGTTAGGGGTTAGGGTTAGTGTTAGGTTTAGGGTTGGGGTTAGGTTTCTGGGTTAGGGTTAGAGTTAGGGGTTAGAGTTGGGGGTTTGGGGTTAGAGTTCGGGATAGGGTTAGGTTAGGGGTTTTGGTTTAGGGTTAGGGGTTTGGGTTAGGGTTAGGGGTAGGGTTAGGGTTAGGGGTACGCTTAGGGTTAGTGGTTAGGGTAAGGCTTAGGGTTGGGGTTAGGTTTAAGGTTATGTTTACGGGTTAGGGTTAGGGGTTCGGGTTAGAGCTGGGTTTGGGTTTCCGGTTAGAGTTAGGGTTGGGGTTGGGGTTAGGGTTAGGGGTTCGGGGTAGAGTTAGGGTTAGTGGTTGCGGTTGGGGTTAGGGTTTGTGTTAGGGCTAGGGATAGAGTTAGGGTTAGCGGTAGGGTTAGGGTTAGGTTTAGGGGTTAGGCTTAGGGTTAAGGGTTAGGGGTAGGGTTAGGGGTTAGGGTTGGGGTTGGTTTTAGGGTTAGGGGTAGGGTTAGGGTTAGGTTTAGGGCTAGGGGTTAGGGTGAGTGGTTAGTGGTTAGGGTTAGGGGCTAGGGTTAGGGTTGGGGTTAGGGGTAGGGTTAGAGTTAGAGGTTAGGGTTAGGTATAGCGGTTAGGGGTAGGGTTAGGATTAGGGGTTGGCGTTAGGGTTTGGGTTAGCGCTCGGGTTAGAGTTAGGGTTAGGGTTAGCGGTAGGGTTAGGGTTCGGGTTGGGGTTAGGGTTAGGTTTAGGGGTTAGGCTTAGTGTTAGGCTTAGGGTTAGGGTTAAGGGTTAGGGTTAGGGGTTGGGGTTGGTGTTAGGGTTAGAGTTAGGGTTAGCGGTAGGGTTAGGTTTAGGGGTTAGGCTTAGGCTTAGGGTTAAGGGTTAGGGGTAGGGTTAGGGGTTAGGGTTGGGGTTGGTTTTAGGGTTAGGGGTAGGGTTAGGAGTTAGGGTTAGGTTTAGGGCGAGGGGTTAGGGTTAGTGTGAGTGGTTAGTGGTTAGGGTTAGGGGTTAGGATGAGAGTTAGGGGTTAGGGTTGGGGTTCGGGTTAGGGGTTAGTTTTGGGGTTTAGGGTTCGGGTTAGGGTTATGGTTAGGGGTTAGGGTTAGGGGTTAGGGTTAGGGGCTCGGGTTAGGGGTTAGGGTTAGTGTTAGGTTTAGGGTTGGGGTTAAGTTGAGGGGTTAGGGTTAGAGTTAGGGGTTAGAGTTGGGGGTTTGGGGGTTAGAGTTCGCGTTATGGTTAGGGTTAGGGTTAGGGGTTTAGGTTAGGGTTTGCGTTAGGGTTAGGGGTTAGGGGTTGGCGGTTAGGGGTAGGGCTAGGGTTACGGGTTATGGTTGGGGTTGGGTTTAGGGTTAGGGGTACGCTTAGGGTTAGGGGTTAGGGTTAGTGGTTAGGGTAAGTCTTAGGGTTAGGGTTGGGGTTAGGTTTAGGGTTATGTTTACAGGTTAGGGTTAGGGGTTGGGTTTCCGGTTAGAGTTAGGGTTGTGGTTGGGGTTGGGGTTGCGGTTAGGGTTAGGGTTAGTGGTTAGGGTTAGGGGTTAGGGTTAGGGGCTCGGGTTAGGGGTTAGGGTTAGGGGTTAGGATGAGAGTTAGGGGTTAGGGTTGGGGTTGGGGTTAGGGTTAGGGGTTAGTGTTAGGATATAGGGTTAGGGCTATGGTTAGGGGCTAGGGTAAGGGTTAGGGGTTAGTGTTTGGATTTAGGGTTAGGGTTATGGTAAGGGGCTAGGGTTAGGGGATAGGGTTAGGGGTTAGGGTTAGGGGTTAGTGTTAGGTTTAGGGTTATGGTTAGGGTTAGGGGCTAGGGTTGGGGTTAGAGTTAGAGTTAGAGGTTAGGGTTAGGTATAGCGGTTAGGGGTAGGGTTAGGTATAGCGGTTAGGGGTAGGGTTAGGATTAGGGGTTGGGGTTAGGGTTTGGGTTAGCGCTCGGGTTAGAGTTAGGGTTAGGGTTAGCGGTAGGGTTAGGGTTCGGGTTAGGGTTATGGTTAGGGGTTAGGGTTAGGGGCTCGGGTTAGGGGTTAGGGTTAGTGTTAGGTTTAGGGTTGGGGTTAAGTTGAGGGGTTAGGGTTAGAGTTAGGGGTTAGAGTTGGGGGTTTGGGGGTTAGAGTTCGAGTTATGGTTAGGGTTAGGGTTGGGGTTAGGGTTAGGGGTTTTGGTTTAGGGTTAGGGTTAGGGGTAGGGTTTGGGTTACGGGTTATGGTTGGGGTTGGGTTTAGGGTTAGGGGTACGCTTAGGGTTAGGGGTTAGGGTTAGTGGTTAGGGTAAGTCTTTGGGTTAGGGTTGGGGTTAGGTTTCGGGTTAGGGTTGGGGTTGGGGTTGCGGTTCGGGTTAGGGTTAGGGGTTAGGGTTACGGGTTAGGGGTAGAGTTAGGGTTAGAGGTTGCGGTTGGTGTTAGGGTTTGGGTTAGGGCTAGGGTTAGAGTTAGGGTTAGCAGTAGGGTAAGGGTTAGGTTTAGGGGTTAGGCTTAGGGTTAGGGTTAAGGGTTAGGGTTAGGGGTTAGGGTTGGGGTTCGTTTTAGGGGTAGGGTTAGGGGTATGGGTTAGGGTTAGGTTTAGGGCTAGGGGTGAGGGTTAGGGTGAGTGGTTAGGGTTAGGGTTAGGGGTTAGTGTTAGGATATAGGGTTAGGGCTATGGTTAGGGGCTAGGGTAAGGGTTAGGCGTTAGTGTTTGGATTTAGGGTTAGGGTTATGGTAAGGGGCTAGGGTTAGGGTTAGGGGCTAGGGTTAGGGGTTAGGGTTAGGTTTAGGGTTGGGGTTAGGGTTAGGGTTGGGGTTAGGGTTAGTGTTAGCTTTAGGGTTGGGGTTAGGGTTAGGGGTTAGGGTTAGAGTTAGCGGTTAAAGGTGGGGGTTTTGGGTTAGAGTTCGGGTTATGGTTAGGGTTGGGGTTAGGGGTTTGGGTTAGGGTTAGGGTTACGAGTTGGGGTTAGGGGTACGCTTAGAGTTCGGGGTTAGGGTTAGTGGTTAGGGTAAGGCTTAGGGTTAGGGTTGGGGTTAGGTTTAGGGTTATGTTTACGGGTTATGGTTAGGGCTGGGGTTGGGTTTCCGGTTAGAGTTAGGGTTGTGGTTGGGGTTGGGGTTGCGGTTAGGGTTAGGGTTAGGGTTAGTGGTTGCGGTTGGGGTTAGGGTTTGGGTTAGTGCTCGGGTTAGAGTTAGGGTTAGCGGTAGGGTTAGGGTTAGGTTTAGGGGTTAGGCTTAGGGTTAGGGTTAAGGGGTAGGGTTAGGGTTTAGGGGTTAGGGTTGGCGTTGTTTTCGGGTTAGGGGTAGAGTTAGGGTTAGAGGTTGCGGTTGGTGTTAGGGTTTGGGTTAGGGCTAGGGTTAGAGTTAGGGTTAGCGGTAGGGTAAGGGTTAGGTTTAGGGGTTAGGCTTAGGGTTAGGGTTAAGGGTTAGGGTTAGGGGTTAGGGTTGGGGTTCGTTTTAGGGGTAGGGTTAGGGGTATGGGTTAGGGTTAGGTTTAGGGCTAGGGGTGAGGGTTAGGGTGAGTGGTTAGGGTTAGGGTTAGGGGTTAGTGTTAGGATATAGGGTTAGGGTTATGGTAAGGGGCTAGGGTTAGGGTTAGGGGCTAGGGTTAGGGGTTAGGGTTAGGTTTAGGGTTGGGGTTAGGGTTAGGGTTGGGGTTAGGGTTAGTGTTAGCTTTAGGGTTGGGGTTAGGGTTAGGGGTTAGGGTTAGAGTTAGCGGTTAAAGGTGGGGGTTTTGGGTTAGAGTTCGGGTTATGGTTAGGGTTGGGGTTAGGGGTTTGGGTTAGGGTTAGGGTTAGTGTTAGGTTTAGGGTTGGGGTTAGGGTTAGGGGATAGTGTTAGGAATTAGGGTTAGGGCTATGGTTAGGGGCTTGGGTTAGGGTAAGGGTTAGGGGTTAGTGTTTGCGTTTAGGGTGCGGGTTAGGGTTATGGTTCGGGGCTAGGGTTAGGGGTTAGGGTTAGGGGTTAGGATTAGAGGTTAGGGTTAGGGGCTCAGGTTAGGGGTTAGGGTTAGTGTTAGGTTTAGGGTTGGGGTTAGGTTTCGGTGTTAGGGTTAGAGTTAGGGGTTAGAGTTGGGGGTTTGGGGTTAGAGTTCGAGTTAGGGTTAGGGTTGGGGTTAGGGTTAGGGGTTTTGGTTTAGGGTTAGGGGTTTGGGTTGGGATTGGGGTTGGGGTTGGGGTGGGATTAAGGTAAGGGTTAGTGGTTAGAGTTAGAGTTTGGGGTTAGTGTTAGGGTTTAGGGTTATAGTTAGGGTTGGGGTTAGGATTAGTGTTCGGGGTTAGGGTTAGGTGTAGGGTTAGGGTGGGGGTTGGGGTTGTGGTTAGTGTTAGGGTTAAGCCTTAGGGGTTGGGTTAGGGTTAGGGTTAGAGTTAGGGGTTAGGGTTAGCGGTTAGGGTTAGGGGTTAGCGGTAGAGTTAGGGTTACGGGTTAGGGCTGGTGTTGGGATTGTTGTTGGGTTTGCGGTTAGGGTTAGGGGATACGGTTAGAGTTAGGGGTTAGGGGTAGGGTTAGGATCGGGTTGCAGTTGGTGTTAGGGTTTGGGTTATGGCTAGGGTTACGGTTAGGGTTAGGGTTAGGGTTAGGGTTAGGTTTAGGGGTTAGGGTTAGGGTTAGGGTTGGGGTTAGGGTTAGGTTTAGGGGTTAGGCTTAGAGTTAGGCTTAGGGTAAGGGTTAAGGGTTAGGGTTCGGGGTTAGGGTTGGGGCTGGTGTTAGGGTTAGGGGTAGGGTTATGGGTTAGGGTTAGTTTTAGGGCGAGGGGTTAGGGTTAGGGTGAGTGGTTAGTGGTTAGGGTTAGGGGTAGGGTTAGGGGTTAGGGTTGGGGTTGGTTTTAGGGTTAGGGTTAGGTTAAGGGCTCGGGGTTAGGGTTAGGCTGAGTGGTTAGGGTTACGGTGAGGGGTTAGGGTTAGGGGCTAGAGTTAGGGGTTAGGGTTACGGGTTAGGATGAGAGTTAGGGGTTAGGGTGGGGTTGGGGTTAGGGTTAGGGGTTAGTGTTAGGATTTAGCGTTAGGGCTATGGTTAGGGGCTAGGGTTAGGGTAAGGGCTAGAGGTTAGTGTTTGGGTTTAGGGTTAGGGTTAGGGTTAGGGTTGGGGTTGGGGTTGGGGTTGGGGTTAGAGTTAGGGTTTAGAGTTGGGGGTTTGGGGTTAGAGTTCGTGTTATGGTTAGGGTTGGGGTTAGGGTTAGTGTTAGGGCTATGGCTTAGGGTTAGGGGCTAGGGGTTAGGGTTAGGGTTGGTGTTAGGGTTAATGGTTAGGGTTAGGGGTAAGGTTAGCGTTAGGGGTTGGCGTTGGGATTGGGGTTGGGGTGGGATTAAGGTAAGGGTTAGTGGTTAGAGTTAGAGTTTGGGGTTAGTGTTAGGATTTAGGGATATGGTTGGGGTTGGGGTTAGGATTAGGGTTAGGGGTTAGGGTTAGGTGTAGGGTTAGAAATGGGGTTGGGTTGGGGTTGTGGTTAGTGTTAGGGTTAAGGGTTAGGGTTAGCGGTTACGGTTAGGGGTTAGGGTTAGGGTTAGGCGTAGGCTTAGAAATGGGGTTGGGTTGGGGTTGTGGTTAGTGTTAGGGTTAAGGGTTAGGGTTAGAGTTAGGGGTTAGGGTTAGCGGTTACGGTTAGGGGTTAGGGGTTAGCGGTAGAGTTAGGGTTACGGATTAGGGTTGGGGTTGGGATTGTGGTTGGGGTTGCGGTTAGGGTTAGGGGTTTGGAGTTAGGGTTAGAGTTAGGGGTAGGGTTAGGCTTAGGTGTTGCGGTTGGGGTTAGGGTTTGGGTTAGGGCTGGGGTTAGAGTTAGGGTTCGGGTTAGCGGTAGGGTTAGGGTTCGGGTTGGGGTTAGGGTTAGGTTTAGGGGTTAGGTTTAGTGTTAGGCTTAGGGTTAGGGTTAAGGGTTAGGGTGAGGGTTGGGGTTGGTGTTAGGGTTAGAGTTAGGGTTAGGCTTAGTGTTAGGGTTAGGGGTTGGGGTTGGTGTTAGGGTTAGAGTTAGGGTTAGCGGTAGGGTTAGGGTTTGGTTTAGGGGTTAGGGTTAAGGGGTAGGGTTAGGGGTTAGGGTGGGGGTTGATTTTAGGGGTAGGGTTAGGGGTTAGGGTTAGGTTTAGGGCTAGAGGTTAGGGTGAGTGGTTAGTGGTTAGGGTTGGGGTTAGGGTTAGGGGCTAGGGTGAGGGGTTAGGGTTAGGGGTTACGGGTTAGGATGAGAGTTAGGGGTTAGGGTTGGGGTTAGGGTTAGGGGTTAGTGTTAGGAATTAGGGTTAGGGCTATGGTTAGGGGCTTGGGTTAGGGTAAGGGTTAGGGGTTAGTGTTTGCGTTTAGGGTGCGGGTTAGGGTTATGGTTAGGGGCTAGGGTTAGGGGTTAGGATTAGGGGTTAGGGTTAGGGGCTCAGGTTAGGGGTTAGGGTTAGTGTTAGGTTTAGGGTTGGGGTTAGGTTTCTGGGTTAGGGTTAGAGTTAGGGGTTAGAGTTGGGGGTTTGGGGTTAGAGTTCGGGATAGGGTTAGGTTAGGGGTTTTGGTTTAGGGTTAGGGGTTTGGGTTAGGGTTAGGGGTAGGGTTAGGGTTAGGGGTACGCTTAGGGTTAGTGGTTAGGGTAAGGCTTAGGGTTGGGGTTAGGTTTAAGGTTATGTTTACGGGTTAGGGTTAGGGGTTCGGGTTAGAGCTGGGTTTGGGTTTCCGGTTAGAGTTAGGGTTGGGGTTGGGGTTAGGGTTCGGGGTAGAGTTAGGGTTAGTGGTTGCGGTTGGGGTTAGGGTTTGTGTTAGGGCTAGGGATAGAGTTAGGGTTAGCGGTAGGGTTAGGGTTAGGTTTAGGGGTTAGGCTTAGGGTTAAGGGTTAGGGGTAGGGTTAGGGGTTAGGGTTGGGGTTGGTTTTAGGGTTAGGGGTAGGGTTAGGGTTAGGTTTAGGGCTAGGGGTTAGGGTGAGTGGTTAGTGGTTAGGGTTAGGGTTAGGGGCTAGGGTTAGGGTTGGGGTTAGGGGTAGGGTTAGAGTTAGAGGTTAGGGTTAGGTATAGCGGTTAGGGGTAGGGTTAGGATTAGGGGTTGGCGTTAGGGTTTGGGTTAGCGCTCGGGTTAGAGTTAGGGTTAGGGTTAGCGGTAGGGTTAGGGTTCGGGTTGGGGTTAGGGTTAGGTTTAGGGGTTAGGCTTAGTGTTAGGCTTAGGGTTAGGGTTAAGGGTTAGGGTTAGGGGTTGGGGTTGGTGTTAGGGTTAGAGTTAGGGTTAGCGGTAGGGTTAGGTTTAGGGGTTAGGCTTAGGCTTAGGGTTAAGGGTTAGGGGTAGGGTTAGGGGTTAGGGTTGGGGTTGGTTTTAGGGTTAGGGGTAGGGTTAGGAGTTAGGGTTAGGTTTAGGGCGAGGGGTTAGGGTTAGTGTGAGTGGTTAGTGGTTAGGGTTAGGGGTTAGGATGAGAGTTAGGGGTTAGGGTTGGGGTTCGGGTTAGGGGTTAGTTTTGGGGTTTAGGGTTCGGGTTAGGGTTATGGTTAGGGGTTAGGGTTAGGGGTTAGGGTTAGGGGCTCGGGTTAGGGGTTAGGGTTAGTGTTAGGTTTAGGGTAAGGGTTAAGGGTTAGAGTTAGGCTTAGGGTAAGGGTTAAGGGTTAGGGTTCGGGGTTAGGGTTGGGGCTGGTGTTAGGGTTAGGGGTAGGGTTATGGGTTAGGGTTAGTTTTAGGGCGAGGGGTTAGGGTTAGGGTGAGTGGTTAGTGGTTAGGGTTAGGGGTAGGGTTAGGGGTTAGGGTTGGGGTTGGTTTTAGGGTTAGGGTTAGGTTAAGGGCTCGGGGTTAGGGTGAGTGGTTAGGGTTACGGTGAGGGGTTAGGGTTAGGGGCTAGAGTTAGGGGTTAGGGTTACGGGTTAGGATGAGAGTTAGGGGTTAGGGTGGGGTTGGGGTTAGGGTTAGGGGTTAGTGTTAGGATTTAGCGTTAGGGCTATGGTTAGGGGCTAGGGTTAGGGTAAGGGCTAGAGGTTAGTGTTTGGGTTTAGGGTTAGGGTTAGGGTTGGGGTTGGGGTTGGGGTTGGGGTTAGAGTTAGGGTTTAGAGTTGGGGGTTTGGGGTTAGAGTTCGTGTTATGGTTAGGGTTGGGGTTAGGGTTAGTGTTAGGGCTATGGCTTAGGGTTAGGGGCTAGGGGTTAGGGTTAGGGTTGGTGTTAGGGTTAATGGTTAGGGTTAGGGGTAAGGTTAGCGTTAGGGGTTGGCGTTGGGATTGGGGTTGGGGTGGGATTAAGGTAAGGGTTAGTGGTTAGAGTTAGAGTTTGGGGTTAGTGTTAGGATTTAGGGATATGGTTGGGGTTGGGGTTAGGATTAGGGTTAGGGGTTAGGGTTAGGTGTAGGGTTAGAAATGGGGTTGGGTTGGGGTTGTGGTTAGTGTTAGGGTTAAGGGTTAGGGTTAGCGGTTACGGTTAGGGGTTAGGGTTAGGCGTAGGCTTAGAAATGGGGTTGGGTTGGGGTTGTGGTTAGTGTTAGGGTTAAGGGTTAGGGTTAGAGTTAGGGGTTAGGGTTAGCGGTTACGGTTAGGGGTTAGGGGTTAGCGGTAGAGTTAGGGTTACGGATTAGGGTTGGGGTTGGGATTGTGGTTGGGGTTGCGGTTAGGGTTAGGGGTTTGGAGTTAGGGTTAGAGTTAGGGGTAGGGTTAGGCTTAGGTGTTGCGGTTGGGGTTAGGGTTTGGGTTAGGGCTGGGGTTAGAGTTAGGGTTCGGGTTAGCGGTAGGGTTAGGGTTCGGGTTGGGGTTAGGGTTAGGTTTAGGGGTTAGGTTTAGTGTTAGGCTTAGGGTTAGGGTTAAGGGTTAGGGTGAGGGTTGGGGTTGGTGTTAGGGTTAGAGTTAGGGTTAGGCTTAGTGTTAGGGTTAGGGGTTGGGGTTGGTGTTAGGGTTAGAGTTAGGGTTAGCGGTAGGGTTAGGGTTTGGTTTAGGGGTTAGGGTTAAGGGGTAGGGTTAGGGGTTAGGGTGGGGGTTGATTTTAGGGGTAGGGTTAGGGGTTAGGGTTAGGTTTAGGGCTAGAGGTTAGGGTGAGTGGTTAGTGGTTAGGGTTGGGGTTAGGGTTAGGGGCTAGGGTGAGGGGTTAGGGTTAGGGGTTACGGGTTAGGATGAGAGTTAGGGGTTAGGGTTGGGGTTAGGGGTTAGTGTTAGGAATTAGGGTTAGGGCTATGGTTAGGGGCTTGGGTTAGGGTAAGGGTTAGGGGTTAGTGTTTGCGTTTAGGGTGCGGGTTAGGGTTATGGTTAGGGGCTAGGGTTAGGGGTTAGGATTAGGGGTTAGGGTTAGGGGCTCAGGTTAGGGGTTAGGGTTAGTGTTAGGTTTAGGGTTGGGGTTAGGTTTCTGGGTTAGGGTTAGAGTTAGGGGTTAGAGTTGGGGGTTTGGGGTTAGAGTTCGGGATAGGGTTAGGTTAGGGGTTTTGGTTTAGGGTTAGGGGTTTGGGTTAGGGTTAGGGGTAGGGTTAGGGTTAGGGGTACGCTTAGGGTTAGTGGTTAGGGTAAGGCTTAGGGTTGGGGTTAGGTTTAAGGTTATGTTTACGGGTTAGGGTTAGGGGTTCGGGTTAGAGCTGGGTTTGGGTTTCCGGTTAGAGTTAGGGTTGGGGTTAGGGTTAGGGGTTCGGGGTAGAGTTAGGGTTAGTGGTTGCGGTTGGGGTTAGGGTTTGTGTTAGGGCTAGGGATAGAGTTAGGGTTAGCGGTAGGGTTAGGGTTAGGTTTAGGGGTTAGGCTTAGGGTTAAGGGTTAGGGGTAGGGTTAGGGGTTAGGGTTGGGGTTGGTTTTAGGGTTAGGGGTAGGGTTAGGGTTAGGTTTAGGGCTAGGGGTTAGGGTGAGTGGTTAGTGGTTAGGGTTAGGGTTAGGGGCTAGGGTTAGGGTTGGGGTTAGGGGTAGGGTTAGAGTTAGAGGTTAGGGTTAGGTATAGCGGTTAGGGGTAGGGTTAGGATTAGGGGTTGGCGTTAGGGTTTGGGTTAGCGCTCGGGTTAGAGTTAGGGTTAGGGTTAGCGGTAGGGTTAGGGTTCGGGTTGGGGTTAGGGTTAGGTTTAGGGGTTAGGCTTAGTGTTAGGCTTAGGGTTAGGGTTAAGGGTTAGGGTTAGGGGTTGGGGTTGGTGTTAGGGTTAGAGTTAGGGTTAGCGGTAGGGTTAGGTTTAGGGGTTAGGCTTAGGCTTAGGGTTAAGGGTTAGGGGTAGGGTTAGGGGTTAGGGTTGGGGTTGGTTTTAGGGTTAGGGGTAGGGTTAGGAGTTAGGGTTAGGTTTAGGGCGAGGGGTTAGGGTTAGTGTGAGTGGTTAGTGGTTAGGGTTAGGGGTTAGGATGAGAGTTAGGGGTTAGGGTTGGGGTTCGGGTTAGGGGTTAGTTTTGGGGTTTAGGGTTCGGGTTAGGGTTATGGTTCGGGGTTAGGGTTAGGGGTTAGGGTTAGGGGCTCGGGTTAGGGGTTAGGGTTAGTGTTAGGTTTAGGGTAAGGGTTTAGGGTTAGAGTTAGGCTTAGGGTAAGGGTTAAGGGTTAGGGTTCGGGGTTAGGGTTGGGGCTGGTGTTAGGGTTAGGGGTAGGGTTATGGGTTAGGGTTAGTTTTAGGGCGAGGGGTTAGGGTTAGGGTGAGTGGTTAGTGGTTAGGGTTAGGGGTAGGGTTAGGGGTTAGGGTTGGTGTTGGTTTTAGGGTTAGGGTTAGGTTAAGGGCTCGGGGTTAGGGTTAGGCTGAGTGGTTAGGGTTACGGTGAGGGGTTAGGGTTAGGGGCTAGAGTTAGGGGTTAGGGTTACGGGTTAGGATGAGAGTTAGGGGTTAGGGTGGGGTTGGGGTTAGGGTTAGGGGTTAGTGTTAGGATTTAGCGTTAGGGCTATGGTTAGGGGCTAGGGTTAGGGTAAGGGCTAGAGGTTAGTGTTTGGGTTTAGGGTTAGGGTTAGGGTTGGGGTTGGGGTTGGGGTTAGAGTTAGGGTTTAGAGTTGGGGGTTTGGGGTTAGAGTTCGTGTTATGGTTAGGGTTGGGGTTAGGGTTAGTGTTAGGGCTATGGCTTAGGGTTAGGGGCTAGGGGTTAGGGTTAGGGTTGGTGTTAGGGTTAATGGTTAGGGTTAGGGGTAAGGTTAGCGTTAGGGGTTGGCGTTGGGATTGGGGTTGGGGTGGGATTAAGGTAAGGGTTAGTGGTTAGAGTTAGAGTTTGGGGTTAGTGTTAGGATTTAGGGATATGGTTGGGGTTGGGGTTAGGATTAGGGTTAGGGGTTAGGGTTAGGTGTAGGGTTAGAAATGGGGTTGGGTTGGGGTTGTGGTTAGTGTTAGGGTTAAGGGTTAGGGTTAGCGGTTACGGTTAGGGGTTAGGGTTAGGCGTAGGCTTAGAAATGGGGTTGGGTTGGGGTTGTGGTTAGTGTTAGGGTTAAGGGTTAGGGTTAGAGTTAGGGGTTAGGGTTAGCGGTTACGGTTAGGGGTTAGGGGTTAGCGGTAGAGTTAGGGTTACGGATTAGGGTTGGGGTTGGGATTGTGGTTGGGGTTGCGGTTAGGGTTAGGGGTTTGGAGTTAGGGTTAGAGTTAGGGGTAGGGTTAGGCTTAGGTGTTGCGGTTGGGGTTAGGGTTTGGGTTAGGGCTGGGGTTAGAGTTAGGGTTCGGGTTAGCGGTAGGGTTAGGGTTCGGGTTGGGGTTAGGGTTAGGTTTAGGGGTTAGGTTTAGTGTTAGGCTTAGGGTTAGGGTTAAGGGTTAGGGTGAGGGTTGGGGTTGGTGTTAGGGTTAGAGTTAGGGTTAGGCTTAGTGTTAGGGTTAGGGGTTGGGGTTGGTGTTAGGGTTAGAGTTAGGGTTAGCGGTAGGGTTAGGGTTTGGTTTAGGGGTTAGGGTTAAGGGGTAGGGTTAGGGGTTAGGGTGGGGGTTGATTTTAGGGGTAGGGTTAGGGGTTAGGGTTAGGTTTAGGGCTAGAGGTTAGGGTGAGTGGTTAGTGGTTAGGGTTGGGGTTAGGGTTAGGGGCTAGGGTGAGGGGTTAGGGTTAGGGGTTACGGGTTAGGATGAGAGTTAGGGGTTAGGGTTGGGGTTAGGGTTAGGGGTTAGTGTTAGGAATTAGGGTTAGGGCTATGGTTAGGGGCTTGGGTTAGGGTAAGGGTTAGGGGTTAGTGTTTGCGTTTAGGGTGCGGGTTAGGGTTATGGTTAGGGGCTAGGGTTAGGGGTTAGGATTAGGGGTTAGGGTTAGGGGCTCAGGTTAGGGGTTAGGGTTAGTGTTAGGTTTAGGGTTGGGGTTAGGTTTCTGGGTTAGGGTTAGAGTTAGGGGTTAGAGTTGGGGGTTTGGGGTTAGAGTTCGGGATAGGGTTAGGTTAGGGGTTTTGGTTTAGGGTTAGGGGTTTGGGTTAGGGTTAGGGGTAGGGTTAGGGTTAGGGGTACGCTTAGGGTTAGTGGTTAGGGTAAGGCTTAGGGTTGGGGTTAGGTTTAAGGTTATGTTTACGGGTTAGGGTTAGGGGTTCGGGTTAGAGCTGGGTTTGGGTTTCCGGTTAGAGTTAGGGTTGGGGTTGGGGTTAGGGTTCGGGGTAGAGTTAGGGTTAGTGGTTGCGGTTGGGGTTAGGGTTTGTGTTAGGGCTAGGGATAGAGTTAGGGTTAGCGGTAGGGTTAGGGTTAGGTTTAGGGGTTAGGCTTAGGGTTAAGGGTTAGGGGTAGGGTTAGGGGTTAGGGTTGGGGTTGGTTTTAGGGTTAGGGGTAGGGTTAGGGTTAGGTTTAGGGCTAGGGGTTAGGGTGAGTGGTTAGTGGTTAGGGTTAGGGTTAGGGGCTAGGGTTAGGGTTGGGGTTAGGGGTAGGGTTAGAGTTAGAGGTTAGGGTTAGGTATAGCGGTTAGGGGTAGGGTTAGGATTAGGGGTTGGCGTTAGGGTTTGGGTTCGCGCTCGGGTTAGAGTTAGGGTTAGGGTTCGCGGTAGGGTTAGGGTTCGGGTTGGGGTTAGGGTTAGGTTTAGGGGTTAGGCTTAGTGTTAGGCTTAGGGTTAGGGTTAGGGTTAGGGGTTGGGGTTGGTGTTAGGGTTAGAGTTAGGGTTAGCGGTAGGGTTAGGTTTAGGGGTTAGGCTTAGGGTTAAGGGTTAGGGGTAGGGTTAGGGGTTAGGGTTGGGGTTGGTTTTAGGGTTAGGGGTAGGGTTAGGAGTTAGGGTTAGGTTTAGGGCGAGGGGTTAGGGTTAGTGTGAGTGGTTAGTGGTTAGGGTTAGGGGTTAGGATGAGAGTTAGGGGTTAGGGTTGGGGTTCGGGTTAGGGGTTAGTTTTGGGGTTTAGTGTTCGGGTTAGGGTTATGGTTAGGGGTTAGGGTTAGGGGCTCGGGTTAGGGGTTAGGGTTAGTGTTAGGTTTAGGGTTGGGGTTAAGTTGAGGGGTTAGGGTTAGAGTTAGGGGTTAGAGTTGGGTGTTTGGGGGTTAGAGTTCGGGTTATGGTTAGGGTTAGGGTTAGGGGTTTTGGTTTAGGGTTAGGGGTTTAGGTTAGGGTTAGGGGTTAGGGGTTGGCGGTTAGGGGTAGGGTTAGGGTTACGGGTTATGGTTGGGGTTGGGTTTAGTGTTAGGGGTACGCTTAGGGTTAGGGGTTAGGGTTAGTGGTTAGGGTAAGTCTTAGGGTTAGGGTTGGGGTTAGGTTTAGGGTTATGTTTGCAGGTTAGGGTTAGGGGTTGGGTTTCCGGTTAGAGTTAGGGTTGTGGTTGGGGTTGGGGTTGCGGTTAGGGTTAGGGTTAGGGGTTAGGGTTACGGGTTAGGGGTAGAGTTAGGGTTAGAGGTTGCGGTTGGTGTTAGGGTTTGGGTTAGGGCTAGGGTTAGAGTTAGGGTTAGCGGTAGGGTAAGGGTTAGGTTTAGGGGTTAGGCTTAGGGTTAGGGTTAAGGGTTAGGGTTAGGGGTTAGGGTTGGGGTTCGTTTTAGGGTTAGGGGTAGGGTTAGGGGTATGGGTTAGGTTTAGGGCTGGGGTGAGGGTTAGGGTGAGTGGTTAGTGGTTAGGGTTAGGGGTTCGGGGCTCGGGTTAGGGGTTAGGGTTAGGGGTTAGGATGAGAGTTAGGGGTTAGGGTTGGGGTTGGGGTTAGGGTTAGGCGTTAGTGTTAGGATATAGGGTTAGGGCTATGGTTAGGGGCTAGGGTAAGGGTTAGGGGTTAGTGTTTGGATTTAGGGTTAGGGTTATGGTAAGGGGCTAGGGTTAGGGTTAGGGGCTAGGTTTAGGGGTTAGGGTTAGGTTTAGGGTTGGGGTTAGGGTTAGGGTTAGTGTTAGGTTTAGGGTTATGGTTAGGGTTAGGGTTAGGGGCTAGGGTTAGGGTTGGGGTTAGAGTTAGAGGTTAGGGTTAGGTATAGCGGGTAGGGTTAGGATTAGGGGTTGGGGTTAGGGTTTGGGTTAGCGCTCGGGTTAGAGTTAGGGTTAGGGTTAGCGGTAGGGTTAGGGTTCGGGTTGGGGTTAGGGTTAGGTTTAGGGGTTAGGCTTAGTGTTTGGCTTAGGGTTAGGGTTAGGGGTTAGGGTTGGGGTTGGTGTTAGGGTTAGAGTTAGGGTTAGCGGTAGGGTTAGGGTTAGGTTTAGGGGTTAGGCTTAGGGTTAAGGGTTAGGGGTAGGGTTAGTGGTTAGGGTTGGGGTTGGTTTTAGGGTTAGGGTTAGGGTTAGGTTTAGGGCGAGGGGTTAGGGTTAGTGTGAGTGGTTAGTGGTTAGGGTTAGGGGCTAGGGTTAGGGGTTAGGGTTAGGGGTTAGGGTTAGGGGTTAGGCTGAGAGTTAGGGGTTAGGGTTGGGGTTCGGGTTAGGGGTTAGTTTTGGGGTTTAGCGTTCGGGTTAGGGTTATGGTTAGGGGTTAGGGTTAGGGGCTCGGGTTAGGGGTTAGGGTTAGTGTTAGGTTTAGGGTTGGGGTTAAGTTGAGGGGTTAGGGTTAGAGTTAGGGGTTAGAGTTGGGGGTTTGGGGGTTAGAGTTCGGGTTATGGTTAGGGTTAGGGTTGGGGTTAGGGTTAGGGGTTTTGGTTTAGGGTTAGGGTTAGGGGTTTGGGTTAGGGTTTGCGTTAGGGTTAGGGGTTAGGGGTTGGCGGTTAGGGGTAGGGTTAGGGTTACGGGTTATGGTTGGGGTTGGGTTTAGGGATAGGGGTACGCTTAGGGTTAGGGGTTAGGGTTAGTGGTTAGGGTAAGTCTTAGGGTTGGGGTTAGGTTTAGGGTTATGTTTACAGGTTATGGTTAGGGGTTGGGTTCCCGGTTAGAGTTAGGGTTGTGGTTGGGGTTGGGGTTGCGGTTAGGGTTAGGGTTATGGGTTAGGGTTACGGGTTAGGGGTAGAGTTAGGGTTAGAGGTTGCGGTTGGTGTTAGGGTTTGGGTTAGGGCTAGGGTTAGAGTTAGGGTTAGCGGTAGGGTAAGGGTTAGGTTTAGGGGTTAGGCTTAGGGTTAGGGTTAAGGGTTAGGGTTAGGGGTTAGGGTTGGGGTTCGTTTTAGGGTTAGGGGTAGGGTTAGGGGTATGGGTTAGGGTTATGTTTAGGGCTAGGGGTGAGGGTTAGGGTGAGTGGTTAGGGTTCGGGTTAGGGGTTAGTGTTAGGATATAGGGTTAGGGCTATGGTTAGGGGCTAGGGTAAGGGTTAGGCGTTAGTGTTTGGATTTAGGGTTAGGGTTATGGTAAGGGGCTAGGGTTAGGGGCTAGGGTTAGGGGTTAGGGGTTAGGGTTAGGTTTAGGGTTGGGGTTAGGGTTAGGGGTTAGGGTTAGAGTTAGCGGTTAGAGTTGGGGGTTTTGGGTTAGAGTTCGGGTTATGGTTAGGGTTGGGGTTAGGGTTAGGGGTTTTGGTTTAGGGTTAGGGTTAGTGTTAGGTTTAGGGTTGGGGTTAGGGTTAGGGGTTAGAGTTGGGGGTTTTGGGTTAGAGTTCGGGTTATGGTTACGGTTGGGGTTAGGGGTTTGGGTTAGGGTTAGGGTTACGAGTTGGGGTTAGGGGTACGCTTAGAGTTCGGGGTTAGGGTTAGTGGTTAGGGTAAGGCTTAGGGTTAGGGTTGGGGTTAGGTTTAGGGTTATGTTTACGGGTTATGGTTAGGGCTGGGGTTGGGTTTCCGGTTAGAGTTAGGGTTGTGGTTGGGGTTGGGGTTGCGGTTAGGGTTAGGGGTAGGGTTAGGGTTAGTGGTTGCGGTTGGGGTTAGGGTTTGGGTTAGTGCTCGGGTTAGAGTTAGGGTTAGCGGTAGGGTTAGGGTTAGGTTTAGGGGTTAGGCTTAGGGTTAGGGTTAAGGGGTAGGGTTAGGGTTTAGGGGTTAGGGTTGGGGTTGTTTTCGGGTTAGGGGTAGGGTCAGGGGTTAGGGTTACGTTTAGGGCTCGGGGTTAGGGTTAGGGTGAGTGGTTAGTGGTTAGGGTTCGGGGCTAGGGTTAGGGGTTGGGGTTAGGATGAGAGTTAGGGGTTGGGGTTCGGGTTTGGGGTTAGGGTTAGGGGCTAGGGTTAGGGGTTAGGGTTAGGTTTGGGGTTAGGGTTCCGTGTTAGGGTTAGGGGTTAGGGTTTAGAGTTGGGGGTTTGGGGTTAGAGTTCGGGTTATGGTTAGGGGCTAGGGGTTAGGGTTGGGGTTGGGGTTAGGGTTAGTGGTTAGGGTTAGGGGTAAGGTTAGCGTTAGGGGTTAGGGTTGGGATTGGGGTTGGGGTTGGGGTGGGATTAAGGTAAGGGTTAGTGGTTAGAGTTAGAGTTTGGGGTTACGGTTAGGGGTTTTGGTTTAGGGTTAGGGTTAGTGATAGGTTTAGTGTTGGGGTTAGGGTTAGGGGTTAGAGTTGGGGGTTTTGGGTTAGAGTTCGGGTTATGGTTAGGGTTAGGGTTGGGGTTAGGGTTAGGGGTTTGGGTTAGGGTTAGCGTTAGGGTTAGGGGTTAGGGTTAGGGGTTGGGGGTTAGGGGTAGTGTTAGGGTTACGGGTTAGGGTTGGGGTTAGGGTTAGGAGTACGCTTAGGGTTCGGGGTTAGGGTTAGTGGTTAGGGTAAGGCTTAGGGTTAGGGTTGGGGTTAGGTTTAGGGTTATGTTTACGGGTTAGGGTTATGGCTGGGGTTGGGTTTCCGGTTAGAGTTAGGGTTGTGGTTGGGGTTAGGGTTAGGGGTTAGGGGTAGGGTTAGGGTTGGGGTTGGTTTTAGGGTTAGGGTTAGGTTAAGGGCTCGGGGTTAGGGTTAGGGTGAGTGGTTAGGGTTACGGTGAGGGGTTAGGGTTAGGGGCTAGGGTTAGGTGTTAGGGTTACGGGTTAGGATGAGAGTTTGGGGTTGGGGTTAGGGTTAGGGGTTAGTGTTAGGATTTAGGGTTAGGGCTATGGTTAGGGGCTAGGGTTAGGGTAAGGGCGAGAGGTTAGTGTTTGGGTTTAGGGTTATGGTTAGGGGCTAGGGTTAGGGGTTAGGGTTAGGGGCTAGGGTTAGGGTTAGGTTTAGGGTTGGGGTTAGGGTTAGGGTTAGAGTTAGGGTTCAGAGTTGGGGGTTTGGGGTTAGAGTTCGTTTTTATGGTTAGGGTTGGGGTTAGGGTTAGTGTTAGGGCTATGGGTTAGGGTTAGGGGCTAGGGGTTAGGGTTAGGGTTAGGGTTAGTGGTTAGGGTTAGGGGTAAGGTTAGCGTTAGGGGTTGGCGTTGGGATTGGGGTTGGGGTGGGATTAAGGTAAGGGTTAGTTGTTAGAGTTAGAGTTTGGGGTTAGTGTTAGGATTTAGGAATATGGTTGG
Source organism: Mustelus asterias (assembly GCF_964213995.1). Taxonomy (NCBI): domain Eukaryota; kingdom Metazoa; phylum Chordata; class Chondrichthyes; order Carcharhiniformes; family Triakidae; genus Mustelus; species Mustelus asterias. Next base: position 697,437 of record NW_027590157.1, read on the forward strand.
GGTTGGGGTTAGGATTAGGGTTAGGGGTTAGGGTTAGGTGTAGGCTTAGAAATGGGGTTGGGTTGGGGTTGTGGTTAGTGTTAGGGTTAAGGGTTAGGGTTAGAGTTAGGGGTTAGGGTTAGCGGTTACGGTTAGGGGTTAGGGGTTAGCGGTAGAGTTAGGGTTACGGATTAGGGTTGGGATTGTGGTTGGGGTTGCGGTTAGGGTTAGGGGTTAGGGTTAGAGTTAGGGGTTAGGGGTAGGGTTAGGCTTAGGTGTTGCGGTTGGGGTTAGGGTTTGGGTTAGGGCTGGGGTTAGAGTTAGGGTTAGGGTTAGCGGTAGGGTTAGGGTTAGGGTTCGGGTTGGGGTTAGGGTTAGGGTTAGGGGTTAGGTTTAGTGTTAGGCTTAGGGTTAGGGTTAGGGTTAAGGGTTAGGGTGAGGGTTGGGGTTACGGTTAGGGTTAGGGTTTGGGTTAGGCTTAGTGTTAGGCTTAGGGTTAGGGGTCAGGGTTGGGGTTGGTGTTAGGGTTAGAGTTAGGGTTAGCGGTAGGGTTAGGTTTAGGGGTTAGGGTTAAGGGGTAGGGTTAGGGGTTAGGGTGGGGGTTGATTTTAGGGGTAGGGTTAGGGGTTAGGGTTAGGTTTAGGGCTAGAGGTTAGGGTGAGTGGTTAGGGTTGGGGTTAGGGTTAGGGTTAGGGTTCGGGTTAGGGGTTAGGATGAGAGTTAGGGGTTAGGGTTGGGGTTAGGGGTTAGTGTTAGGATTTAGGGTTAGGGCTATGGTTAGGGGCTAGGGTTAGGGTAAGGGCTAGAGGTTAGTGTTTGGGTTAAGGGTTATGGTTAGGGGCTAGGGTTAGGGTTAGGGGCTAGGGTTAGCGTTAGGTTTAGGGTTGGGGTTAGGGTTAGAGTTAGGGTTTGGAGTTGGGGGTTTGGGGTTAGAGTTCGTGTTATGGTTCGGGTTGGGGTTAGGGTTAGTGTTAGGGCTATGGGTTAGGGTTAGGGGCTAGGGGTTAGGGTTGGGGTTAGGGTTAGTGGTTAGGGTTAGGGGTAGGGTTAGCGTTAGGGGTTGGCGTTGGGATTGGGGTTGGGGTGGGATTAAGGTAAGGGTTAGTGGTTAGAGTTAGAGTTTGGGGTTAGTGTTAGGATTTAGGGATATGGTTGGGGTTGGGGTTAGGATTAGGGTTAGGGGTTAGGGTTAGGTGTAGGGTTAGAAATGGGGTTGGGTTGGGGTTGTGGTTAGTGTTAGGGTTAAGGGTTAGGGTTAGAGTTAGGGGTTAGGGTTAGCGGTTACGGTTAGGGGTGAGGGGTTAGCGGTAGAGTTAGGGTTACGGATTCGGGTTGGGGTTGGGATTGTGGTTGGGGTTGCGGTTAGGGTTAGGGTTAGAGTTAGGGGTTAGGGGTAGGGTTAGGCTTAGGTGTTGCGGTTGGGGTTAGGGTTTGGGTTAGGGCTGGGGTTAGGGTTAGGGTTAGCGGTAGGGTTAGGGTTAGCGTTCGGGTTGGGGTTAGAGTTAGGTTTAGGGGTTAGGTTTAGTGTTAGGCTTAGGGTTAGGGTTAAGGGTTAGGGTGAGGGTTGGGGTTGGTGTTAGGGTTAGAGTTAGGGTTAGGCTTAGTGTTAGGCTTAGGGTTAGGGTTAGGGGTTGGTGGTGGTGTTAGAGTTAGAGTTAGCGGTAGGGTTAGGTTTGGGGTTAGGGTTAGGGTTAAGGGGTAGGGTTAGGGGTTAGGGTGAGGGTTGATTTTAGGGGTAGGGTTAGGGTTAGGTTTAGGGCTAGAGGTTAGGGTGAGTGGTTAGGGTTGGGGTTAGGGTTAGGGGCTAGGGTTAGGGGTTAGGGTTAGGGGTTACAGGTTAGGATGAGAGTTAGGGGTTAGGGTTGGGGTTAGGGTTAGGGGTTAGTGTTAGGAATTAGGGTTAGGGCTATGGTTAGGGGCTTGGGTTAGGGTAAGGGTTAGGGGTTAGTGTTTGCGTTTAGGGTGCGGGTTAGGGTTATGGTTAGGGGCTAGGGTTAGGGGTTAGGGTTAGGGGTTAGGATTAGAGGTTAGGGTTAGGGGCTCAGGTTAGGGGTTAGGGTTAGTGTTAGGTTTAGGGTTGGGGTTAGGTTTCGGGGTTAGGGTTAGAGTTAGGGGTTAGAGTTGGGGGTTTGGGGTTAGAGTTCGAGTTAGGGTTAGGGTTGGGGTTAGGGTTAGGGGTTTTGGTTTCAGGTTAGGGGTTTGGGTTGGGATTGGGGTTGGGGTTGGGGTGGGATTAAGGTAAGGGTTAGTGGTTAGAGTTAGAGTTTGGGGTTAGTGTTAGGGTTTAGGGTTATAGTTAGGGTTGGGGTTAGGATTAGTGTTCGGGGTTAGGGTTAGGTGTAGGGTTAGGGTGGGGGTTGGGGTTGTGGTTAGTGTTAGGGTTAAGCCTTAGGGGTTGGGTTAGGGTTAGGGTTAGAGTTAGGGGTTAGGGTTAGCGGTTAGGGTTAGGGGTTAGCGGTAGAGTTAGGGTTACGGGTTAGGACTGGTGTTGGGATTGTGGTTGGGTTTGCGGTTAGGGTTAGGGGATACGGTTAGAGTTAGGGGTTAGGGGTAGGGTTAGGATCGGGTTGCAGTTGGGGTTAGGGTTTGGGTTAGGGCTAGGGTTACGGTTAGGGTTAGGGTTAGCAGTAGGGTTAGGGTTGGGGTTAGGGTTAGGTTTAGGGGTTAGGCTTAGGGTTAGGCTTAGGGGAAGGGTTAAGGGTTAGGGTTCGGGGTTAGGGTTGGGGCTGGTGTTAGGGTTAGGGGTAGGGTTACGGGTTAGGGTTAGTTTTAGGGCGAGGGGTTAGGGTTAGGGTGAGTGGTTAGTGGTTAGGGTTAGGGGTAGGGTTAGGGGTTAGGGTTGGGGTTAGGTTTAGGGTTGGGTTTAGGGTTAGAGTTAGGGTTTAGAGTTGGGGGTTTGGGGTTAGAGTTCGTGTTATGGTTAGGGTTGGGGTTAGGGTTAGTGTTAGGGCTATGGGTTAGGGTTAGGGGCTAGGGGTTAGGGTTAGGGTTGGGGTTAGGGTTAGTGGTTAGGGTTAGGGGTAAGGTTAGCGTTAGGGGTTGGCGTTGGGATTGGGGTGGGATTAAGGTAAGGGTTAGTGGTTAGAGTTAGAGTTTGGGGTTAGTGTTAGGATTTAGGGATATGGTTGGGGTTGGGGTTAGGATTAGGGTTAGGGTTAGGGTTAGGTGTAGGCTTAGAAATGGGGTTGGGTTGGGGTTGTGGTTAGTGTTAGGGTTAAGGGTTAGCGTTAGGTGTTAGGGTTAGCGGTTACGGTTAGGGGTTAGGGGTTAGCGGTAGAGTTAGGGTTACGGATTCGGGTTGGGGTTGGGATTGTGGTTGGGGTTGCGGTTAGGGTTAGGGTTAGAGTTAGGGGTTAGGAGTAGGGTTAGGCTTAGGTGTTGCGGTTGGGGTTAGGGTTTGGGTTAGGGCTGGGGTTAGGGTTAGGGTTAGCGGTAGGGTTAGGGTTAGGGTTCGGGTTGGGGTTAGGGTTAGGTTTAGGGGTTAGGTTTAGTGTTAGGCTTAGGGTTAGGGTTAAGGGTTAGGGTGAGGGTTGGGGTTGGTGTTAGGGTTAGAGTTAGGGTTAGGCTTAGTGTTAGGCTTAGGGTTAGGGTTAGGGGTTGGGGTTGGGGTTAGAGTAAGAGTTAGCGGTAGGGTTCGGGTTAGGTTTAGGGGTTAGGGTTAAGGGGTATGGTTAGGGGTTAGGGTGGGGGTTGATTTTAGGGGTAGGGTTAGGGTTAGGTTTAGGGCTAGAGGTTAGGGTGAGTGGTTAGTGGTTAGGGTTAGGGTTAGGGGCTAGGGTTAGGGGTTAGGGTTAGGGGTTACGGGTTAGGATGAGAGTTAGGGGTTAGGGTTGGGGTTAGGGTTAGGGGTTAGTGTTAGGAATTAGGGTTAGGGCTATGGTTAGGGGCTTGGGTTAGGGTAAGGGTTAGGGGTTAGTGTTTGCGTTTAGGGTGCGGGTTAGGGTTATGGTTCGGGGCTAGGGTTAGGGGTTAGGGTTAGGGGTTAGGATTAGAGGTTAGGGTTAGGGGCTCAGGTTAGGGGTTAGGGTTAGTGTTAGGTTTAGGGTTGGGGTTAGGTTTCGGTGTTAGGGTTAGAGTTAGGGGTTAGAGTTGGGGGTTTGGGGTTAGAGTTCGAGTTAGGGTTAGGGTTGGGGTTAGGGTTAGGGGTTTTGGTTTAGGGTTAGGGGTTTGGGTTGGGATTGGGGTTGGGGTGGGATTAAGGTAAGGGTTAGTGGTTAGAGTTAGAGTTTGGGGTTAGTGTTAGGGTTTAGGGTTATAGTTAGGGTTGGGGTTAGGATTAGTGTTCGGGGTTAGGGTTAGGTGTAGGGTTAGGGTGGGGGTTGGGGTTGTGGTTAGTGTTAGGGTTAAGCCTTAGGGGTTGGGTTAGGGTTAGGGTTAGAGTTAGGGGTTAGGGTTAGCGGTTAGGGTTAGGGGTTAGCGGTAGAGTTAGGGTTACGGGTTAGGGCTGGTGTTGGGATTGTGGTTGGGTTTGCGGTTAGGGTTAGGGGATACGGTTAGAGTTAGGGGTTAGGGGTAGGGTTAGGATCGGGTTGCAGTTGGGGTTCGGGTTTGGGTTATGGCTAGGGTTACGGTTAGGGTTAGGGTTAGCAGTAGGGTTAGGGTTCGGGTTGGGGTTAGGGTTAGGTTTAGGGGTTAGGCTTAGGGTTAGGCTTAGGGTAAGGGTTAAGGGTTAGGGTTCGGGGTTAGGGTTGGGGCTGGTGTTAGGGTTAGGGTTAGGGGTTAGGGTTGGGGTTGGTGTTAGGGTTAGGTTAAGGGCTCGGGGTTAGGGTTAGGGTGAGTGGTTAGGGTTACGGTGAGGGGTTAGGGTTAGGGGCTAGAGTTAGGGGTTAGGGTTACGGGTTAGGATGAGAGTTAGGGGTTAGGGTTGGGGTTAGGGTTAGGGGTTAGTGTTAGGATTTAGGGTTAGGGCTATGGTTAGGGGCTAGGGTTAGGGTAAGGGCTAGAGGTTAGTGTTTGGGTTTAGGGTTAGGGTTATGGTTAGGCGCTAGGGTTAGGGGTTAGGGTTAGGGGCTAGGGTTAGGTTTAGGGTTGGGGTTAGGGTTAGGGTTAGAGTTAGGGTTTAGAGTTGGGCGTTTGGGGTTAGAGTTCGTGTTATGGTTAGGGTTGGGGTTAGGGTTAGTGTTAGGGCTATGGCTTAGGGTTAGGGGCTAGGGGTTAGGGTTAGGGTTGGGGTTAGGGTTAGTGGTTAGGGTTAGGGGTAAGGTTAGCGTTAGGGGTTGGCGTTGGGATTGGGGTTGGGGTGGGATTAAGGTAAGGGTTAGTGGTTAGAGTTAGAGTTTGGGGTTAGTGTTAGGATTTAGGGATATGGTTGGGGTTGGGGTTAGGATTAGGGTTAGGGGTTAGGGTTAGGTGTAGGGTTAGAAATGGGGTTGGGTTGGGGTTGTGGTTAGTGTTAGGGTTAAGGGTTAGGGTTAGCGGTTACGGTTAGGGGTTAGGGTTAGGGTTAGGTGTAGGCTTAGAAATGGGGTTGGGTTGGGGTTGTGGTTAGTGTTAGGGTTCAGGGTTAGGGTTAGAGTTAGGGGTTAGGGTTAGCGGTTACGGTTAGGGGTTAGGGGTTAGCGGTAGAGTTAGGGTTACGGATTAGGGTTGGGGTTGGGATTGGGGTTGCGGTTAGGGTTAGGGGTTAGGAGTTAGGGTTAGAGTTAGGGGTTAGGGGTAGGGTTAGGCTTAGGTGTTGCGGTTGGGGTTAGGGCTGGGGTTAGAGTTAGGGTTCGGGTTAGCGGTAGGGTTAGGGTTCGGGTTGGGGTTAGGGTTAGGTTTAGGGGTTAGGTTTAGTGTTAGGCTTAGGGTTAGGGTTAAGGGTTAGGGTGAGGGTTGGGGTTGGTGTTAGGGTTAGAGTTAGGGTTAGGCTTAGTGTTAGGCTTAGGGTTAGGGGTCAGGGTTGGGGTTGGTGTTAGGGTTAGAGTTAGGGTTAGCGGTAGGGTAAGGGTTAGGTTTAGGGGTTAGGCTTAGGGTTAGGGTTAAGGGTTAGGGTTAGGGGTTAGGGTTGGGGTTCGTTTTAGGGTTAGGGGTAGGGTTAGGGGTATGGGTTAGGTTTAGGGCTAGGGGTGAGGGTTAGGGTGAGTGGTTAGTGGTTAGGGTTAGGGGTTAGGGTTCGGGGCTCGGGTTAGGGGTTAGGGTTAGGGGTTAGGATGAGAGTTAGGGGTTAGGGTTGGGGTTGGGGTTAGGGTTAGGGGTTAGTGTTAGGATATAGGGTTAGGGCTATGGTTAGGGGCTAGGGTAAGGGTTAGGGGTTAGTGTTTGGATTTAGGGTTAGGGTTATGGTAAGGGGCTAGGGTTAGGGTTAGGGGCTAGGTTTAGGGGTTAGGGTTAGGTTTAGGGTTGGGGTTAGGGTTAGGGTTAGTGTTAGGTTTAGGGTTATGGTTAGGGTTAGGGGCTAGGGTTCGGGTTGGGGTTAGAGTTAGAGGTTAGGGTTAGGTATAGGTATATTGATCCACTGGAGCAAGCTGAGAGGGGTGATTGAAAAGCAGCAGTGCTGGTAGGAGATTAATTGGATTAATTGAATTGTTTATTTATTTAATTAGTCAGCTAGTGTGTGTATTTTTTTGGCCTTTACTTTAACAGCAGTTTTTCAAGTTTAAGTGAAAACTAGAAGTGGGCAGCAAAGGAGTCTGGGAAGGGTTTTTATTTTAACTTTAAAAGTCAGTTACCTGGGTGGTTCCCCCTCAGTAGTAGTTTTTTTTTTCTCTCGGGCCCCTAGCCCTATAAATTGGTGCAGAGGAGATACCCGATCCTCTACACTGGTAGAGGATCCCACCCTTCCATCCTCCTCTAACCTAATTATAAGTGTGGGGAAGTTTTTTGTTTTCTTTTTTTCTTGCTGGTAATGGCTTCAGGGATGGCAGTTCAGGCAGTATGCTGCATCTCCTGTGGGATGTATGTGGTGAGGAAATCCAGTAGTGTTTCAGGAGATTTTAGTTGTAAGAAGTGCATTAGATTGCAGCTTCTGGAGGAGCGTGTAAAGGAGCTGGAGGGGGAGGTAGAGGAACTCCGCATAATTCGGAAGGCGGAGGTGGAAGTTGATAGGAGTTATAGAGAAATAGTAACTCCTAGAAATGAGGCTTGGGTCAATGCCAGGAGGAGGGGTAAGAAGCAATCGGGAAGACAATCCCCTGGGGCGGTTCCCCTCCATAATAGGTTTTCGGTGCTGGAGGCTACAGTTGAGGAGGAATCAACTGAGCATAGAGAGCAGATCTCTGGGGGTGAGCCGAGTGAGAAAGCTCAGGTGGTTAGGGGCTGTAAAAGACTGGGCCTTGTGATTGGGGACTCCACAATTAAGGGGACAGATAGGAGGGTCGGAACTAAAGGTAGGGACTCAGGGTTGGTGTGTTGCCTACCAGGGGCTGGGGTCCGGGATGTGTCTGACAGGGTATTCAGGACTCTTAGGGGGGAGGGAGATAAACCACAAGTTATTGTACATGTGGGGACACACGACATAGGGAGGATAGGGGAAGGGGATATTAGGCAGGGATTTATGGAGTTGGGGTGGAAACTAAAGGCCAAGACTGACAGAGTGGTTATCTCTGGACTCTTGCCTGTACCACGGGATAGTTTAGAGAGGAATAGGGAGAGGGAAGGTTTGAATTCATGGCTGAGGGGATGGTGCAGGAGGGAGGGGTTCAGGTACTTAAGCAATTGGGGCTCGTACTGGGGAAGGTGTGACCTCTATGAGAAGGATGGTCTACACCTTAATCAGAAGGGGACCAATATCCTGGGGGGTAAATTTGCTAAGGCCATGCAGGGAGGTTTAAACTGATTCGGTGGGGGGGAGGGATCCTGAGTAGTGGGGCTGAAAGTGAGGGATGCATGGATGGGGACTGCAATGCACGGCATTGCAGAGGTGGGGTGGAGCAGGGTTTGAAATGTGTATACTTCAATGCCAGGAGTATTCGCAATAAAGTGGGTGAACTTGCAGCGTGGATCAGTACCTGGGACTTTGATGTTGTGGCTATTTCAGAGACACGGATAGAGCAGGGGCAGGAATGGATGCTGCAGGTCCCGGGGTTCAAATGTTTTAGTCGAAGTAGGGAAGGAGGTAGAAGAGGGGGAGGGGTAGCATTATTGGTCAGAGATTGTATCACAGTGTCAGAGAGGAGGTTTGATGAGGACTTATCTGTTGAGGTAGTATGGGCGGAGATTAGAAATAGGAGAGGAGAGGTCACCCTGTTGGGAGTCTTTTATAGACCTCCTAAAAGTTCTAGAGAGGTTGAGGAAAGGATTGCGGAGTCAATCCTGCTTAGGAGTGAAAGTAATAGGGCAATTGTTATGGGGGATTTTAACTTGACTAATATTGACTGGAATTGTTATAGCTCTAGCTCGTTAGAGGGGTCAGTTTTTGTTCAAAGCGTGCAGGAAGGTTTTTTGACTCAGTATGTAGACAGGCCAACTAGAGGTGAGGCTATATTGGATCTGGTGCTGGGAAATGAGCCAGACCAGGTGCTAGACTTGGAAGTTGGTGTGCATTTTGGTGATAGTGACCACAATTCGGTTACGTTCACCTTAGTGATGGAAAGGGATAGGCATGAACCTCGGGCCAGTGGTTTTAGCTGGGGGAAGGGTAATTATGAGGCTATTAGGAGAGAATTAGGAAACATAGGTTGGACTAGGAGATTACAGGGACTGGGAACGTCCGACATGTGGAGTTTTTTCAAGGAGCAGCTACTGCGAGTCTGTGATAGGTATGTCCCTGTCAGGCAAGGAGGAATTGGTAGGGCTAGGGAACCGTGGTGCACCAAAAAAGTTTCTTTGTTGGTTAAAAAGAAAAAGGAGGCTTATGTTCGGATGAGACGTGAGCACTCGGGTAGTGCACTAGAAAGCTTTAGATTGGCTAAGAGGGAGTTGAAGAGCGAGCTTAGAAGGGCTAAAAGGGGACATGAGAAGACTTTGGCGGATAGGGTTAAAGAGAATCCTAAGGCGTTCTATAGGTATGTCAAGAACAGAAGGTTGGTTAGGGCAAGTTTAGGGCCAGTTATAGATGGCAGAGGGAAGTTATGTGTGGAACCGGAGGAGATTGGTGAAGCATTGAACCAATATTTCTCTTCGGTGTTCACGCAAGGGGACATGAATATAGCTGAGGAGGACACTGGGTTGCAAGGGAGTAGAATAGACAGTATTACAGTTGATAAGGAGGATGTGCAGGATATTCTGGAGGGTCTGAAAATAGATAAATCCCCTGGTCCGGATGGGATTTATCCAAGGATTCTCTGGGAGGCAAGAGAAGTGATTGCAGAGCCTCTGGCTCTGATCTTCAGGTCGTCGTTGGCCTCTGGTATAGTACCAGAAGATTGGAGGTTAGCGAATGTTGTCCCATTGTTTAAGAAGGGGAACAGAGACTTCCCCGGGAATTATAGACCGGTGAGTCTCACTTCTGTTGTCGGCAAGATGTTGGAAAAAATTATAAGGGATAGGATTTATAGTTATTTGGAGAGTAATGAATTGATAGGTGATAGTCAGCATGGTTTTGTGGCAGGTAGGTCGTGCCTTACTAACCTTATTGAGTTTTTTGAGAAAGTGACCAAGGAGGTGGATGGGGGCAAGGCAGTGGACGTGGTATATATGGATTTTAGTAAGGCGTTTGATAAGGTTCACCATGGTAGGCTTCTGCAGAAAATGCAGATGTATGGGATTGGGGGTGATCTAGGAAATTGGATCAGGAATTGGCTAGCGGATAGGAAACAGAGGGTGGTGGTTGATAGTAAATATTCATCATGGAGTGCGGTTACAAGTGGTGTACCTCAGGGATCTGTTTTGGGGCCACTGCTGTTTGTAATATTTATTAATGATCTGGATGAGGGTATAGTTGGGTGGATTAGCAAATTTGCTGATGACACCAAAGTCGGTGGTGTGGTAGACAGTGAGGAAGGGTGTCGTAGTTTGCAGGAAGACTTAGACAGGTTGCAAAGTTGGGCCGAGAGGTGGCGGATGGAGTTTAATGCGGAGAAGTGTGAGGTAATTCACTTTGGTAGGAATAACAGATGTGTTGAGTATAGGGCTAACGGGAGGACTTTGAGTAGTGTGGAGGAGCAGAGGGATCTAGGTGTATGTGTGCATAGATCCCTGAAGGTTGGGAATCAAGTAGATAGGGTTGTTAAGAAGGCATATGGTGTCTTGGCGTTTATTGGTAGGGGGATTGAATTTAGGAGTCGTGGCGTTATGTTGCAACTGTACACAACTCTGGTGCGGCCGCACTTGGAGTACTGTGTGCAGTTCTGGTCCCCACATTACAGGAAGGATGTGGAGGCTTTGGAGAGGGTGCAGAGGAGGTTTACCAGGATGTTGCCTGGTATGGAGGGGAGATCCTATGAGGAGAGGCTGAGGGATTTGGGATTGTTTTCGCTGGAAAGGCGGCGGCTAAGAGGGGATCTTATTGAAACATATAAGATGATTAGAGGTTTAGATAGGGTGGATAGTGATAGCCTTTTTCCTCTGATGGAGAAATCCAGCACGAGGGGGCATGGCTTTAAATTGAGGGGGGGTAGTTATAGAACCGATGTCAGGGGTAGGTTCTTTACCCAGAGGGTGGTGAGGGATTGGAATGCCCTGCCAGCATCAGTAGTAAATGCGCCTAGTTTGGGGGCGTTTAAGAGATCCGTAGATAGGTTCATGGACGAAAAGAAATTGGTTTAGGTTGGAGGGTCACAGTTTTTTTTTAACTGGTCGGTGCAACATCGTGGGCCGAAGGGCCTGTTCTGCGCTGTAATGTTCTATGTTCTATGTTCTATAGCGGTTAGGGGTAGGGTTAGGATTAGGGGTTGGGGTTAGGGTTTGGGTTAGCGCTCGGGTTAGAGTTAGGGTTAGGGTTAGCGGTAGGGTTAGGGTTCGGGTTGGGGTTAGGGTTAGGTTTAGGGGTTAGGCTTAGTGTTTGGCTTAGGGTTAGGGTTAGGGGTCAGGGTTGGGGTTGGTGTTAGGGTTAGAGTTAGGGTTAGCGGTAGGGTTAGGGTTAGGTTTAGGGGTTAGGCTTAGGGTTAGGGTTAAGGGTTAGGGGTAGGGTTCGTGGTTAGGGTTGGGGTTGGTTTTAGGGTTAGGGGTAGGGTTAGGAGTTAGGGTTAGGTTTAGGGCGAGGGGTTAGGGTTAGTGTTAGTGGTTAGGGTTAGGGGCTAGGGTTAGGGGTTAGGGTTAGGGGTTAGGGGTTAGGTGTTAGGCTGAGAGTTAGGGGTTAGGGTTAGGGTTAGGGGTTAGTTTTGGGGTTAGGGTTAGGGTTAGGGGTTAGGGTTAGTGGTTAGGGTAAGTCTTAGGGTTAGGGTTGGGGTTAGGTTTAGGGTTATGTTTACAGGTTAGGGTTAGGGGTTGGGTTTCCGGTTAGAGTTAGGGTTGTGGTTGGGGTTGGGGTTGCGGTTAGGGTTAGGGGTTAGGGTTACGGGTTAGGGGTAGAGTTAGGGTTAGAGGTTGCGGTTGGTGTTAGGGTTTGGGTTAGGGCTAGGGTTAGAGTTAGGGTTAGCGGTAGGGTAAGGGTTAGGTTTAGGGGTTAGGCTTAGGGTTAGGGTTAAGGGTTAGCGTTAGGGGTTAGGGTTGGGGTTCGTTTTAGGGTTAGGGGTAGGGTTAGGGGTATGGGTTAGGGTTAGGTTTAGGGCTGGGGTGAGGGTTAGTGTGAGTGGTTAGTGGTTAGGGTTAGGGTTAGGGGCTCGGGTTAGGGGTTAGGGTTAGGGGTTAGGATGAGAGTTAGGGGTTGGGGTTGGGGTTAGGGTTAGGGGTTAGTGTTAGGATATAGGGTTAGGGCTATGGTTAGGGGCTAGGGTAAGGGTTAGGGGTTAGTGTTTGGATTTAGGGTTAGGGTTATGGTAAGGGGCTAGGGTTAGGGGCTAGGGTTAGGGGTTAGGGTTAGGTTTAGGGTTGGGGTTAGGGTTAGGGTTAGTGTTAGGTTTAGGGTTATGGTTAGGGTTAGGGGCTAGGGTTAGGGTTGGGGTTAGAGTTAGAGGTTAGGGTTAGGTATAGCGGTTAGGGGTAGGGTTAGGATTAGGGGTTGGTGTTAGGGTTTGGGTTCGCGCTCGGGTTAGAGTTAGGGTTAGGGTTAGCGGTAGGGTTAGGGTTCGGGTTGGGGTTAGGGTTAGGTTTAGGGGTTAGGCTTAGTGTTTGGCTTAGGGTTAGGGTTAGGGGTCAGGGTTGGGGTTGGTGTTAGGGTTAGAGTTAGGGTTAGCGGTAGGGTTAGGGTTAGGTTTAGGGGTTAGGCTTAGGGTTAGGGTTAAGGGTTAGGGGTAGGGTTAGTGGTTGGGGTTGGTTTTAGGGTTAGGGGTAGGGTTAGGAGTTAGGGTTAGGTTTAGGGCGAGGGGTTAGGGTTAGTGTGAGTGGTTAGTGGTTAGGGTTAGGGGCTAGGGTTAGGGGTTAGGGTTAGGGGTTAGGGGTTAGGGGTTAGGCTGAGAGTTAGGGGTTAGGGTTGGGGTTCGGGTTAGGGGTTAGTTTTGGGGTTTAGCGTTCGGGTTAGGGTTATGGTTAGGGGTTAGGGTTAGGGGCTCGGGTTAGGGGTTAGGGTTAGTGTTAGGTTTAGGGTTGGGGTTAAGTTGAGGGGTTAGGGTTAGAGTTAGGGGTTAGAGTTGGGGGTTTGGGGGTTAGAGTTCGGGTTATGGTTAGGGTTAGGGTTGGGGTTAGGGTTAGGGGTTTTGGTTTAGGGTTAGGGTTAGGGGTTTGGGTTAGGGTTTGCGTTAGGGTTAGGGGTTGGCGGTTAGGGGTAGGGTTACGGGTTATGGTTGGGGTTGGGTTTAGGGTTAGGGGTACGCTTAGGGTTAGGGGTTAGGGTTAGTGGTTAGGGTAAGTCTTAGGGTTAGGGTTGGGGTTAGGTTTAGGGTTATGTTTACAGGTTAGGGTTAGGGGTTGGGTTTCCGGTTAGAGTTAGGGTTGTGGTTGGGGTTGGGGTTAGGGTTAGGGGTTAGGGTTACGGGTTAGGGGTAGAGTTAGGGTTAGAGGTTGCGGTTGGTGTTAGGGTTTGGGTTAGGGCTAGGGTTAGAGTTAGGGTTAGCGGTAGGGTAAGGGTTAGGTTTAGGGGTTAGGCTTAGGGTTAGGGTTAAGGGTTAGGGTTAGGGGTTAGGGTTGGGGTTCGTTTTAGGGGTAGGGTTAGGGGTATGGGTTAGGGTTAGGTTTAGGGCTAGGGGTGAGGGTTTGGGTGAGTGGTTAGTGGTTAGGGTTAGTGGTTAGGGTTAGGGTTAGGGGTTTTGGGTTAGGGTTAGTGTTAGGTTTAGGGTTGGGGTTAGGGTTAGGTGTTAGAGTTGGGGGTTTTGGGTTAGAGTTCGAGTTATGGTTAGGGTTGGGGTTAGGGGTTTGGGTTAGGGTTAGCGTTAGGGTTAGGGGTTCGGGTTAGGGTTACGGGTTAGGGTTACGAGTTGGGGTTAGGGGTACGCTTAGAGTTCGGGGTTAGGGTTAGTGGTTAGTGTAAGGCTTAGGGTTAGGGTTGGGGTTAGGTTTAGGGTTATGTTTACGGTTTATGGTTAGGGCTGGGGTTGGGTTTCCGGTTAGAGTTAGGGTTGTGGTTGGGGTTGGGGTTGCGGTTAGGGGTAGGGTTAGGGTTAGTGGTTGCGGTTGGGGTTAGGGTTTGGGTTAGTGCTCGGGTTAGAGTTAGGGTTAGCGGTAGGGTTAGGGTTAGGTTTAGGGGTTAGGCTTAGGCTTAGGGTTAAGGGGTAGGGTTAGGGTTTAGGGGTTAGGGTTGGGGTTGTTTTCGGGTTAGGGGTAGGGTTAGGGGTTAGGGTTAGGTTTAGGGCTCGGGGTTAGGGTTAGGGTGAGTGGTTAGTGGTTAGGGCTAGGGTTAGGGGTTGGGGTTAGGATGAGAGTTAGGGGTTAGGGTTGGGGTTCGGGTTTGGGGTTAGGGTTAGGGGCTAGGGTTAGGGGTTAGGGTTAGGTTTGGGGTTAGGGTTCCGTGTTAGGGTTAGGGGTTAGGGTTTAGAGTTGGGGGTTTGGGGTTAGAGTTCGGGTTATGGTTAGGGGCTAGGGGTTAGGGTTGGGGTTGGGGTTAGGGTTAGTGGTTAGGGTTAGGGGTAAGGTTAGCGTTAGGGGTTAGGGTTGGGATTGGGGTTGGGGTTGGGGTGGGATTAAGGTAAGGGTTAGTGGTTAGAGTTAGAGTTTGGGGTTAGGGTTAGGGGTTTTGGTTTAGGGTTAGGGTTAGTGATAGGTTTAGGGTTGGGGTTAGGGTTAGGGGTTAGAGTTGGGGGTTTTGGGTTAGAGTTCGGGTTATGGTTAGGGTTAGGGTTGGGGTTAGGGGTTTGGGTTAGGGTTAGCGTTAGGGTTAGGGGTTAGGGTTAGGGGTTGGGGGTTAGGGGTAGTGTTAGGGTTACGGGTTAGGGTTGGGGTTAGGGTTAGGGGTACGCTTACGGTTCGGGGTTAGGGTTAGTGGTTAGGGTAAGGCTTAGGGTTAGGGTTGGGGTTAGGTTTAGGGTTATGTTTACGGGTTAGGGTTATGGCTGGGGTTGGGTTTCCGGTTAGAGTTAGGGTTGTGGTTGGGGTTGGGGTTGCGGTTAGGGTTAGGGGTTAGGGGTAGGGTTAGGGGTTAGGGTTGGGGTTGGTTTTAGGGTTAGGGTTATGTTAAGGGCTCGGGGTTAGGGTTAGGGTGAGTGGTTAGGGTTACGGTGAGGGGTTAGGGTTAGGGGCTAGAGTTAGGGGTTAGGGGTTAGGGTTACGGGTTAGGATGAGAGTTTGGGGTTGGGGTTAGGGTTACGGGTTAGTGTTAGGATTTAGGGTTAGGGCTATGGTTAGGGGCTAGGGTTAGGGTAAGGGCTAGAGGTTAGTGTTTGGGTTTAGGGTTAGGGTTATGGTTAGGGGCTAGGGTTAGCGGTTAGGGTTAGGGGCTAGGGTTAGGTTTAGGGTTGGGGTTAGGGTTAGGGTTAGAGTTAGGGTTTGGAGTTGGGGGTTTGGGGTTAGAGTTCGTTTTTATGGTTAGGGTTGGGGTTAGGGTTAGTGTTAGGGCTATGGGTTAGGGTTAGGGGCTAGGGGTTAGGGTTAGGGTTGGGGTTAGGGTTAGTGGTTCGGGTTAGGGGTAGAGTTAGGGTTAGAGGTTGCGGTTGGTGTTAGGGTTTGGGTTAGGGCTAGGGTTAGAGTTAGGGTTAGCGGTAGGGTAAGGGTTAGGTTTAGGGGTTAGGGTTAGGGTTAAGGGTTAGGGTTAGGGGTTAGGGTTGGGGTTCGTTTTAGGGTTAGGGGTAGGGTTAGGGGTATGGGTTAGGGTTAGGTTTAGGGCTAGGGGTGAGGGTTAGGGTGAGTGGTTAGTGGTTAGTGGTTAGGGTTAGTGGTTAGGGTTAGGGTTAGGGGTTTTGGTTTAGGGTTAGGGTTAGTGTTAGGTTTAGGGTTGGGGTTAGGGTTAGGGGTTAGAGTTGGGGGTTTTGGGTTAGAGTTCGGGTTATGGTTAGGGTTGGGGTTAGGGGTTTGGGTTAGGGTTAGCGTTAGGGTTAGGGGTTCGGGTTAGGGTTACGGGTTAGGGTTACGAGTTGGGGTTAGGGGTACGCTTAGAGTTCGGGGTTAGGGTTAGTGGTTAGTGTAAGGCTTAGGGTTAGGGTTGGGGTTAGGTTTAGGGTTATGTTTACGGTTTATGGTTAGGGCTGGGGTTGGGTTTCCGGTTAGAGTTAGGGTTGTGGTTGGGGTTGGGGTTGCGGTTAGGGTTAGGGGTAGGGTTAGGGTTAGTGGTTGCGGTTGGGGTTAGGGTTTGGGTTAGTGCTCGGGTTAGAGTTAGGGTTAGCGGTAGGGTTAGGGTTAGGTTTAGGGGTTAGGGTTAGGGTTAAGGGGTAGGGTTAGGGTTTAGGGGTTAGGGTTGGGGTTGTTTTCGGGTTAGGGGTTAGGGTTAGGGTTAGGGTTAGCGGTAGGGTTAGGGTTAGGTTTAGGGGTTAGGCTTAGGGTTAGGGTTAAGGGGTAGGGTTAGGGTTTAGGGGTTAGGGTTGGGGTTGTTTTCGGGTTAGGGGTAGGGTTAGGGGTTAGGGTTAGGTTTAGGCTCGGGGTTAGGGTTAGGGTGAGTGGTTAGTGGTTAGGGTTAGGGGCTAGGGTTAGGGGTTGGGGTTAGGATGAGAGTTAGGGGTTAGGGTTGGGGTTAGGGTTTGGGGTTAGGGTTAGGGGCTAGGGTTAGGGGTTAGGGTTAGGTTTGGGGTTAGGGTTCCGTGTTAGGGTTAGGGGTTAGGGTTTAGAGTTGGGGGTTTGGGGTTAGAGTTCGGGTTATGGTTATGGGCTAGGTGTTAGGGTTGGGGTTAGGGTTAGGGGTAAGGTTAGCGTTAGGGGTTGGCGTTGGGATTGGGGTTGGGGTGGGATTAAGGTAAGGGTTAGTGGTTAGAGTTAGAGTTCGGGGTTAGTGTTAGGATTTAGGGATATGGTTGGGGTTAGGATTAGGGTTAGGGGTTAGGGTTAGGTGTAGGGTTAGAAATGGGGTTGGGTTGGGGTTGTGGTTAGTGTTAGGGTTAAGGGTTAGGGTTAGAGTTAGGGGTTAGGGTTAGCGGTTACGGTTAGGGGTTAGGGGTTAGCGGTAGAGTTAGGGTTACGGATTAGGGTTGGGGTTGGGATTGTGGTTGGGGTTGCGGTTAGGGTTAGGGGTTAGAGTTAGGGGTTAGGGGTTAGGGGTAGGGTTAGGCTTAGGTGTTGCGGTTGGGGTTAGGGTTTGGGTTAGGGCTGGGGTTAGAGTTAGGGTTAGGGTTAGCGGTAGGGTTAGGGTTAGGGTTCGGGTTGGGGTTAGGGTTAGGTTTAGGGGTTAGGTTTAGTGTTAGGCTTAGGGTTAGGGTTAGGGTTAAGGGTTAGGGTGAGGGTTGGGGTTGGTGTTAGGGTTAGAGTTAGGGTTAGGCTTAGTGTTAGGGTTAGGGGTCAGGGTTGGGGTTGGTGTTAGGGTTAGAGTTAGGGTTAGCGGTAGGGTTAGGGTTAGGTTTAGGGGTTAGGGTTAAGGGGTAGGGTGAGGGGTTAGGGTGGGGGTTGATTTTAGGGGTAGGGTTAGGGGTTAGGGTTAGGTTTAGGGCTAGAGGTTAGGGTGAGTGGTTAGGGTTGGAGTTAGGGGCTAGGGTTAGGGGTTAGGGGTTACGGGTTAGGATGAGAGTTAGGGGTTAGGGTTGGGGTTAGGGTTAGGGGTTAGTGTTAGGAATTAGGGTTAGGGCTATGGTTAGGGGCTTGGGTTAGGTTAAGGGTTAGGGGTTAGTGTTTGTGTTTAGGGTGCGGGTTAGGGTTATGGTTAGGGGCTAGGGTTAGGGTTAGGGGTTAGGATTAGGGGTTAGGGTTAGGGGCTCAGGTTAGGGGTTAGGGTTAGTGTTAGGTTTAGGGTTGGGGTTAGGTTTCGGGGTTAGGGTTAGAGTTAGGGGTTAGAGTTGGGGGTTTGGGGTTAGAGTTCGAGTTAGGGTTAGGGTTGGGGTTAGGGTTAGGGGTTTGGGTTAGGGTTGGGGTTGGTTTTAGGGTTAGGGGTACGCTTAGGGTTAGTGGTTAGGGTAAGGCTTAGGGTTGGGGTTAGGTTTAAGGTTATGTTTACGGGTTAGGGTTAGGGGTTAGGGTTAGAGCTGGGTTTGGGTTTCCGGTTAGAGTTAGGGTTGGGGTTGTGGTTAGGGTTAGGGTTACGGGTTAGGGGTTAGGGGTAGAGTTAGGGTTAGTGGTTGCGGTTGGGGTTAGGGTTTGGGTTAGGGCTAGGGATAGAGTTAGGGTTAGCGGTAGGGTTAGGGTTAGGTTTAGGGGTTAGGCTTAGGGTTAAGGGTTCGGGGTAGGGTTAGGGGTTAGGGTTGGGGTTGGTTTTAGGGTTAGGGGTAGGGTTCGGGTTAGGTTTAGGGCTAAGGGTTAGGGTGAGTGGTTAGTGGTTAGGGTTAGGGTTAGGGGCTAGGGTTAGGGGTTAGGTTTAGGGGTAGGGTTAGTGTTAGAGCTTAGGGTTAGGTATAGCGGTTAGGGGTAGGGTTAGGATTAGGGGTTGGGGTTAGGGTTAGCGCTCGGGTTACAGTTAGGGTTAGCGGTAGGGTTAGGGTTCGGGTTGGGGTTAGGGTTAGGTTTAGGGGTTAGGCTTAGTGTTAGGCTTAGGGTTAAGGGTTAGGGTTAGAGGTTAGGGTTGGGGTTGGTGTTAGGGTTAGAGTTAGGGTTAGCGGTAGGGTTAGGGTTAGGTTTAGGGGTTAGGGTTAAGGGTTAGGGGTAGAGTTAGGGGTTAGGGTTGGGGTTGGTTTTAGGGTTAGGGGTAGGGTTAGGAGTTAGGGTTAGGTTTAGGGCGAGGGGTTAGGGTTAGTGTGAGTGGTTAGTGGTTAGGGTTAGGGGCTAGGGTTAGGGGTTAGGGTTAGGGTTAGGGGTTAGGGGTTAGGATGAGAGTTAGGGGTTAGGGTTGGGGTTCGGGTTAGGGGTTAGTTTTGGGGTTTAGGGTTCGGGTTAGGGTTATGGTTAGGGGTTAGGGTTAGGGTTAGGGGCTCGGGTTAGGGTTCGTGTTAGGTTTAGGGTTGGGGTTAAGTTGAGGGGTTAGCGTTAGAGTTAGGGGTTAGAGTTGGGGGTTTGGGAGTTAGAGTTCGGGTTAGGGTTAGGGTTGGGGTTAGGGTTAGGGGTTTTGTTTTAGGGTTAGGGGTTTAGGTTAGGGTTTGCGTTAGGGTTAGGGGTTGGCGGTTAGGGGTAGGGTTACGGGTTATGGTTGGGGTTGGGTTTTGGGTTAGGGGTACGCTTAGGGTTAGGGGTTTGGGTTAGTGGTTAGGTTAAGTCTTAGGGTTAGGGTTGGGGTTAGGTTTAGGGTTATGTTTACAGGTTAGGGTTAGGGGTTGGGTTTCCGGTTAGGGTTAGGGTTGTGGTTGGGGTTGGGGTTGCGGTTAGGGTTAGGGTTACGGGTTAGGGGTAGAGTTAGGGATAGAGGTTGCGGTTGGTGTTAGGGTTTGGGTTAGGGCTAGGGTTAGAGTTAGGGTTAGCGGTAGGGTAAGGGTTAGGTTTAGGGGTTAGGCTTAGCGTTAGGGTTAAGGGTTAGGGTTAGGGGTTAGGGTTGGGGTTCGTTTTAGGGTTAGGGGTAGGGTTAGGGGTATGGGTTAGGGTTAGGTTTAGGGCTAGGGGTGAGGGTTAGGGTGAGTGGTTAGTGGTTAGGGTTAGGGGTTAGGGTTAGGGGCTCGGGTTAGGGGTTAGGGTTAGGGGTTAGGATGAGAGTTAGGGGTTGGGGTTGGGGTTAGGGTTAGGGGTTAGTGTTAGGATATAGGGTTAGGGCTATGGTTAGGGGCTAGGGTAAGGGTTAGGGGTTAGTGTTTGGATTTAGGGTTAGGGTTATGGTAAGGGGCTAGGGTTAGGACTAGGGTTAGGGGTTAGGGTTAGGTTCAGGGTTGGGGTTAGGGTTAGGGTTAGGGGTTAGTGTTAGGTTTAGGGTTATGGTTACGGTTAGGGTTAGGGGCTAGGGTTAGGGTTGGAGTTAGAGTTAGAGGTTAGGGTTAGGTATAGCGGTTAGGGGTAGGGTTAGGATTAGGGGTTGGGGTTAGGGTTTGGGTTAGCGCTCGGGTTAGAGTTAGGGTTAGGGTTAGCGGTAGGGTTAGGGTTCGGGTTGGGGTTAGGGTTAGGTTTAGGGGTTAGGCTTAGTGTTAGGCTTAGAGTTAGGGTTGGTGTTGGTGTTAGGGTTAGAGTTAGGGTTAGCGGTAGGGTTAGGTTTAGGGGTTAGGCTTAGGGTTAGGGTTAAGGGTTAGGGGTAGGGTTAGGGGTTAGGTTTGGGGTTGGTTTTAGGGTTAGGGGTAGGGTTAGGAGTTAGGGTTAGGTTTAGGGCGAGGGGTTAGGGTTAGTGTGAGTGGTTAGTGGTTAGGGTTAGGGGCTAGGGTTAGGGTTAGGGGTTAGGGTTCGGGGTTAGGATGAGAGTTAGGGGTTAGGGTTGGGGTTCGGGTTAGGGGTTAGTTTTGGCGTTTAGGGTTCGGGTTAGGGTTATGGTTAGGGGTTAGGGTTAGGGTTAGGGTTAGGGTTAGGGGTTAGGATGAGAGTTAGGGGTTAGGGTTGGGGTTCGGGTTAGGGGTTAGTTTTGGCGTTTAGGGTTCGGGTTAGGGTTATGGTTAGGGGTTAGGGTTAGGGGCTCGGGTTAGGGGTTAGGGTTAGTGTTAGGTTTAGGGTTGGGGTTAAGTTGAGGGGTTAGGGTTAGAGTTAGGGGTTAGAGTTGGGGGTTTGGGGGTTAGAGTTCGGGTTATGGTTAGGGTTAGGGTTGGGGTTAGGGTTAGGGGTTTTGGTTTAGGGTTAGGGTTAGGGTTAGGGGTTTGGGTTAGGGTTTGCGTTAGGGTTAGGGGTTGGCGGTTAGGGGTAGGGTTACGGGTTATGGTTGGGGTTGGGTTTAGGGTTAGGGGTACGCTTAGGGTTAGGGGTTAGGGTTAGTGGTTAGGGTAAGTCTTAGGGTTAGGGTTGGGGTTAGGTTTAGGGTTATGTTTACAGGTTAGGGTTAGGGGTTGGGTTTCCGGTTAGAGTTAGGGTTGTGGTTGGGGTTGGGGTTGCGGTTAGGGTTAGGGGTTAGGGTTACGGGTTAGGGGTAGAGTTAGGGTTAGAGGTTGCGGTTGGTGTTAGGGTTTGGGCTAGGGTTAGAGTTAGGGTTAGCGGTAGGGTAAGGTTAGGTTTAGGGGTTAGGCTTAGGGTTAGGGTTAAGGGTTAGGGTTAGGGGTTTGGGTTGGGGTTCGTTTTAGGGTTAGGGGTAGGGTTAGGGGTATGGGTTAGGGTTAGGTTTAGGGCTAGGGGTGAGGGTTAGGGTGAGTGGTTAGTGGTTAGGGTTAGGGGTTAGGGTTAGGGGCTCGGGTTAGGGGTTAGGGTTAGGGGTTAGGATGAGAGTTAGGGGTTAGGGTTGGGGTTGGGGTTAGGGTTAGGGGTTAGTGTTAGGATATAGGGTTAGGGCTGTGGTAAGGGGCTAGGGTTAGGGTTAGGGGCTAGGGTTAGGGGTTAGGTTTAGGGTTGGGGTTAGGGTTAGGGTTAGTGTTAGCTTTAGGGTTGGGGTTAGGGTTAGGGGTTAGGGTTAGAGTTAGCGGTTAGAGTTGGGGGTTTTGGGTTAGAGTTCGGGTTATGGTTAGGGTTAGGGGTTTCGGTTTAGGGTTAGGGTTAGTGTTAGGTTTAGGGTTGGGGTTAGGGTTAGGGGTTAGAGTTGGGGGTTTTGGGTTAGAGTTCGGGTTATGGTTGGGGTTAGGGGTTTGGGTTAGGGTTAGCGTTAGGGTTAGGGGTTCGGGTTAGGGTTACGGGTTAGGGTTACGAGTTGGGGTTAGGGGTACGCTTAGAGTTCGGGGTTCGGGTTAGTGGTTAGGGTAAGGCTTAGGGTTAGGGTTGGGGTTAGGTTTAGGGTTATGTTTACGGGTTATGGTTAGGGCTGGGGTTGGGTTTCCGGTTAGAGTTAGGGTTGTGGTTGGGGTTGGGGTTGCGGTTAGGGTCAGGGTTAGGGTTAGTGGTTGCGGTTGGGGTTAGGGTTTGGGTTAGTGCTCGGGTTAGAGTTAGGGTTAGCGGTAGGGTTAGGGTTAGGTTTAGGGGTTAGGCTTAGGGTTAGGGTTAAGGGGTAGGGTTAGGGTTTAGGGGTTGGGGTTGTTTTCGGGTTAGGGGTAGGGTTAGGGGTTAGGGGTAGGTTTAGTGCTCGGGGTTAGGGTTAGGGTGAGTGGTTAGTGGTTAGGGTTAGGGGCTAGGGTTAGGGGTTGGGGTTAGGATGAGAGTTAGGGGTTAGGGTTGGGGTTAGGGTTTGGGGTTAGGGTTAGGGGCTAGGGTTAGGGTTAGGTTTGGGGTTAGGGTTCCGTGTTAGGGTTAGGGGTTAGGGTTTAGAGTTGGGGGTTTGGGGTTAGAGTTCGGGTTATGGTTAGGGTTAGGGGCGAGGGGTTAGGGTTGGGGTTAGGGTTAGTGGTTAGGGTTAGGGGTAAGGTTAGCGTTAGGGGTTAGGGTTGGGGTTGGGGTGGGATTAAGGTAAGGGTTAGTGGTTAGAGTTAGAGTTTGGGGTTAGGGTTAGGGGTTTTGGTTTAGGGTTAGGGTTAGTGATAGGTTTAGGGTTGGGGTTAGGGTTAGGGGTTAGAGTTGGGGGTTTTGGGTTAGAGTTCGGGTTATGGTTAGGGTTAGGGTTGGGGTTAGGGTTAGGGGTTTGGGTTAGGGTTAGGGGTTGGGGGTTAGGGGTAGTGTTAGGGTTACGGGTTAGGGTTAGGGTTGGGTTTAGGGTTAGGGGTACGCTTAGGGTTCGGGGTTAGGGTTAGTGGTTAGGGTAAGGCTTAGGGTTAGGGTTGGGGTTAGGTTTAGGGTTATGTTTACGGGTTAGGGTTATGGCTGGGGTTGGGTTTCCGGTTAGAGTTAGGGTTGTGGTTGGGGTTGGGGTTGCGGTTCGGGTTAGGGGTTAGGGGTAGGGTTAGGGGTTAGGGTTGGGGTTGGTTTTAGGGTTAGGGTTAGGTTAAGGGCTCGGGGTTATGGTTAGGCTGAGTGGTTAGGGTTACGGTGAGGGCTTAGGGTTAGGGGCTAGAGTTAGGGGTTAGGGGTTAGGGTTACGGGTTAGGATGAGAGTTAGGGGTTGGGGTTGGGGTTAGGGTTAGGGGTTAGTGTTAGGATTTAGGGTTAGGTCTATGGTTAGGGGCTCGGCTTAGGGTAAGGGCTAGAGGTTAGTGTTTGGGTTTAGGGTTAGGGTTATGGTTAGGGGCTAGGGTTAGGGGTTAGGGTTAGGGGCTAGGGTTAGGTTTAGGGTTGGGGTTAGGGTTAGGGTTAGAGTTAGGGTTTAGAGTTGGGGGTTTGGGGTTAGAGTTCGTGTTATGGTTAGGGTTGGGGTTAGGGTTAGTGTTAGGGCTATGGGTTAGGGTTAGGGGCTAGGGGTTAGGGTTGGGGTTAGGGTTAGTGGTTAGGGTTAGGGGTAAGGTTAGCGTTAGGGGTTGGCGTTGGGATTGGGGTTGGGGTGGGATTAAGGTAAGGGTTAGTGGTTAGAGTTAGAGTTTGGGGTTAGTGTTAGGATTTAGGGATATGGTTGGGGTTGGGGTTAGGATTAGGGTTAGGGGTTAGGGTTAGGTGTAGGGTTAGAAATGGGGTTGGGTTGGGGTTGTGGTTAGTGTTAGGGTTAAGGGTTAGGGTTAGAGTTAGGGGTTAGGGTTAGCGGTTACGGTTAGGGGTTAGCGGTAGAGTTAGGGTTACGGATTAGGGTTGGGGTTGGGATTGTGGTTGGGGTTGCGGTTAGGGTTAGGGGTTAGGGTTAGAGTTAGGGGTTAGGGGTAGGGTTAGGCTTAGGTGTTGCGGTTGGGGTTAGGGTTTGGGTTAGGGCTGGGGTTAGAGTTAGGGTTAGGGTTAGCGGTAGGGTTAGGGTTAGGGTTCGGGTTGGGGTTAGGGTTAGGTTTAGGGGTTAGGTTTAGTGTTAGGCTTAGGGTTAGGGTTAAGGGTTAGGGTGAGGGTTGGGGTTGGTGTTAGGGTTAGAGTTAGGGTTAGGCTTAGTGTTAGGCTTAGGGTTAGGGGTCAGGGTTGGGGTTGGTGTTAGGGTTAGAGTTAGGGTTAGCGGTAGGGTTAGGGTTAGGTTTAGGGGTTAGGGTTAAGGGGTAGGGTTAGGGGTTAGGGTGGGGGTTGATTTTAGGGGTAGGGTTAGGGGTTAGGGTTAGGTTTAGGGCTAGTGGTTAGGGTGAGTGGTTAGCGTTGGGGTTAGGGTTAGGGCTAGGGTTAGGGGTTAGGGTTAGGGGTTACGGGTTAGGATGAGAGTTAGGGGTTAGGGTTGGGGTTAGGGTTAGGGGTTAGTGTTAGGAATTAGGGTTAGGGCTATGGTTAGGGGCTTGGGTTAGGGTAAGGGTTAGGGGTTAGTGTTTGCGTTTAGGGTGCGGGTTAGGGTTATGGTTCGGGGCTAGGGTTAGGGGTTAAGGTTAGGGGTTAGGATTAGGGGTTAGGGTTAGGGGCTCAGGTTAGGGGTTAGGGTTAGTGTTAGGTTTAGGGTTGGGGTTAGGTTTCGGGGTTAGGGTTAGAGTTAGGGGTTAGAGTTGGGGGTTTGGGGTTAGAGTTCGGGTTAGGGTTAGGGGTTTTGGTTTAGGGTTAGGGGTTTGGGTTAGGGGTAGGGTTAGGGTTGGGGTTGGGGTTAGGGTTAGGGGTACGCTTAGGGTTAGTGGTTAGGGTAAGGCTTAGGGTTGGGGTTAGGTTTAAGGTTATGTTTACGGGTTAGGGTTAGGGGTTAGGGTTAGAGCTGGGTTTGGGTTTCCGGTTAGAGTTTGGGTTGGGGTTGGGGTTGTCGTTAGGGTTAGGGTTAGGGGTTAGGGGTAGAGTTAGGGTTAGTGGTTGCGGTTGGGGTTCGGGTTTGGGTTAGGGCTAGGGATAGAGTTAGGGTTAGCGGTAGGGTTAGGGTTAGGTTTAGGGGTTAGGCTTAGGGTTAAGGGTTAGGGGTAGGGTTAGGGGTTAGGGTTGGGGTTGGTTTTAGGGTTAGGGGTAGGGTTAGGGTTAGGTTTAGGGCTAGGGGTTAGGGTGAGTGGTTAGTGGTTAGGGTTAGGGGCTAGGGTTAGGGGTTAGGGTTTGGGGTAGGGTTAGAGTTAGAGGTTAGGGTTAGGTATAGCGGTTAGGGGTAGGGTTAGGATTAGGGGTTGGGGTTAGGGTTTGGGTTAGCGCTCGGGTTAGAGTTAGGGTTAGGGTTAGCGGTAGGGTTAGGGTTCGGGTTGGGGTTAGGGTTAGGTTTAGGGGTTAGGCTTAGTGTTAGGCTTAGGGTTAGGGTTAAGGGTTAGGGGTTAGGGTTGGGGTTGGTGTTAGGGTTAGAGTTAGGGTTAGCGGTAGGGTTAGGGTTAAGGGTTAGGGGTAGGGTTAGGGGTTAGGGTTGGGGTTGGTTTTAGGGTTAGGGGTAGGGTTAGGAGTTAGGGTTAGGTTTAGGGCGAGGGGTTAGGGTTAGTGTGAGTGGTTAGTGGTTAGGGTTAGGGGCTAGGGTTAGGGTTAGGGGTTAGGGTTAGGGGTTAGGATGAGAGTTCGGGGTTAGGGTTGGGGTTCGGGTTAGGGGTTAGTTTTGGGGTTTAGGGTTCGGGTTAGGGTTATGGTTAGGGGTTAGGGTTAGGGGTTAGGGTTAGGGGCTCGGGTTAGGGGTTAGGGTTAGTGTTAGGTTTAGGGTTGGGGTTAAGTTGAGGGGTTAGGGTTAGAGTTAGGGGTTAGAGTTGGGGGTTAGAGTTCGGGTTATGGTTAGGGTTAGGGTTGGGGTTAGGGCTTTTGGTTTCGGGTTAGGGTTAGGGGTTTGGGTTAGGGTTTGCGTTAGGGTTAGGGGTTGGCGGTTAGGGGTAGGGTTAGGGTTACGGGTTATGGTTGGGGTTGGGTTTAGGGTTAGGGTTACGCTTAGGGTTAGGGGTTAGGGTTAGTGGTTAGGGTCAGTCTTAGGGTTAGGGTTGGGGTTAGGTTTAGGGTTATGTTTACAGGTTAGGGTTAGGGGTTGGGTTTCCGGTTAGAGTTAGGGTTGTGGTTGGGGTTGGGGTTGCGGTTAGGGTTAGGGTTAGGGGTTAGGGTTACGGGTTAGGGGTAGAGTTAGGGTTAGAGGTTGCGTTTGGTGTTAGGGTTTGGGTTAGGGCTAGGGTTAGAGTTAGGGTTTGCGGTAGGGTAAGGGTTAGGTTTAGGGGTTAGGCTTAGGGTTAGGGTTAAGGGTTAGGGTTAGGGTTGGGGTTCGTTTTAGGGTTAGGGTTAGGGGTATGGGTTAGGGTTAGGTTTAGGGCTAGGGGTGAGGGTTAGTGTGAGTGGTTAGTGGTTAGGGTTAGGGGTTAGGGTTAGGGGCTCGGGTTAGGGGTTAGGGTTAGGGGTTAGGATGAGAGTTAGGGGTTGGGGTTGGGGTTTGGGTTAGGGGTTAGTGTTAGGATATAGGGTTAGGGCTATGGTTAGGGGCTAGGGTAAGGGTTAGGGGTTAGTGTTTGGATTTAGGGTTAGGGTTATGGTAAGGGGCTAGGGTTAGGGTTAGGGGCTAGGGTTAGGGGTTAGGTTTAGGGTTGGGGTTAGGGTTAGGGGTTAGGGTTAGAGTTAAGGTTTCGAGTTGGGGGTTTGGGGTTAGAGTTCGGGTTATGGATAGGGTTGGGGTTAGGGTTAGTGTTAGGGCTAGGGTTTAGGGTTAGGGGCTAGGGGTTAGGGTTAGGGTTGGGGTTAGGGTTAGTGGTTGGGGTTAGGGTTACTGGTTAGGGTTAGGGGTCAGGTTAGCGTTAGGGTTGGGGTTGGGGTGGGATTAAGGTAAGGGTTAGGGG
This sequence comes from Mustelus asterias, assembly GCF_964213995.1. Lineage (NCBI taxonomy): Eukaryota > Metazoa > Chordata > Chondrichthyes > Carcharhiniformes > Triakidae > Mustelus > Mustelus asterias. Next base: position 723,401 of record NW_027590157.1, read on the forward strand.
CTAGGGGTAGGGTTAGGGGTTGGGGTCGTGTTAGGGTTAATGTTGGTGTTAGGGTTAGGGTTCGGATTAGGGGTTAGGGTTGGGGGTTAGGATTAGGGGTTATGGTTAGGGTTACGGTTACGGTTAGGGGTTAGGGTTAGGGTTGGAGTTAGGGTTAGGGTTCGGGGTTAGTGTTAGCGTTAGGGTTAGGTGTTAGGGTTAGTGGTTAGGGTTAGGGGTTACGGTTTGGGTTAAGTTTAGGGTTAGGATTAGGGGTTAGGGTTCGGTGCTGGGGGTTAGGGGTACGTTTAGGGTTAAGTATTAGGGTTGGTGTTGGGGGTAGGGTTAGGAGTTAGGGTTAGGCTTAGCGTTAGGGGTTAGGGATTGGGGTCAAGGTTAGTGTTAGGGTTGGGGTTGCGGTTCAGGATAAGGTTAGGTTCACGGTTTAAGGTTAGGGTTATGGTTAGGTGTTAGGGTTAGAGTTAAGGGTTAGGGTTATGGTTAGGGGCTAGGGTTAGGGATGGGGTTAGGGCTGGGGTTGGGTTTCCGGTTAGAGTTAGGGTTGTGGTTGGGGTTGCGGTTAGGGTTAGGGGTTAGGATTACGGGTTAGGGGTAGAGTTAGCGTTAGTGGTTGCGGTTGGGGTTAGCGTTTGGGTTAGGGCTAGGGTTAGAGTTAGGGTTAGCGGTAGGGTTAGGGTTACGTTTAGGGGTTAGGCTTAGAGTTAGGGTTAGGGGTGGGGTTAGGGGTAGCGTTAGGGGTTGGGGTTAGGTTTAGGGTTAGGGTTAGGGTGAGTGGTTAGGGTTAGGGGCTAGGGTTAGGGGTAGAGTTAGGGTTAGTGGTTGCGGTTGGGGTCAGCGTTTGGGTTAGGGCTAGGGTTAGAGTTAGGGTTAGCGGTAGGGTTAGGGTTAGGGTTCGTGGGTTAGAGTTAGGGTTCGCGGTAGGGTTAGGGTTAGGTTTAGGGGTTAGGCTTAGGGTTAAGGGTTGGGGTGGGGTTAGGGTTAGGGTTAGGGTTAGGGGTTGGGGTTGGGGTTAGGTTTAGGGCTAGGGGTTAGGGTTAGCGTGAGTGGTTCGGGTTAGGGGCTAGGGTTAGGGGTTAGGGTTAGGGGCTACGGTTAGGGGCTAGGGTTAGGTTTAGGGTTAGGGTTAGTGTTAGGGGTAGGGTTAGGGTTAGAATTAGATGTTAGGGTTAGCGGTTAGGGTTAGAGGTTAGGGTTAGGGGTTAGCGGTAGAGTTAGGGTTACGTGTTAGGGTTGGGATTGTGGTTGGGGTTGGGGTTGCGGTTAGGGTTAGGGGTTAGTGTTAGGATTTAGGGTTGGGCTATGGTTAGGGTTAGGGTTAGGGGTTAGCGGTAGAGTTAGGGTTATGTGTTAGGGTTGGGATTGTGGTTGGGGTTGGGGTTGCGGTTAGGGTTAGGGGTTAGTGTTAGGATTTAGGGTTGGGCTATGGTTAGGGTTAGGGGTTAGCGTTAGGGGTTAGGGGTTAGGATGAGAGTTAGGGGTTAGGGTTGGGGTTAGGGTTAGGGGTTAGTGTTAGGATTTAGGGTTAGGGCTATGGTTCGGGGCTAGGGTAAGGGTTAGGGGTTAGTGTTTGGGTTTAGAGTTAGGGTTATGGTTAGGGGTTAGGGTTAGGGGCTCGGGTTAGGTGCTAGGGTTGGGGTTAGGGTTAGTGTTAGGGGTAGGGTTAGGGTTAGAATTAGAGGTTAGGGTTAGCGGTTAGAGTTAGGGGTTAGCGGTAGAGTTAGGGTTACGGGTTAGGGTTGGGGTTGGGATTGTGGTTGGGGTTGGGTTTAGGGTTAGGGTTAGAGTTTGGGGTTAGGGGTAGGATTAGGATTAGGGGTTGCGGTTGGGGTTAGGGTTTGGGTTAGAGGTAGGGTTAGGGTTAGCGGTAGGGTTAGGGTTCGTGTTGGGGTTAGGGTTAGGTTTAGGGGTTAGGCTTAGTGTTAGGGTTAGGGTTAAGGGTTAGGGTTAGGGGTTGGGGTTGGTGTTAGGGTTAGAGTTAGGTTTAGCGTTAGGGTTAGGTTTAGGGGTTAGGCTTAGTGTTAGGGTTAGGGTAAAGGGTTAGGGGTTGGGGTTGGTGTTAGGGTTAGAGTTAGGTTTAGCGTTAGGGTTAGGTTTAGGGGTTAGGCTTAGGGTTAGGGTTAAGGGGTAGGGTTAGGGGTTAGGGTTGGGGTTGGTTTTAGGGTTGGGGTAGGGTTAGGGGTTGTGGTTAGGGTTGGGGTTTAGGGCTAGGGGTTAGGGTTAGTGTGAGTGGTTCGTGGTTAGGGTTAGGTTTGGGGCTAGGGTTAGGGGTTAGGATGAGAGTTGGGGGTTAGGGTTGGGGTTAGGGTTAGGGGTTAGTGTTAGGATTTAGGGTTAGGGCTTTGGTTCGGGGCTAGGGTAAGGGGTAGGGGTTAGTGTTAGGGTTTAGGGTTCGGGTTTAGGGTTATGGTTATGGGTTAGGGTTAGGGTTAGGGTCAGGGGTTAGGGTTAGTTTTAGGGGCTCGGGTTAGGGGTTAGGGTTAGTGTTAGGTTTAGGGTTGGGGTTAGGTTTAGGGGTTAGGGTTAGAGTTAGGGGTTAGAGTTGGGGGTTTGGGGTTAGAGTTCGGGTTAGGGTTGGGGTTGGGGTTATGGATAGGGGTTTTGGTTTAGGGTTAGGGTTAGCGTTAGGGGTTAGGGTTTGGGGTTAGGCTTAGGGTTAGGGTTAGGTGTTTGGGGTTAGGGGTAGGGTTAGGGTTACGGGTTAGGGTTGGGGTTGGGTTTAGGGTTAGGGGTACGCTTAGGGTTAGGGGTTCGGGTTAGTGGTTAGGGTAAGGCTTAGGGTTGGGTTGGGGTTAGGTTTAGGGTTATGTTTACGGTTTAGGGTTAGGGTTAGGGGTTGGGTTTCCGGTTAGAGTTAGGGTTGTGGTTGGGGTTAGGGTTAGTGGTTGGGGTTAGGGTTAGGGCTAAGGATTAGAGTTAGGGTTAGGGATAGGGGTTAGGGTTAGGTTTGGCGTGAGGGTTGGGGTGAGGGGTTAGGGTTAGGGCCTAGGCTTAGAGGTTAGGGTTAGGTTTAGGGTTGGGGTTAGGGTTTGGTTTAGGCGCTATGGTTAGGGGTTAGGGTTAGGTTTAGGGTTATGGGTCAGTGTTACGGTTAGGGGCTAGTGTTAGGGGTTATGGTTAGGGTTAGGGTTGGGGTTAGGGTTACGCTTACGGTTAGGGGTTAGGGTTGGGGTTAGGGTTCGGGGTTAGTGTTAGGGGTTAGGGTTAGAGTAAGGGTTAGGTGTTAGGGTTAGGGGTTACGGTTAGGGTGAAGTTTAGGGTTAGGATTAGGGGTTGCGGTTGGGGTTAGGGTTTGGTTTAGGGCTAGGGTTGGAGTAAGAGTTAGGGTTAGGGTTAGCGGTAGGGTTAGGGTTAGGGTTGGGTTTAGGGTTAGTTTTAGGGGTTAGGCTTAAGGTTAGGGTTAGGGTTGGGGTTAGGGTTGGGGTTGGTGTTAGGGGTAGGGTTAGCGTTAGGTTTCGGGTTGGGGTTAGGGTTAGGGTGAGTGGTTAGGGTTAGGGGTGGGGTTAGGGTTAGGGGTTAGGGTTAGGGGCTCGGGTTAGGGTTCGGGTTAGGGGTTAGGGTTCGGGTTAGGTTTGGGGTTAGGGTTAGGGGTTCGGGTTAGGTAAAGGTTTTCGGGTTGGGGTTGGGGTTAGGGTTAGTGGTTAGAGTTAGGGTTTGGGGTTAGTGTTAGGGTTTAGGGTTATGATTAGGGTTGGGGTTAGGATTAGGGTTAGGTGTAGGGTTCGGGTTGGGGTGGGGGTTGGGGTTGTGGTTAGTGTTAGGGTTAAGGGTTAGGGATAGGGTTAGAGTTAGGGGTTAGGGTTAGCGGTTAGTGTTAGGGGCTAGGGTTAGGGGTTAGGGTTAGGGTTCGGGTTAGGTTTGGGGTTAGGGTTAGGGGTTAGGGTTAGGGAAAGGTGTTCGGGTTGGGGTTAGGGTTGGGGTTAGGGTTAGGGTTCGGGGTTAGTGTTAGGGGTTAGGGTTAGAGTAAGGGTTAGGTGTTAGGGTTAGGGGTTACGGTTAGGGTGAAGTTTAGGGTTAGGATTAGGGGTTGCGGTTGGGGTTAGGGTTTGGGTTAGGGCTAGGGTTAGAGTTAGGGTTAGGGTTAGCGGTAGGGTTAGGGTTGGGTTTAGGGTTAGTTTTAGGGGTTAGGGTTAGGGTTAGCGTTAGGGTTTGGGGTTAGGGTTAGGGTTACGGGTTAGGGTTAGGTGTTTGGGGTTAGGGGTAGGGTTAGGGTTACGGGTTAGGGTTGGGGTTGGGTTTAGGGTTAGGGGTACGCTTAGGGTTTGGGGTTCGGGTTAGTGGTTAGGGTAAGGCTTAGGGTTGGGTTGGGGTTAGGTTTAGGGTTATGTTTACGGTTTAGGGTTAGGGGTTAGGGTTAGGGGTTGGGTTTCCGGTTAGAGTTAGGATTGTGGTTGGGGTTAGGGTTAGGGTTTAGGGTTAGTGGTTGCGGTTGGTGTTAGGGTTAGGGTTAGGGCTAAGGATTAGAGTTAGGGTTATTGATAGGGGTTAGGGTTAGGGTTAGGTTTGGCGTGAGGGTTGGGGTGAGGGGTTAGGGTTAGGGCCTAGGCTTAGAGGTTAGGGTTAGGTTTAGGGTTGGTGTTAGGGTTAGGTTTAGGCGCTATGGTTAGGGTTAGGGGTTAGGTTTAGGGTTATGGGTCAGTGTTACGGTTAGGGGCTAGTGTTAGGGGTTATGGTTAGGGTTGGGGTTGGGGTTAGGGTTACGCTTACGGTTAGGGGTTAGGGTTAGGGTTGGGGTTAGGGTTAGGGTTCGGGGTTAGTGTTAGGGGTTAGGGTTAGAGTAAGGGTTAGGTGTTAGGGTTAGGGGTTAGGGTTAGGGGTTACGGTTAGGGTGAAGTTTAGGGTTAGGATTAGGGGTTGCGGTTGGGGTTAGGGTTTGGTTTAGGGCTAGGGTTGGAGTAAGAGTTAGGGTTAGCGGTAGGGTTAGGGTTAGGGTTGGGTTTAGGGTTAGTTTTAGGGGTTAGGGTTAGGGTTAAGGGTTAGGGTTGGGGTTAGGGTTAGGGTTGGGGTTGGTGTTAGGGTTAGGGTTGGGGTTGGTGTTAGGGGTAGGGTTAGGGTTAGGGTTAGGGTGAGTGGTTAGTGGTTAGGGGTTAGGGGTGGGGTTAGGGTTAGGGGCTCGGGTTCGGGTTAGGGTTCAGGTTAGGTTTGGGGTTAGGGTTAGGGGTTAGGGTTAGGTAAAGGTTTTCGGGTTGGGGTTGGGGTTAGGGTTAGGGTTAGTGGTTAGAGTTAGGGTTTGGGGTTAGTGTTAGGGTTTAGGGTTATGATTAGGGTTAGGGTTGGGGTTAGGATTAGGGTTAGGTGTAGGGTTCGGGTTGGGGTGGGGGTTGGGGTTCTGGTTAGTGTTAGGGTTAAGGGTTAGGGATAGGGTTAGAGTTAGGGGTTAGGGTTAGCGGTTAGTGTTAGGGGCTAGGGTTAGGGGTTAGGGTTAGGGGTTAGGGTTCGGGTTAGGTTTGGGGTTAGGGTTAGGGGTTAGGGTTAGGGAAAGGTGTTCGGGTTGGGGTTAGGGTTGGGGTTGGGGTTAGGGTTACGCTTACGGTTAGGGGTTAGGGTTAGGGTTGGGGTTAGGGTTAGGGTTCGGGGTTAGTGTTAGGGGTTAGGGTTAGAGTAAGGGTTAGGTGTTAGGGTTAGGGGTTACGGTTAGGGTGAAGTTTAGGGTTAAGGTTAGGATTAGGGGTTAGGGTTAGGGTTGGGGTTAGGGTTAGGGTTTAGGGTTGGGGTTGGTGTTAGGGGTAGTGGTAGGGTTAGGTTTAGGGTTGGGGTTAGGGTTAGAGTGAGTGGTTAGTGGTTAGGTTTAGGGGTAAGGGTTCGGGTTAAGGGTTAGGGTTCGGGTTAGGTTTGGGGTTAGGGTTAGGTAAAGGTTTTCGGGTTGGGGTTGGGGTTAGGGTTAGTGGTTAGAGTTAGGGTTTGGGGTTAGTGTTAGGGTTTAGGGTTATGATTAGGGTTAGGTGTAGGGTTCGGGTTGGGATGGGGGTTGGGGTTGTGGTTAGTGTTAGGGTTAAGGGTTAGGGATAGGGTTAGAGTTAGGGGTTAGGGTTAGCGGTTAGGGTTAGGGGCTAGGGTTAGGGGTTAGGGTTTGGGGTTAGGGTTCGGGTTAGGTTTGGGGTTAGGGGTTAGGGTTAGGGAAAGGTTTTCCGGTTGGGGTTGGGGTTAGGGTTAGTGGTTAGAGTTAGGTTTTGGGGTTAGGGTTAGGGTTAGGTTTGGGGTTAGGGTTAGGGGTTAGGGTTAGGGAAAGGTGTTCGGGTTGGTGTTAGGGTTGGGGTTGGGGTTAGGGTTACGCTTATGGTTAGGGGTTAGGGTTAGGGTTGGGGTTAGGGTTAGGGTTCGGGGTTAGTGTTAGGTGTTAGGGTTAGAGTAAGGGTTAGGTGTTAGGGTTAGGGGTTACGGTTAGGGTGAAGCTCAGGGTTAGGGTTAGGATTAGGGGTTGCGGTTGGGGTTAGGGTTTGGGTTAGGGCTAGGGTTAGAGTTAGGGTTCGGGTTAGCGGTAGGGTTAGGGTTGGGTTTAGGGTTAGTTTTAGGGGTTAGGGTTGGGGTTAGGGTTAGGGTTGGGGTTGGTGTTAGGGGTAGGGTTAGGTTTAGGCTTGGGGTTAGGGTTAGAGTGAGTGGTTAGTGGTTAGGGTTAGGGGTGGAGTTAGGGTTAGGGGTTAGGTTTAGGGGTTAGGGTTCGGGTTAGGGGTTAGGGTTCGGGTTAGGTTTGGGGTTAGGTGTTAGGGTTAGGTAAAGGTTTTCGGGTTGGGGTTAGGGTTAGTGGTTAGAGTTAGGGTTTGGGGTTAGGTTTAGGTTTAGGTCTAGGTTTAGGGTTGGGGTGGGGGTTGGGGTTGTGGTCAGTGTTAGGGTTAAGGGTTAGGGGTAGGGTTAGGGTTACGGTTAGAGTTAGGGGTTCGGGTTAGCGGTTAGGTTTAGGGGTTAGGGTTAGGGGTTAGCGGTAGAGTTAGGGTTACGGGTTAGGGTTGGGATTGGGATTGTGGTTGGCGTTGGGGTTAGGGTTAGAGTTAGGGGTTAGGGGTAGGGTTAGGATTAGGGGTTGCGGTTAGGGTTTGGGTTAGGGCTAGGGTTAGAGTTAGGGTTAGGTTTACCGGTAGGGTCAGGGTTCGGGTTGGGGTTAGGGTTAGGGGCTAGGGTTAGGGTTAGGTTTGGGGTTAGGGCTAGGGTTTAGGGTTTGGGAAAGGTGTTAGGGTTGGGGTTAGGGTTAGGGTTAGTGGTTAGAGTTCGGGTTGGGGTTAGTGTTAGGGTTTAGGGTTATGGTTATGGTTCGGTTTAGGGTTAGGGTTTAGGGTTAGGTGTAGGGTGAGGGTTGGGGTGGGGATTGGGGTTGTGGTCAGTGTTAGGTTTAAGGGTTAGGGGTAGGGTTAGAGTTAGGGGTTAGGGTTAGCGGTTAGGTTTAGGGGTTAGGGTTAGGGGTTAGCGGTAGAGTTAGGGTTACGGGTTAGGGTTGGGATTGGGATTGTGGTTGGCGTTGGGGTTAGGGTTAGAGTTAGGGGTTAGGGGTAGGGTTAGGATTAGGGGTTGCGGTTGGGGTTAGGGTTTGGGTTAGGGCTAGGGTTAGAGTTAGGGTTAGGTTTAGCGGTAGGGTTAGGGTTCGGGTTGGGGTCAGGGTTAGGTTTAGGGGTTAGGCTTAGAACATAGAACATAGAACATTACAGCGCAGAACAGGCCCTTCGGCCCACGATGTTGCACCGACCAGTTAAAAAAAAAACTGTGACCCTCCAACCTAAACCAATTTCTTTTCGTCCATGAACCTATCTACGGATCTCTTAAACGCCCCCAAACTAGGCGCATTTACTACTGATGCTGGCAGGGCATTCCAATCCCTCACCACCCTCTGGGTAAAGAACCGACCCCTGACATCGGTTCTATAACTACCCCCCCTCAATTTAAAGCCATGCCCCCTCGTGCTGGATTTCTCCATCAGAGGAAAAAGGCTATCACTATCCACCCTATCTAAACCTCTAATCATCTTATATGTTTCAATAAGATCCCCTCTTAGCCGCCGCCTTTCCAGCGAAAACAATCCCAAATCCCTCAGCCTCTCCTCATAGGATCTCCCCTCCATACCAAGCAACATCCTGGTAAACCTCCTCTGCACCCTCTCCAAAGCCTCCACATCCTTCCTGTAATGTGGGGACCAGAACTGCACACAGTACTCCAAGTGCGGCCGCACCAGAGTTGTGTACAGTTGCAACATAACGCTACGACTCCTAAATTCAATCCCCCTACCAATAAACGCCAAGACACCATATGCCTTCTTAACAACCTTATCTACTTGATTCCCAACTTTCAGGGATCTATGCACACATACACCTAGATCCCTCTGCTCCTCCACACTATTCAAAGTCCTCCCGTTAGCCCTATACTCAACACATCTGTTATTCCTACCAAAGTGAATTACCTCACACTTCTCCGCATTAAACTCCATCCGCCACCTCTCGGCCCAACTTTGCAACCTGTCTAAGTCTTCCTGCAAACTACGACACCCTTCCTCACTGTCTACCACACCACCGACTTTGGTGTCATCAGCAAATTTGCTAATCCACCCAACTATACCCTCATCCAGATCATTAATAAATATTACAAACAGCAGTGGCCCCAAAACAGATCCCTGAGGTACACCACTTGTAACCGCACTCCATGATGAATATTTACTATCAACCACCACCCTCTGTTTCCTATCCGCTAGCCAATTCCTGATCCAATTTCCTAGATCACCCCCAATCCCATACATCTGCATTTTCTGCAGAAGCCTACCATGGTGAACCTTATCAAACGCCTTACTAAAATCCATATATACCACGTCCACTGCCTTGCCCCCATCCACCTCCTTGGTCACTTTCTCAAAAAACTCAATAAGGTTAGTAAGGCACGACCTACCTGCCACAAAACCATGCTGACTATCACCTATCAATTCATTACTCTTATCCTTAGTGTTAGGCTTAGGGTTAGGGTTAAGGGTTAGGGTTAGGGGTTAGGGTTGGGGTTGGTGTTAGGGTTAGGGTTAGGTTTAGGGTTAGGGTGAGTGGTTAGGGTTAGGGTTGGGGTTAGGGTTAGGGTTGGGGGTTAGGGTTAGGGGCTCGGGTTAGGGGTTAGGGTTTAGGGTTAGGGGTTAGGATGAGAGTTAGGGGTTAGGGTTGGGGTTGGGGTTAGGGTTAGGGGTTAGTGTTAGGATATAGGGTTAGGGCTATGGTTAGGGGCTAGGGTTAGGGTAAGGGTTAGGGGTTAGTGTTTGGGTTTAGGGTTATGGTTAGGGGCTAGGGTTAAGGGTTAGGGTTAGGGGCTAGGGTTAGGTTTAGGGTTGGGGTTAGGGTTAGGGGTTAGGGTTAGAGTTAGGGTTTCGAGTTGGGGGTTTGGGGTTAGAGTTCGGGTTATGGATAGGGTTAGTGTTAGGGCTAGGGGTTAGGGGCTAGGGGTTAGGGTTAGGGTTGGGGTTAGGGTTAGTGGTTGGGGTTAGGGTTACTGGTTAGGGTTAGGGGTAAGGTTAGCGTTAGGGTTGGGGTTGGGGTGGGATTAAGGTAAGGGTTAGGGGTTAGGGTTAGGGGCTAGGGGTAGGGTTAGGGGTTGGGGTCGTGTTAGGGTTAATGTTGGTGTTAGGGTTAGGATTAGGGGTTAGGGTTGGGGGTTAGGATTAGGGGTTATGGTTAGGGTTACGGTTAGGGGTTAGGGTTGGGGTTAGGGTTAGGGTTCGGGGTTAGCGTTAGGGTTAGGTGTTAGGGTTAGTGGTTCGGGTTAGGGGTTACGGTTAGGGTTAAGTTTAGGGTTAGGATTAGGGGTTAGGGTTAGGTGCTGGGGGTTAGGGGTACGTTTAGGTTTAAGTATTAGGGTTGGTGTTGGGGGTAGTGTTAGGGGTTAGGCTTAGGGTTAGGGATTGGGGTCAAGGTTAGTGTTAGGGTTAGGGTTGGGGTTGCGGTTCAGGATAAGGTTAGGTTCACGGTTTAGGGTTAGGGTTAGGTGTTAGGGTTAGAGTTAGGGGTTAGGGTTATGGTTAGGGGCTAGGGTTAGGGGTTAGGGCTGGGGTTGGGTTCCGGTTAGAGTTAGGGTTGTGGTTGGGGTTGCGGTTAGGGTTAGGGGTTAGGGTTACGGGTTAGGGGTAGAGTTAGGGTTAGTGGTTGCGGTTGGGGTTAGGGTTTGGGTTAGGGCTAGGGTTAGAGTTAGGGTTAGCGTTAGGGTTAGCTTTAGGGGTTAGGGTTAGGGGTGGGGTTAGGGGTAGGGTTAAGGGTTAGGGTTAGGGGTTAGGGTTAGGGGCTCGGGTTAGGGGTTAGGGTTAGTGTTAGGTTTAGGGTTGGGGTTAGGGTTAGGGGTTAGGGTTAGAGTTAGCGGTTAGAGTTGGGGGTTTTGGGTTAGAGTTCGGGTTATGGTTAGGGTTGGGGTTAGGGTTTGGGGTTTTGGTTTAGGGTTCGGGTTAGTGTTAGGTTTAGGGTTGGGGTTAGGGTTAGGGGTTAGAGTTGGGGGTTTTGGGTGAGAGTTCGGGTTATGGTTAGGGTTAGGGTTGGGGTTAGGGGTTTGGGTTAGGGTTAGCGTTAGGGTTAGGGGTTAGGGTTACGGGTTAGGGTTACGAGTTGGGGTTAGGGGTACGCTAAGAGTTCGGGGTTAGGGTTAGTGGTTAGGGTAAGGCTTAGGGTTGGGGTTAGGTTTAGGGTTATGTTTACGGGTTATGGTTAGGGCTGGGGTTGGGTTTCCGGTTAGAGTTAGGGTTGGGGTTGCGGTTAGGGTTAGGGGTAGGGTTAGGGTTAGTGGTTGCGGTTGGGGTTAGCGTTTGGGTTAGGGCTCGGGTTAGAGTGAGGGTTAGCGGTAGGGTTAGGGTTAGGTTTAGGGGTTAGGGTTAAGGGGTAGGGTTAGTGTTTAGGGGTTAGGGTTGGGGTTGTTTTAGGATTAGGGGTAGGGTTAGGGGTCAGGGTTAGGTTTAGGGCTCGGGGTTAGGGTTAGGGTGAGTGGTTAGTGGTTTGGGGCTAGGGTTAGGGGTTGGGGTTAGGATGAGAGTTAGGGGTTAGGGTTGGGGTTAGGGTTTGGGGTTAGGGTTAGGGGCTAGGGTTAGGGGTTAGGGTTAGGTTTGGGGTTAGGGTTCCGTGTTAGGGTTAGGGGTTAGGGTTTAGAGTTGGGGGTTTGGGGTTAGTGTTCGGGTTATGGTTAGGGTTAGGGTCTAGGGGTTAGGGTTAGGGTTGGGGTTAGGGTTAGTGGTTAGGGTTAGGGGTAAGGTTAGCGTTTGGGGTTAGGGTTGGGATTGGGGTTGGGGTTGGGGTGGGATTAAGGTAAGGGTTAGTGGTTAGAGTTAGAGTTTGGGGTTAGGGGTTTTGGTTTGGGGTTAGGGTTAGTGTTAGGTTTAGGGTTGGGGTTAGGGTTAGGGGTTCGAGTTGGGGGTTTTGGGTTAGAGTTCGGGTTATGGTTAGGGTTAGGGTTGGGGTTAGGGGTTTGGGTTAGGGTTAGCGTTAGGGTTAGGGGTTGGGGGTTAGGGGTAGTGTTAGGGTTACGGGTTAGGGTTAGGGTTCGGGGTACGCTTAGGGTTCGGGGTTAGGGTTAGTGGTTAGGGTAAGGCTTAGGGTTAGGGTTGGGGTTAGGTTTAGGGTTATGTTTACGGGTTAGGGTTAGGGCTGGGGTTGGGTTTCCGGTTAGAGTTAGGGTTGTGGTTGGGGTTGCGGTTAGGGTTAGGGGTTAGGGGTAGGGTTAGTGGTTGCGGTTGGGATTAGGGCTCGGGTTAGAGTTAGGGTGAGCGGTAGGGTTAGGTTTAGGGGTTAGGCTTAGTGTTAGGGTTAAGGGGTAGGGTTAGGGTTTAGGGGTTAGGGTTGGGGTTGGTTTTAGGGTTAGGGGTAGGGTTAGGTTTAGGGCTCGGGGTTAGGGTTAGGGTGAGTGGTTCGTGGTTAGGGTTAGAGGCTAGGGTTAGGGGCTCGGGTTAGGGGTTGGGGTTAGGATGAGAGTTAGGGGTTAGGGTTGGGGTTGGGGTTAGGGTTTGGGGTTAGGGTTAGGGGCTAGGGTTAGGGTTAGGTTTGGAGTTAGGGTTCCGTGTTAGGGTTAGGGTTTAGAGTTGGGGGTTTGGGGTTAGAGTTCGGGTTATGGTTAGGGTTAGGGTTGGGTTAGGGTTAGTGGTTAGGTTTAGGGGTAAGGTTAGCGTTAGGGGTTAGAGTTGGAATTGGGGTTGGGGTTGGGGTGGGATTAAGGTAAGGGTTAGTGGTTAGAGTTAGAGTTTGGGGTTAGTGTTAGGGTTTAGGGTTATAGTTAGGGTTGGGGTTAGGATTAGGGTTCGGGGTTAGGGTTAGGTGTAGGGTTAGGGTGGGGGTTGGGGTTGTGGTTAGTGTTAGGGTTAAGCCTTAGGGGTTGGGTTAGGGTTAGAGTTAGGGGTTAGGGTTAGCGGTTAGGGTTAGGGGTTAGCGGTAGAGTTAGGGTTACGGGTTAGGGCTGGTGTTGGGATTGTGGTTGGGTTTGCGGTTAGGGTTAGGGGATACGGTTAGAGTTAGGGGTTAGGGGTAGGGTTAGGATCGGGTTGCAGTTGGGGTTAGGGTTTGGGTTAGGGCTAGGGTTACGGTTAGGGTTAGGGTTAGCAGTAGGGTTAGGGTTCGGGTTGGGGTTAGGGTTAGGTTTAGGGGTTCGGCTTAGGGTTAGGCTTAGGGTAAGGGTTAGGGTTCGGGGTTAGGGTTGGGGCTGGTGTTAGGGGTAGGGTTACGGGTTAGGGTTAGTTTTAGGGCGAGGGGTTAGGGTTAGGGTGAGTGGTTAGTGGTTAGGGTGAGTGGTTAGTGGTTAGGGTTAGGGGTAGGGTTAGGGGTTAGGGTTGGGGTTGGATTTAGGGTTAGGGTTAGGTTAAGGGCTCGGGGTTAGGGTTAGGGTGAGTGGTTAGGGATACGGTGAGGGGTTAGGGTTAGGGGCTATAGTTAGGGGTTAGGGTTACGGGTTAGGGTTAGGGTTAGGGTTAGGGTTGGGGTTGGGGTTAGTGTTAGGGGTTAGTGTTAGGATTTAGGGTTAGGGCTATGGTTAGGGGCTAGTGTTAGGGTAAGGGCTAGAGGTTAGTGTTTGGGTTTAGGGTTAGGGTTATGGTTAGGGGCTAGGGTTAGGGGTTAGGGTTAGGGGCTAGGGTTAGGTTTAGGGTTGGGATTAGGGTTAGGGTTAGAGTTAGGGTTTAGAGTTGGGGGTTTGGGGTTAGAGTTCGTGTTATGGTTAGGGTTGGGGTTAGGGTTAGTGTTAGGGCTATGGGTTAGGGTTAGGGGCTAGGGGTTAGGGTGAGGGTTGGGGTTAGGGTTAGTGGTTAGGGTTAGGGGTAAGGTTAGCGTTAGGGGTTGGCGTTGGGATTGGGGTTGGGGTGGGATTAAGGTAAGGGTTAGTGGTTAGAGTTAGAGTTTGGGGTTAGTGTTAGGATTTAGGGATATGGTTGGGGTTGGGGTTAGGATTAGGGTTAGGGGTTAGGGTTAGGGTTAGGTGCAGGGTTAGAAATGGGGTTGGGTTGGGGTTGTGGTTAGTGTTAGGGTTAAGGGTTAGGGTTAGAGTTAGGGGTAAGGGTTAGCGGTTACGGTTAGGGGTTAGGGGTTAGCGGTAGAGTTAGGGTTACGGATTAGGGTTGGGGTTGGGATTGTGGTTGGGGTTGCGGTTAGGGTTAGGGTTAGAGTTAGGGGTTAGGGGTAGGGTTAGGCTTAGGTGTTGCGGTTGGGGTTAGGGTTTGGGTTAGGGCTGGAGTTAGCGTTAGGGTTAGGGTTAGCGGTAGGGTTAGGGTTCGGGTTGGGGTTAGGGTTAGGTTTAGGGCTTAGGTTTAGTGTTAGGCTTAGGGTTAGGGTTAAGGGTTAGGGTGAGGGTTGGGGTTGGTGTTAGGGTTAGAGTTAGGGTTAGGGTTTGGCTTAGTGTTAGGCTTAGGGTTAGGGGTCAGGGTTGGGGTTGGTGTTAGGGTTAGAGTTAGGGTTAGCGGTAGGGTTAGGGTTAGGTTTAGGGGTTAGGCTTAGGGTTAGGGTTAAGGGGTAGGGTTAGGGGTTAGGGTGGGGGTTGCTTTTAGGCTTAGGGGTAGGGTTAGGGGTTAGGGTTAGGTTTAGGGCTAGAGGTTAGGGTGAGTGGTTAGTGGTTAGGGTTGGGGTTAGGGTTAGGGGCTAGGGTTAGGGGTTAGGGTTAGGGGTTACGGGTTAGGATGAGAGTGAGGGGTTAGGGTTGGGGTTAGGGTTAGGGGTTAGTGTTAGGAATTAGGGTTAGGGCTATGGTTAGGGGCTTGGGTTAGGGTAAGGGTTAGGGGTTAGTGTTTGCGTTTAGGGTGCGGGTTAGGGTTATGGTTCGGGGCTAGGGTTAGGGTTAGGGGTTAGGGTTAGGGGCTCAGGTTAGGGGTTAGGGTTAGTGTTAGGTTTCGGGTTGGGGTTAGGTTTCGGGGTTAGGGTTAGAGTTAGGGGTTAGAGTTGGGGGTTTGGGGTTAGAGTTCGGGTTAGGGTTGGGGTTAGGGTTAGGGGTTTTGGTTTAGGGTTAGGGGTTTGGGTTAGGGTTAGGGTTGGGGTTAGGGTTAGGGGTACGCTTAGGGTTAGTGGTTAGGGTAAGGCTTAGGGTTGGGGTTAGGTTTAAGGTTATGTTTACGGGTTCGGGTTAGGGGTTAGGGTTAGAGCTGGGTTTGGGTTTCCGGTTAGAGTTAGGGTTGGGGTTGTGGTTAGGGTTAGGGTTACGGGTTAGGGGTAGAGTTAGGGTTAGTGGTTGCGGTTGGGGTTAGGGTTTGGGTTAGGGCTAGGGATAGAGTTAGGGTTCGCGGTAGGGTTAGAGTTAGGTTTAGGGGTTAGGCTTAGGGTTAAGGGTTAGGGGTAGGGTTAGGGGTTAGGGTTGGGGTTGGTTTTAGGGGTAGGGTTAGGTTTAGGGCTAGGGGTTAGGGTGAGTGGTTAGTGGTTAGGGTTGGGGTTAGGGGTAGGGTTAGAGTTAGAGGTTAGGGTTAGGTATAGCGGTTAGGGGTAGGGTTAGGATTAGGGGTTGGGGTTAGGGTTTGGGTTAGCGCTCGGGTTAGAGTTAGGGTTAGGGTTAGCGGTAGGGTTAGGGTTCGGGTTGGGGTTAGGGTTAGGTTTAGGGGTTAGGCTTAGTGTTAGGCTTAGGGTTAGGGTTAAGGTTAAGGGTTAGGGTTAGGGGTTAGGGTTAGGGGTTAGGGTTAGGGGTTAGGATGAGAGTTCGGGGTTAGGGTTGGGGTTGGGGTTAGTGTTAGGATTTAGTGTTAGGGCTATGGTTAGGGGCTAGGGTAAGGGTTAGGGGTTAGTGTTTGGGTTTAGAGTTAGGGTTATGGTTAGGGGCTAGGGTTAGGGTTAGGGGTTAGGGTTAGGGGCTCGGGTTAGGTGCTAGGGTTGGGGTTAGGGTTAGTGTTAGGGGTAGGGTTAGGGTTAGAATTAGAGGTTAGGGTTAGCGGTTAGGTTTAGGGGTTAGGGTTAGGGGTTAGCGGTAGAGTTAGGGTTACGGGTTAGGGTTGGGATTGTGGTTGGGGTTGGGTTTAGGGTTAGGGTTCGAGTTTGGGGTTAGGGGTAGGATTAGGATTAGGGGTTGCGGTTGGGGTTCGGGTTTGGGTTAGAGGTAGGGTTAGCGGTAGGGTTAGGGTTCGTGTTGGGGTTAGGGTTAGGTTTAGGGGTTAGGGTTCGGGTTAGGGGTTAGGGTTCGGGTTAGGTTTGGGGTTAGGGTTAGTGGTTAGAGTTAGGGTTTGGGGTTAGGGTTTAGGGTTAGGTCTAGGTTTAGGGTTGGGGTGGGGGTTGGGGTTGTGGTCAGTGTTAGGGTTAAGGGTTAGGGGTAGGGTTAGGGTTACGGTTAGAGTTAGGGGTTCGGGTTAGCGGTTAGGTTTAGGGGTTAGGGTTAGGGGTTAGCGGTAGAGTTAGGGTTACGGGTTAGGGTTGGGATTGGGATTGTGGTTGGCGTTAGGGTTAGGGTTAGGGTTAGGGTTAGAGGTTAGTGTTTGGGTTTAGGGTTATGGTTAGGGGCTAGGGTTAGGGGTTAGGGTTAGGGGCTAGGGTTAGGTTTAGGGTTGGGATTAGGGTTAGAGTTAGGGTTTAGAGTTGGGGGTTTGGGGTTCGAGTTCGTGTTATGGTTAGGGTTGGGGTTAGGGTTAGTGTTAGGGCTATGGGTTAGGGTTAGGGGCTAGGGGTTAGGGTGAGGGTTGGGGTTAGGGTTAGTGGTTAGGGTTAGGGGTAAGGTTAGCGTTAGGGGTTGGCGTTGGGATTGGGGTTGGGGTGGGATTAAGGTAAGGGTTAGTGGTTAGAGTTAGAGTTTGGGGTTAGTGTTAGGATTTAGGGATATGGTTGGGGTTGGGGTTAGGATTAGGGTTAGGGGTTAGGGTTAGGGTTAGGTGCAGGGTTAGAAATGGGGTTGGGCTGGGGTTGTGGTTAGTGTTAGGGTTAAGGGTTAGGGTTAGAGTTAGGGGTAAGGGTTAGCGGTTACGGTTAGGGGTTAGGGGTTAGCGGTAGAGTTAGGGTTACGGATTAGGGTTGGGGTTGGGATTGTGGTTGGGGTTGCGGTTAGGGTTAGGGTTAGAGTTAGGGGTTAGGGGTAGGGTTAGGCTTAGGTGTTGCGGTTGGGGTTAGGGTTTGGGTTAGGGCTGGAGTTAGCGTTAGGGTTAGGGTTAGCGGTAGGGTTAGGGTTCGGGTTGGGGTTAGGGTTAGGTTTAGGGCTTAGGTTTAGTGTTAGGCTTAGGGTTAGGGTTAAGGGTTAGGGTGAGGGTTGGGGTTGGTGTTAGGGTTAGAGTTAGGGTTAGGGTTTGGCTTAGTGTTAGGCTTAGGGTTAGGGGTCAGGGTTGGGGTTGGTGTTAGGGTTAGAGTTAGGGTTAGCGGTAGGGTTAGGGTTAGGTTTAGGGGTTAGGCTTAGGGTTAGGGTTAAGGGGTAGGGTTAGGGGTTAGGGTGGGGGTTGCTTTTAGGCTTAGGGGTAGGGTTAGGGGTTAGGGTTAGGTTTAGGGCTAGAGGTTAGGGTGAGTGGTTAGTGGTTAGGGTTGGGGTTAGGGTTAGGGGCTAGGGTTAGGGGTTAGGGTTAGGGGTTACGGGTTAGGATGAGAGTGAGGGGTTAGGGTTGGGGTTAGGGTTAGGGGTTAGTGTTAGGAATTAGGGTTAGGGCTATGGTTAGGGGCTTGGGTTAGGGTAAGGGTTAGGGGTTAGTGTTTGCGTTTAGGGTGCGGGTTAGGGTTATGGTTCGGGGCTAGGGTTAGGGTTAGGGGTTAGGGTTAGGGGCTCAGGTTAGGGGTTAGGGTTAGTGTTAGGTTTCGGGTTGGGGTTAGGTTTCGGGGTTAGGGTTAGAGTTAGGGGTTAGAGTTGGGGGTTTGGGGTTAGAGTTCGGGTTAGGGTTGGGGTTAGGGTTAGGGGTTTTGGTTTAGGGTTAGGGGTTTGGGTTAGGGTTAGGGTTGGGGTTAGGGTTAGGGGTACGCTTAGGGTTAGTGGTTAGGGTAAGGCTTAGGGTTGGGGTTAGGTTTAAGGTTATGTTTACGGGTTCGGGTTAGGGGTTAGGGTTAGAGCTGGGTTTGGGTTTCCGGTTAGAGTTAGGGTTGGGGTTGTGGTTAGGGTTAGGGTTACGGGTTAGGGGTAGAGTTAGGGTTAGTGGTTGCGGTTGGGGTTAGGGTTTGGGTTAGGGCTAGGGATAGAGTTAGGGTTCGCGGTAGGGTTAGAGTTAGGTTTAGGGGTTAGGCTTAGGGTTAAGGGTTAGGGGTAGGGTTAGGGGTTAGGGTTGGGGTTGGTTTTAGGGGTAGGGTTAGGTTTAGGGCTAGGGGTTAGGGTGAGTGGTTAGTGGTTAGGGTTGGGGTTAGGGGTAGGGTTAGAGTTAGAGGTTAGGGTTAGGTATAGCGGTTAGGGGTAGGGTTAGGATTAGGGGTTGGGGTTAGGGTTTGGGTTAGCGCTCGGGTTAGAGTTAGGGTTAGGGTTAGCGGTAGGGTTAGGGTTCGGGTTGGGGTTAGGGTTAGGTTTAGGGGTTAGGCTTAGTGTTAGGCTTAGGGTTAGGGTTAAGGTTAAGGGTTAGGGTTAGGGGTTAGGGTTAGGGGTTAGGGTTAGGGGTTAGGATGAGA